>NC_047084.1:380799425-381105184 GCF_902459505.1 Geotrypetes seraphini | reverse complement strand
TGCATAGTTTTTTCAATGTGATCACTGAAATGTTTGTCTTCCATGCAAGGGGAATTCACAAGGCAGTCCTGAAAAGCAAGTTCCAAGCCCAATTTATGAAGCCATGTTTGTCGTCTCATTAAAATAGACAGAGCTGATGCTCTGGAAGTGACATCAAAGGTATCAAAGATTGATCTCAACATGAATGTCCTGTTCTCAAGAAGATCATATGAAGCTTGCTGAAAGTCAGGAAGCTGTTCTACAGGAATGGAAGATTAGGTTTATACCTTCGATATTCTTTGTTAGTCCCTGGAGGATTCCATACGCTAGTTGTTCAATCCCAACTCGCAGTCTGGGTATTGCAGAAAGCCACAACTTTTCTGAGCACATGCTCCACCCTTTACCTGAGAGCTGGTAAACAAATCCAGTTAAGTCCCAAAGCTAAGCAGCATACCTGAACAAATCCATGACAAGGGGGTACAGGGGAGAATCCCCATTAACAGAAATAATTCATGAACATATAAAATTGTCATTCTTTCCTTCAAAGCCCAAAATACTAAAGAACCTGCGTTCATTCACATGCTTCTTATCCCACATGATCCGCCTAGAACACTAAGATCCACTACTAAGAATCTTCTGCATGTTCCCTCTTTCAAGTTTCAAGTTTATTAAAACATTTTTTATACCGCTAACTCAAATTTCAAAGCGGTGTACAGCATTAACAAAAAGATATCTTAAAAAGAAACAACACAAGTGGGTATTAAAATATAATACAATACAGTATTAGGTTAGTAGACTTTAGATATGAGACACATATACAGACTACACACAGTTAGGGAAGTAGGGTTGAATTACAATATTTAAAATAAAGCACACTTAAGGATTAAAACAATAGGTTGGGAGAGAGACTATTGTTGGCTTAGCCTTAAAAAGGACAGTTTTATCCGAAAGCATCCTCAAATAAGAATGTTTTGAGTTTTGCTTTAAATTGATTTATTGAGGATTCCACACGTAAATGGTTGGGCAGTGAATTCCATAAAGAAGGTGCGATGACGGCAAAGTTATTAAATCTCAGCGTATTGATCAGTTTCAAGGATGGGACGACTAAGAGGTTTTGTGACGTAGAGCTAAGAGGTTTTGTGACGTAGAGCGAAGAGATTTAGCGTGATGATAAGGAATAAGGAGTCTATCAAACTCTGGTCGGTTGTTTAAACGAGTAGTGAAGGTTAACAATAGAATTTTATAACTAATTCTATGTTCAACGGGCAACCAGTGAGCATCGATTAGAAGAGGAGAGACATGGTCAAATTTCTTTGAGCCGTAAATGATCTTAATAGCAGTATTTTGTATTATCTGAAGGCGTCTTATTTCCTTTTTGGTGATGCCCTTATAAAGGGCATTACAATAGTCTATACAGGAAATAACCAAGGAATGGATTGTGTTCAAAGATGACGAATCAAGTAGTTTAGCTAGAGACCGTATCATTCTAAGACGGTGGTAACATTTCTGAACCACCATGCTGATGTGATTGTGATAGGAGAATTTGCAGTCAAGAGAAACTTCCAAAAGCTTTAGAGTGGGTACAACTTTAATTGAGAGCGATTCAAATTTCAAAGGGGCCTGAAGAGTCAATCAGTCCCTCTTTAAAGGGAAAGATCATTAGTTTCGATTTATTAACATCAAGTGATAACTTATTTGAATCCAACCATGATTTAATTTTTTTGAGTTTTTGATTGATGGAAACGACGTCCTCGATGTTGTTCAGGTCAATAGAATGAATTAATTGTACATCAACGGCATATGCAAAGGTAGTAAAACCGATGGATTGTCCTACTGTCAAAAGAGGGGACAAAAAGATATTGAAAAGATATAGAACCTTGTGGGATACCAAATTTAGTGAATGAAGGTTCAGAAGAAGAGTTGTTGAAAATGACCTTGGATGATCTATCGGAAAAGTAAGAGGTGAACCAGTCCAAGATTAGACCTGTTACACCTATTTCTTGAAGACGGGATAGTAATAACCTATGATCTATAGTGTCGAAGGCAGAGGAAAGATCCAAAGTAATGAGCAAAACTGATTGGTGATGGTCAAGATGGTAAAGAATTTTTGTAGTCAATCATAATAAGGAGAGTTCCTTGGAGTGATGATGGCAAAAACCAGTTTGATTAGGATGCAAGGCGTTTGTTTTCTCAATGAAATTTGATATTTGATGGAACACGATTTTTTCCGTCAATTTAGCTATGAATGGTATGTTAGCAATGGGGCGATAATTGGACATGTCTTGAATACTAGAAGTATGGTCCTTAACAATTGGATAAATGATTGATTGTTTCCAGAGTTTGGGTAAAGAGCCTGATGTTAGGCTAGAGTTGACCAACTCTTTGATGTATGGTCCAAAAATGGAAAAAAAGCGTTTTAATAGCAAAGGAGGAATGACTTCTGAGCTGGTCCCTTTTATATTTAGAGAGTTTAGACATCTTTCAATTTCCTGTAAAGTAGGGAGAGTGAAACTAGAATATTTTGAAAAAGGCAGATTGGTAGCAATAGAGTCAGCGAAATCATTGGCATTGCTAGGGGTAGGAATTTGTGAAAAATTCTCTCTGATTTTTTGTATTTTGTCTGCAAAGTAAGTTGTGAGGGCTTGTGCTGATGGTGCTTGATTAATTTTGTTTTTTTTTGCTTTGAAGTTAAAGATTTGACTATTGCAAATAGGGCGGACGTGTTTTTTGCTTTCTTGATCTGTTTGGAATAGTATTTTCTTTTAGCTTTATTGATTTCAGATTTGTAATATGTTGCGTGTTCCTTGAACTTATTAAGATTGAAGAGTGTTTTGTTCCGTCTCCATTTACATTCAAGGGAGAGTAGTTGTATTTTGATTAGGTTCAAATTAACTGAATACCAAGGATTTTTTACTTTGCGAGGGGAGATTGTAAAGGTAGTAACAGGTACAAGTGAATCTAGGAGCTTAGTAATAGAGTTATTCCATTCTAGGGTTTTGTCGTTGATAAAGAGACTAGATAATTTGTTTAAGGTAAGGTCAAAATTAGACAGAATGGACGAGGCTTCCAGATTATTAAAGTTCCTAGAGGAAATAGTTTTAGATTTTAATTTTGGACTATGGTCAAAGGTTTGTTGTTGAAAGAAAACTAAGAAATGATCTGACCAAGGAACTTGTATGATAGGAAAAACTTGAAAGGAGTTATGTAGAGAAGCTTGGACTAATACCATATCCAAGGTATGGCCAGCAATGTGAGTAGAGTTGGTTATTAATGGCACAAGATCAAGATCTCTTAAAAAGGTAAGAATTTCTGACGTAGAGGCGTTACTGGTGTCATCAAAATGGATGTTAAAATCACCTAAGATAATAGGATGGATGGAAGAAGCGCAAAATTCCAAAATAGTACTCGACGGGATACATCTTTTGACATTACCGCTCCTTCAATCTGGAATTCTCTTCCAACCCAAATAGAGGCAGAAAACAATCTTGAAAAATTCAAGGGAAGTTTAAAATGCTTTTCAAAGATGCCTATGAAAGCTGACCCAGCTTCCTGATTACAAAAGCTGTTCCAGTCCTCTGATTGCTTTCCTTTATTCTGATTTTTGTCCCTTCCCCCTCTTCCTTTCGTTTTTACCTTATATGTTTACTTTCCTTTAAATATTGTAGTTCTCCCTATTTTCCTCTTGTTTTCACCGTATGTCAGTATGTATTGTTTTTATTGTAAGTTATGTCTATATTGTTTTTAATTAGCCTCTTGATTGTTTCCCCATTTAATTTTATTAGCCTCTTGATTGTTTCCCTATTTAATTTTATTGTACAACGCTTAGAATTTTTGATTGGCATTTTATCAAAATTTTAATAAATTTGGAACTGGTTTGCTCTGCAAAATATGAACAAGTGATAACAAGCACAAAGGCAACTTAGAAAAACATTGAGGAATAATGCAATACTAACCTACAGTGTGCAGCAAGCACCCCAAGAAAGGCCTTCGGTAATGTGCATATTCATAGAAACTCGCCACAGGATCTGGCAATTGGCTGGAAAATCTTCAAGCCTGTAATGAGAGTAACCGAGGCAGAAAGGAGCAGGCTACTCCAAACAACTGAGTGAATATAGAGAGGGCAGGTTGTATGGAATCCTCCAGGGACTAACAGAAAGATTATCGAAGGTATAAACCTAATATTCCATTTTGTTATGTCCCTTCCAGATTCCATATGCTAGATGATGAATCAAAGCCACGTTAGTTAGAGAGAGACAGAAGAGCCTGCCCTCAAACCCAAGGTCCTGAAAAACAGCATTAGAACGCGCCACCACAACTGCGTGCTGCAGGTGATGTAAGTCATAGAAATGGCTATTCAAATCCATTGAGCAATCAATGACTTGGCCACTGGCTTACCACGGCGAGGCGCAGCAGTTAGAACAAAAAGGAGATCACACAGCCTGAACTCATTAGTTCTCTCCAAATAATGGAGCAAGACCCTCCGGACATCCAACTTGCGTAAGATCTGAAATTTGAGTTCTGAACCTGTTGGATGAAAAGCAGGCAACCTAACCGCCTGGTTGACATGAAAGACCGAGACCATGGTCAGTAAGAAAGAAGGTACAGTACAGCGGAAAAACACCCGTGTCCATAATACGGAGAAAGGATTCCCTGCTCGAAAGAGCATATAGCTCTAAAATACACAGCGCTGAGACAATGGAGACCAGAAAAACCGTCTTGATCATAAGGTTCAGAATAAATTCACGCCGATCTTCAAGAAAGGTTCGAGGGGAGATCCAGGAAACTACAGATCGGTGAGTCTGACCTTGGTACTGGGAAAGATGGTAGAGGCGCTGATAAAGGACCGCATCATTGATCACCTTGACGGACACAATCTGATGAGGACCAGCCAGCAAGGCTTCAGCAAAGGAAGATCTTGCTTGATGAACTTGCTGCACTTCTTCGCGGGGGTAAACAGGCAGATAGACAAGGGTGACCCTGTCGAGATTATATATCTAGATTTTCAGAAGGTGTTCGACAAGGTCCCTCATGAACGACTACTTCGAAAAATTGTGAGCCATGGAATCAAGGGTGAAATACTTATGTGGATTAAAAACTGGCTGGTGGATAGGAAACAGAGATTGGGGGAAAATGGACAATACTCGGATTGGAAGAGTGTCACAAGTGTAGTGCCACAGGGTTCAGTGCTTGGACCCGTGCTCTTCAACATATTTATAAACGACCTGGAAATTTTTACAATGAGCAAGGTGATTAAATTTGCAGACAATACGAAGTTATTCAGAGTAGTGAAGAACAGAAGGATTGTGAAGACCTACAACGTGACAAACACATTCGAGAAATGGGCTGCGACATGGCAAATGAGGTTTAATGTGGATAAGTGTGAGGTGATACATGTCAGTAACAAAAATCTTATACATGAATACAGGATGTCCGGTGCAGTACTCAGAGAGACCCCCCCAGGAAAGAGACTTGGGAGTAAGTCAATGAAGCCGCGATGGCGGTGAAAAGAATGAACAGAATGCTAGGAATGATTAAGAAGGGGATCACAAACAGATTGGAGAAGGTTATCATGCTGCTGTACCAGGCCATGGTATGCCCCCACCTGGAATTCTGCATCTAGCATTGGTCGCTGTACATGAAGAAGGACACAGTACTACTTGAAAGAGTCCCGGGAAGAGTGACTAAAATGGTTAAGGGGCTGGAGGAGTTACCGTACAGTGAGAGATTAGAGAAACTGGGCCTCTTCTCCCTTGAAAAGAGCCATGCCATAAGACCAAAATGCTGTGGGTTCTCCGAGGACACAAGTCCCTGACTGAATAGATATTGATGAAAAGGGAGCCGGAGCTTCTCGTACTACTGAAGATGTATGAGAACCGCATACCACAGGCGGCGAAGTCAATCCGGAGCCACTAGAGATACTACGCCGAGATGCGTCTGTTCAGTGGATGAGCTGACCAACCAGAGACCATGTGGTCGGGGACTGGAATGGCAGCCTGCACCTTCAAACTCAGGTGGGTTTCGCTCCAGACGCATACAGCCTGTGCTTGAAACCTGTGACAAGGTCACCGGCCAGCAGACTCCCAAGGGAAGGGACCCCGAATCTATAAATGGTGGCACACAGTAGACTGGCTCCACAGATCCACCAGAGCTTCTCTGAAAAGCTGCAGTTCAGCACCATGGGATTATGTCCTTTCCTCCAACAGGGGACCACCGGGAAGGGGTTTCGAGGCACTGAAGCCACTGAGAAATGAACTTTAAGTGAAAAAATAAGAAATAGAAGCAGAGCAACCGCTAAAGACTTCTGCACGAACTGCTTGCAGAAAATGAAACTGGATTTGTTTTACCAGCTCTCAGGCTAAGGGGGTGAACATGTGCTCTGAAAAGTTGTGGATTTATGTAATACCCAGAGTGTGGGTTGGGATTGAACACCTAGCATATGGAATCCGGAATAGATGTAACAGACTTAATTTTTCAAAATGAGACAGGTATTGAACTAAGTGGTTAAAATAGAAAGCATAGTTGAGGATGCGGCTAGTAAGCATCGTATTTTGAAATAGCTTACGATGAAAATCTGTCCAAAGTACAAGTTCCCATACTTGGAGGTGCAATGGCATATGATCTGGATGACCACTTCGAAACAGATTCAATCAGAAGAGGCTGATGTTGCACTTGTGGCCTATTAAAGCCAGGACATCCAGTTTGGATGGAGCTACTGGTAAATGAAGGGAAGTCTCCCAGTTTTTCAACATGATGTCCCATGAAGGTCATGAATTGGGAGTTTTAAACAGTCCCTTGGGAGCTGCTAAAAGTCAAGCGCATCATAAAGTGCAGTTCTTGCGATGGTTCAGATTCCAGATGTACAGAAAGAGCTTATGAACATGGTAAAGGTTTTCTATTGGTAATCTATGTCTAGATGGAGGAGGAGATATATCTGACAAAAGTTCATAGGCCTCTGGTGCAGAATATTATGGATCAAAAAAATCCTGAAGGGACTGGAGTCCTTGTATTATGAATGGCTATGGTATCAATGGCTACGGTACTATAGCGCAGGGATGTAGTTTTCAGTCCAACATCTATGAGGAGGAAGTGCTCCAATGATGAGACCTGGAGTTCTGTTGAGGAGGAGACTAAGATGTGGTACAGTGAGACTTCTTAGAGCCATGCTTGGGCTAGGCTGGGCCAGTACTAGAGGAGTCATTGCAGTAGTTGGCTTTGATTGACCTCAAAGCATCGTTGCTAGTGCCTGTTGGAACAGCTCTCGCAGTTGATCTTAATTGTGGGTTGCAGTACTATGGATGGTACTGATGGTACAGGGTGTTGACACGAGACTGCTGTTGATGCCATTTGGCATGTATTGACTTACTCAATACTACAGATGCCGGCGTTCTTTGGCATACACCATTTTCGGTGATACAGATGCTACCTTCTTATCCTGTTTTCTTGATGGTGTCGGCATCGGTACCAAGGCAGCTGAGATCGAATGATGCAGAGATTGCTGATGTCGATGCGGTGTTGACATCAGGTATTGATGACATTTGTGATGATTCCTGGGTCCAAAAATATTTTGTCTGTTACAGACATTGAGCTTTCAAAGAACGATTTTATAACTTTGAAAAACTCTGACAAGAGTCTACCCGGTGCCCATAACTAAAGCACCGAAGACACCAATTATTTGGATCAGTAACTGATATGGCCCTATTGCAACTTAAAAAAATAAAGTAATATCAAAGAAATGAAAATTAATGAAGAAAATCGATACGGGAAGGCACAAAAAGGGGGAAAAATAGCACAGTGAGAGAGATTCCAATGACTTTTAGACTGTCTGTACTGGGCTCCGTGAATAACATCACCCATCATCTGTGAGAACATGCTACCTGCTTGTCCTGGGATAACCTGCTTGTCTAGAATGACACACACCCATTGTACTGGAAATAATTTTGAATATCATGGGGTATGTCTTTAAGGGAAAAGCTACTTTCTGGGGAACTGACAATTCCTGAGAAGACGACTTTGGGAGCATAAGTTGATTTAAAACACTGTAAGCCTGAAAGTTAAGCACTTCTAAATTTATATAATTTTCAGATTTCTATTCACAGAGCTGTTTGGATTCCTAGCATGATAATTACTGGACAGTATACTTTAATCACATAGTTTCTCTGTACCAGGAAAACATTAAATACTATATGCACACTTTTGTTTTATTAACACTAAAATATACAGTACTACAGTGTACAAACAGTATGTAGAAAATATTGGTGATTCCTCCAACAGAAATAATGAACTAAAGAAAACACTATTTTTGAATCTTAAAAATAGCGCATACTTGGTCTAAAATACAACATTAGGCATTTGGATAATAGCCATCAATAAATACAAGCCAAACAAGTCAGTTCCAGCATTTACATCCAACAAGAGGCAGATTGATTGTATGTGCAAATGTTATCTAGAGTTATTGTTGGTAAAGCTCTTTAATCTTCATATAAAATGCATGACATGCAAAAAATATAGCTACTGCAGACTACTTCATAGCTTGTGTTATACCATCAAAATTACGGCATTACAAAGCTTTCACAACTAATCTAATAGGTATTGTACAATACCTACAAAAATCCTCAAAATATTCTCCACTAAGATACAAATAACACAAATGTTTCATTTTTGAAAGGCACTACTCTTGCATTTATACTGGGGTCCTTTTACAAAGACACGCTAACCAATTTACCATGCGCTAAATACTAAGATACCCATTATATTGTATGGGGCGCCTTAGCATTTAGCGCGTGCTAATTGTTAGCGTGTGTTAAATCGATTAGCGCGCCTTAGTAAAAGGACCCCACTGTTTAAATACACTCATTTCCAGACTGTGAAAAAAGTGATACAAAATTCTTTTCTGATGAGGAAAAAAAATATTGGAATTATTCAAACCTATCCTGAAAATAAATAAATTTGGTTGTACAAGAACAAAGAAAGCAACATTCTTGCTTAAAGAAATTAGCTGCCATTATATGCAGATTAAAGAGGGGCATTCATTGAGGGGCACTGATTTGCCCCTCCTTTTTATGAAGCTATGTTAAGGTTTTTCTTATCGCCAACCATGGCGGAAAAAGCTCTGACACACAGAATTCCTATGAGCTCTGGAGCTTTTACTTCTGCGGCCTGCGATAAAAAACTAACGTGGCTTCATAAAAGGAGGGGTTCGTGTGTGCTGTGTTAGCATGTGCTAAATGTTAAGATAAGTATTATATTCCTATGGATATCTTAGCATTTAGCGCGCATTAACTCTGTTAGCGGGTGCTAAACCAGTTAGTACCCCTTGATGAATTCCCCCTAAATAAACATAAAATATTAATATAAAAGTTTACATGTTGTTACAAGAATGCCACTTAAAAAGACCACAAACAAAAAAAACCCTCGATTTGAACCTGTTTTGTTTTAAATACCTTGAAGCTGATCTCAAGCTTTTTTTATAAACCTTATTTTTATTACAGAATATTTTTGCGCATTATACTAAGTATTACAGCACACAAGAATTTGAACAAACTTTTTTCTTATTTTGTAAATAGGTATCAGTGCATTCTTCCTATCTAGCTGGTAGATAGGCATTTCTAATACACACTTTCCTTCTGAGATTGCGCAAAAAAGAGATTTTACTGTTACCAGAACAAAATTAAAAATGTAATATACTTATGAAGTAACATGGTACATTTAAAAATTCTATAAAGTATTAAGAGTATGCAGGATTACATTTATACCACCAATTCAAATATTAAACTTATTTTTTAGGAAACAATATTCTGTGAATTCCTTCCCCTCTACTCAAAACACCACAAACTCAATTCTTTGCAGTTTTGCAGTCACAGAGAAGATTTCAATAGCCAGGACAAATCTACTGCCAGGAACCTGAAAACACAAAAAGATTCAGCATTAATATCAATTTTTGTAAAATCTGTGGAAGATGTTCACTAAAGATGCACAAAGCAGCTACTGTGGGTGTTAGCATGAGGTAACCATTAGCATGAACATGCACTCCATTGGCCCAGGTCCCATAGTTAAGACTGTGAGCCCGTTGGACAGATGGGGAAAATACTTAAGAGTATCCGATTACAATTCAATGTAAACTGCTTAGGATATAAGCGGTATATAATTAAATAAAATAATAAATAATGGTTACCACCTGCTAAAACCAGTGAACATGGACAGTGAAGGGCATGGCCAGCAATAACAGCAAGTACGAGTATCACGACTGATGACAAGAGTAGCAGCAGTAGACACCTCAAGAGGTGGCATTATGTGCAGCCCATTAAGAGAAAGGAATTGGGACTTATATACCATCTTTTTATGTATTTATACAACCACACTCAAAGCAGTTTACATACAGATACTTTGAGAATTTTCCCTATCTGTCCCAGTGGGCTCACAATCTATCCAAAGTATCTAGGGCAGTGGAGGATTAAGTGACTTGCCTAGTCACAGGGAGAACCCACAACCTCAGGGTGGTAAGGCTCTAACCCTATGCCACACTCTTCTTCAACTCCCCAACATAAGCATGCCTTTCCCCAAGTTGATCCTCCCCATTGTTAACTCCAATTAACCCCCATCTGGTCCCCTCCCACAAAAATCAAGCCTCCTATCCCAATAAGCACACTCCTAGATGCTAATCCCAATAGAAAGATCCCCAAAGCAACCCCACTCCCAGCAGTTACTCTCCAAAAACCATATCCCAAACTTCTCCCTCCCTTGGATTTATCTGGTGTTGCCCTGGTAATCTGGTGGGCCGGGCTACCAAAGTGCTGCTCTAGATTTAATATGGACCTAATGATTCCTAGTAGCAGTACAACAATTCCCCTTTTAGGGGTCATAGGTGCCAGTTTGGAAGCAGAACAATGCCAGGTAGAGAGAGAACTCCACCCCATCCATTAGTGGCAATACTGTAAGACAACCTCTAGGGTTCACTGATGCCATTTTGAATGCAGTATAGCACTGAAGTGGATGGAATGGAAGTCCAGGGGGCTGAAGAGAGAGTTAAGTTATGGTGTTGGGGCACCTGTTGGGAAGCAGAGTTGCTCTAGGGGTTAATTTTTGGGACAGTTGATGTCTGGGAAAGAGAGAGTAGGTTCTTACCTTGCTAATATTTTTCTAGTAGACCAGTTTGTCACTCTGGACAGATGGGTAATATCCCCATGCTCGCGAGCTGTGCAGAAGGAATCCACTCCAGCTTTTGAATCCCTCCTCTTTCACTAGAGGGCTCTGCTGCCCCCTTCAGTTTGTACCAAAGCAGGCAATAGCTCAACACAGAAACACATGTGAAGGAGGTTACAGGGAAACTCCCCCAACTACAACTCTTGTTCTGCTCTGAAATAATAAACATGTTAAACATTGCCATTAAACAATCAAAATAGAAACATTTATGGAGCTCAAGTATAACCCCAATGTGTTATAGTAATAGTTCATTAATTCCTACATTTACTCCTACATCCATATTTCAGTTTGGACTTGAACTTTGTGATTGAGATAGTAGGTAGGTACAGGAGATATCAGAGTGGCACTCCAGAATGACACACCTATCTACTAGAAAAAAATATTAGAAGGCAAGAACCTAATCTCTTTTCTAGTGCAATAGGTATGTCATTCTTGACAGAGAGGATGTACAAAAGGAGTCCCAGAAAGCTAGGACAGGACCACTGTGCCGGCTCATAACACTGAGGACCCAAAAGGTGGAGTCCTCCCTTGCCGCTACATCAACTTCATAAAACTTGGCAAAAGTATGTAGAGTGGACTAAGTCACTGCCTTACAAATCTCCTCAGGGGATTCTGCCCAAGCTTCTGCCCATGAAGAAGCCAAACTTCTAGTTGAATGTGCCTTTATGGAGACTGGTGACTGTTTATCACAGGCAATATATGCTGATGGAATGGCCTTATGAATCCATCTGGATATTGTGGCCTTGGAAGCTGGAGCACCACATCTAGCTTGACTAATGAGCACAAAAAGATGGTCAGATCGCCTGAAGTTGTTGGAGACCTCAAGATATTGTAGAAGCACTGCTCTCACATCCAACTTTTTCAAAATCCACCCTTCTTTGAATCTGTGGGCTAGAATGCCGGCACGCTGACTTCTTGATTGACCTGAGAAGCCAAAACAACCTTTGGCAAAAAGGATGGAACGGAGTTCAAAGAGACTCCTGCTTCTGTGAACTTGAGGAAAGGCTTCCTGGAAGAAAGAGCCTGCAGGTCCAAGACTCTTCTCGTTGAGGTAATAGCCACAAGAAAAACTGACTTGAGCATTAGAACCATCAATGATGCTTCCTTCAGTGGCTTGTATGTAGCCTGACTGAGGCCTTGCAAAACCACAATAAGGTTCCATGAAGGAAATAGGTGCTTTACCAGCAGCTCCCTCTTTAGGAATCTAGCTATGACCAGATGGAACGCCAATGAAGCCCTATGCTTGCGAACCGTGGACAAGAGTCCTGCCACTTAAACTCTGAGGGATGCCCCTGTAAGCCCCTTGTCAAGGCTTGTCTTGAGGAAGACCTTCATGGAGATTGGAGCAGAGAAAGGCTCTGCCTTCTCTTTAATGCAGCAGTGCTAGAAAGTTTTCCACACCTTAGCATAAGCAGACAGTTGGAGGCTTTTTGGCTCTAAGCAGGGTACTCAAGCAATGCTGTAAGAGCAAAGAGATCTGGAACTTTTATGACCACTGGCCCCTGAGAAAGAAGGTCTGGCTATACTCGCAGTCTGAGGCTTGCGCCTTTCTGAAGAGCACTAGCTCTACATACCAGTCTGTGGAGTCAATCTGGAGCCACAAGAATGACTGTTCTTTGATGGCTTGCAATCCTGTGAAGTGTCTGACCTATTATGGGCCACAAAGGAAACACATACAAGAGCTTGCTTTTTGGCCATGGCTGAACCAGAGTGTCCAGACCAGCACTTCTATGTATGGATCTTCAACTGAAGAATCAGACCGCTTTCTTGCCTCTTTTTGCCATCAAATCAAACGTTGGGTAACCCTAGTGCCAAACAAAGGATTGGAAGGCTGCTACAGACAGCATCCATTCAACCAGCGTCTGTCTGTGAGGAAATTGGCCTGGGCATTGTCCACTACTGCTACATGCATCACTGAAAATGTCTGAATAAATTCCACCCACCTGCATAGTAAGTGGGCCTCCAGACACAGCTGTATACTCTTGATGTCTCCCTGGTGAATGACATAATCCACTACAGTATCATTGTCCAAGAAGAACTGGACTACTTACCCCTCCAGATTTTTCTCCAATTTTTTCTCCAGTCTCTGCAATGCCAACTGAATGGCACAAGTACCAATATGTTGACTGACCACTTCTTTTTGGAGGCTGAACAACGCCCCTGGATTGGGCGTCCATTGCAGTGAGTTCCCCAGTCAAACAAGCTGACATTCATTGTCACAATTACCTACAAAGCTATTCTGAGGGGTATACCCTCATACTGGCCCAGACCTCCAAGTCCATGGCAGAGACATCTGCAGGGAATCTGACCGAGGTGACCACCTCAACAATAACGCACTCTGGAGAGAGCGCATGTGGGCCTTTGCCCAAGGGACCATGTCTATCATGGCTGCCGTGGAGCCTTGCACATGGAGGTAGTGCCACATGGACGGAGCTGGTCAACATTATCTGAGAGCAAAGCTACTGTCTGCGTGCCTCTGGAAGGTAGAAAACAACCTTCTGATGTGCTGAAGAAGACTCCCAGGTATTTCAGGGATTGGGATGGAACCAGTTGGCTCATTCAGAAATTCATTATCCAGCCCAGGCTCTGCAGGACCTGAACCATGTGGGCTACCATTTGTTCTTCTGGGAATGACGGAGCTCTGATCAGCCAGTTAGCCATATATGAGTAAACCTGCAAGCCTGAGTTGCATAGCTGGGCAGCTACCACTACCATCCCCTTGGTAAAGATGTGAGGAGCTGTGCCAGCCCAAAAGGGAAGAGCTGACAACTGGTAATGATTTTCTGGAATTATGAAGTCTCAGAAACTTTCTGCGTTAGGGATGGGAATGTGCAGATAGGCCTCTGTCAATATCCAGCAAGGCCAGAAAATTCCCTTGTTGCCTCCATGCGAAAGCGCAGCACAGGAATGCGCAGGAATGAAAGATCCAGAATGGGTCTCCAGTCGTCTGAGCCTTTCCTGGGCATGATATATCTACCCGCGCCTGAATCTTTGGCCGGCACAAACTCTATGGTCTGAATATTTAACACCTTATGAACTGATCTACTGATAGTTATGGGGGACTTTAGTGCAAAAGTAGGAAGTTCATCTGAAGATGCAGTGGTTAGAAAGCATGGCATGAAACAGGTGATAATTTAGTACAGTTTTGCAAACCAAACCAATCATGAATACGCATTTCCAACACCACAAATGTCGCCAGTACACATGGACCTCTTCAAATGGCATGTATCAAAATCAAATTGACTACAACTGTATAGGACAGAGATGGAAATCTGTAGTTTTGATTGCAAGAACTAAACCAAGAGCTGATTATGGAAGTGACCACAAGCTTTTGACATGCTTTTGATCTTCAAAGTAAAGCTTCACAAGAAGATTAGAGACCTCCCAAAAAGCAATGTTACTTACCGTAACAGTTGTTATCGAGGGACAGCAGGCAGCTATTCTCACTAGTGGGTGATGTCATCCGACAGAGCCCCGATACGGACATCTTGCAAGCATGTCTTGCTTGAAGAAACTCAGAAGTTTCGAGATGCCCGCACCGCGCATGCGCCAGTGCCTTCCCGCCCGATGCTCCGGGCGTGTCTCCTCAGTTCAGGTAGCTAGCAGAGAAGCCAACCCAGGGGAGGTGGGTGGGACGTGAGAATAGCTGCCTGCTGTCCCTGGATAACAACTGTTACGGTAAGTAACATTGCTTTATCCCAGGACAAGCAGGCAGGTATTCTCACTAGTGGGTGACCTCCAAGCTAACCTCAATGGGATGGAGGGAGAGTTGGCAACTTAGGAGAACAAATTTTGTAACACAGTTTGGCCAAACTGTCCATCCCGTCTGGAGAAAGTATCCAGACAATAATGAGAGGTGAATGTATGAACCGAGGACCAAGTGGCAGCCTTACAAATCTCCTCAATCGGTGTCGATCTGAAGAAGGCTACAGAGGCTGCCATTGCTCTGACCCTATGAGCCGAGACCTTACAGGGAAGAGGTAATCCAGCCTGGGCATAGCAGAAAGAGATACAAGCCGCCATCCAATTGGAGATGGTGCGCTTCGATACAGGTCGTCCCAACTTGTTTGGATCAAAGGAGACGAAAAGTTGAGGAGCAGTTCTGTGTGGTTTGGTGCGATCCAAGTAGAAAGCCAACGCACGCTTACAGTCTAGAGTGTGTAGAGCTGATTCTCCAGGGTGAGAATGAGGCTTTGGAAAAAACACTGGAAGCACAATGGATTGGTTGAGATGAAATTCAGAGACCACTTTAGGCAGGAATTTCGGATGAGTGCGGAGGACCACCTTGTCATGATGGAAAACTGTGAAAGGTGGGTCCGCCACCAAGGCCTGAAGCTCACTGACCCTGCGAGCAGATGTGAGGGCCACCAGAAAAACCACTTTCCAAGTGAGAAACTTTCGGGGAGCCTTGCTCAGAGGCTCAAAAGGAGGTTTCATAAGCTCAGAAAGGACAACATTTAGATCCCAAACCACTGGAGGCGGTTTGAGAGGAGGATTGACATGAAAAAGTTCTTTCATAAATCTGGAAACCACAGGATGAGAAGAGAGAGGTTTCCCTTGTAGAGGCTGATGGAAAGCCGCAATAGCACTCAGGTGAACTCGTATAGATGTCGACTTGAGACCAGACTGAGACAGATGTAAAAGATAGTCCAAAACAGAGGATAGGGAGGCTCGCTGAGGCTCCTTAGAATTGGAAATACACCATGAAGAAAATCTAGTCCATTTTTGGGAGTAGCATTGACGAGTAGCAGGCTTCCTGGAAGCCTCCAAGACATCCCTCACCGCCTGGGAAAACTGGTGCGGAGTTACGTTGAGAGGAACCAAGCTGTCAGGTGGAGAGACTGCAGGTTGGGATGAAGCAGTGAACCTTGATGTTGAGTAAGCAGTGAAGGAAACACTGGGAGAAGGGAGAACCAAGGTTGTCTGGGCCACCGAGGAGCAATCAGAATCATGGTGACATGATCCGATCACAACTTGACCAGAGTCTTTTGAATGAGAGGAAATGGGGGGAACGCATACAGGAAGCGATTCCCCCAATCCAGTAGAAAGGCATCTGCCTCGAGATGATGAGGAGTGTAGATCCTGGAGCAAAAAAGAGGCAGTTTGAAGTTGTGGGGAGCCGCAAAGAGATCTATCTGAGGCGTTCCCCACTGAGCAAAGATCTGATGAAGGGGCATGGAATGGAGGGTCCATTCGTGAGGCTGTAGAAGCCGACTCAGCTTGTCCGCCAAGACATTGTCCTTCCCCTGAATGTAGACAGCTTTGAGGAAGGTGTTGTGGCGAACCGCCCAATCCCAGACTCTGAGAGCTTCCTGGCAGAGGGAGGCCGAGCCTGTGCCCCCTTGCTTGTTGACATAATACATGGCGACCTGGTTGTCGGTGCGAATGAGGACCACCATGTCGTGCAGTAGATGTTGAAAAGCTTGAAGAGCATTGAAGATGGCTCTGAGCTCCAGAAGATTGATTTGATGAAGTCGGTCCGCACAGGTCCAGAATCCCTGAGTGCGAAGCCCATCCAGATGCGCTCCCCAGGCATAGGTCGAGGAATCGGTTGTGAGAACCTTCTGGTGGGGAGGAGAATGAAACAGCAAACCTCTGGATAGATTCGAAGAGGTCATCCACCAGAGCAGAGACTGCCGAAGAGCAGGAGTGACTGTGATGTGTCGAGTCAACGGATCCGACACCTGAGTCCACTGAGATGCCAGGGTCCACTGAGGGATTCTGAGGTGGAGTCTGGCAAACGGCGTCACATGAACTGTAGAGGCCATGTGGCCCAGGAGGACCATCATGTGTCTCGCCGAGATGGTCTGGCGAGAAGACACAGACTGGCAGAGATGAAGAAGAGCATCCATGCGCTGAGAAGGAAGGAATGCTCTGAGACGAATGGTATCCAGGACAGCCCCGATGAAGGGCAGAGACTGGGTCGGCTGTAGATGAGACTTGGGAAAGTTGATCTCGAATCCCAAACTCTGCAGGAACAGAATCGTGGACAGGGTCGCCGAGAGGACCCCCGAGGCCGAGGGAGCCTTGATCAGCCAGTCGTCGAGGTAGGGGAATACCTGAAGACCCTGGTTCCTGAGTGCTGCGGCCACCACCACCAGACATTTCGTGAAGACTCTGGGAGACGAAGACAGGCCGAATGGAAGCACTCAGTACTGCAGATGGAGATGTCCCACCCGAAATCTGAGGAACTTGCGAGAGGCCGGATGAATGGGGATATGAGTGTAGGCCTCCTTGAGATCCAGAGAGCATAACCAGTCGTTCTGCTCGAGGAGGGGGTAGAGAGAAGCAAGCGTCAGCATGCGAAACCTCTCTTTGACAAGGAATTTGTTGAGGACCCTGAGGTCCAAAATGGGTCGCAGATCTCCCGTCTTCTTCGGAACAAGGAAGTACCGAGAGTAAAACCCCTGGTTCAGTTGGTCCATAGGAACCGGCTCCACGGCGCGAAGCCGGAGCAAAGCCTGAGCTTCCTGAAGAAGAAGGGCGGTCTGATTCAAGTTGGAAGGATACTCTCTTGGAGGGTGGTCCGGAGGGACCCGATGGAAATGAAGAGAGTATCCCTCCCTGATGATAGTAAGGACCCAGAGGTCGTTTGTTATGGTCTCCCAGCGATGATAAAAATGATGGAGACGCCCTCCTATGGGAAAAACAGGGGGAGGCAGAACGAAGTTGGTTATGCCCTCGACGAGACAGTCAAAAAGGCTGAGTGGTCTTAGGGACAGCAGGCGACTGAGACTTAGGCTGACCCTTCTGGGGAGGCTGACGCTTCGCCGCTTGCCTCGCAGGAGGAGTTTGCCTCGGCTGATAACGCCTCTGATAAATCAACGGTGGACGAGAAGGTCGAGACTGCTGAGGCTTAGGCTTCGGCCGAAGGATAGATTGGAAGGACTTTTCGTTGTCAAACAATTTCTTCGTGACAGTCTCGATGGATTCGTCAAAAAGATCCGCCCCAGCACACGGGACGTTCGCCAGGCGGTCCTGAAGATTCGGGTCCATATCAATGGTCCGCAACCAGGCCAACCGGCGCATCGCCACCGAGCAAGCCGCCGCTCGGGCTGAGAGTTCGAACGCATCATAGGCAGATTGCATCAACTGAAGCCGGAGTTGGGACAACGAAGCGACCACTTCCTCAAACTCAAACCTAGCCTGGGACTCGATGTATGGAGTGAACTTTCGAAGCACAGGCAGAAAAAATTCCAAGTAGGTTGCAAAGTGGAAGTTATAATTCAGGACTCTAGACGCCATCATCGAATTCTGATAGATGCGTCGCCCAAACTTATCCATGGTTCTGCCCTCGCGACCCGGAGGCACGGAAGCATAGACCTGGCCAGGATGAGACCGCTTGAGCGAAGATTCGACCAGGAGGGACTGGTGAGAAAGCTGAGGACCCTCGAAGCCTTTATGATGTACCGTGCGGTACCGCGAATCCAATTTGCCAGGGACCGCAGGGATAGAGTAAGGAGACTCGAAGCAGCGCATGAAGGTCTGGTCGAGGAGCTTGTGCAGGGGAAGCCGCAAGGACTCCGCCGGAGGCCGAGGCAAGTGCATGGTATCGAGATACTCCTTGGAATATCGAGACCCCGCATCTAGAGTAATGTCCAAGTCATCCGCCATCTGCCTGAGAAACGATGAAAAGGACAGTTGGTCCGCTGTCGCCGGTCTGCGAGACGGACTAGAAGAAGACGAAGCTTCAGGCTCTAAAGAGGCCTGCGAGCAACAGGACGAGTAGAAAACCTCGTGGTCCTCGAACTCCGGGCCCGGAGGGGGAGACCCCGTCGAAGCAGCATACACCAACCGAGGCAACTTCTTCTGAGGCGAGACGGTTGAGTGTCGAGAGGAATGCTTCGAAGAATGCCTGGACCGATGCCCCTCTCGATGCCTGGAAGGGGATCGAGTCCTTCTGTGAGAGACTGGGTCAGACGCTTCCAAGGAGCAGATCGGACTCGATGCCGTCGATCGCAAAGGTGGAAGAGTCAGTGCTTCTCTGGACGTCGCCCAGGCTTGATAGGGAGTTCGGAAGAACTCGTTCTGCTTCTTGCTATGCCCCGGACTGGATGGCCCCGAAGGTGGATGCCACACTGAATCATGGGGCGGAGTAATCGGTTCCAAGGGAGGCAGGTCACTAAACGAGGGTTTCCTCGAGGGAATGGGCTCCAAGGGAGGCATGTCACTAAGAGAAGCCCTCCTCGAGGGAATCGGTTCCAAAGGAGGCAAAGCACTATCGGAGGACCTCCTCGAGGACCCGGACACCGCTCGCCGCTCCTCCTCGCCGAGCAACGAGGTCGTGCGGCGAGGAGGAGGAGGAGGGGGCGGTCCGCCCCTCGAAGCCGAAGCAGGGAGGTCACCCTGGATGGTGGCAATCAGTCGAGGCCCCATGGTTTGCATGAGTTCAATGAACTGAGCCTCCAGAATGGACCGCAGCGAAGCCGATATGGAGGGATCCGCACCAAAAGGGGGCCCTTCCGCACGGTCTCCGCGCTCCTTCGGTGCAGTGTGCTACTGCTTGCCAGCTTTCGGCACCTTGAGCACCACCGGTGGAACTGTAGGGTCGATACCTGCTCCGAGGAGACGGAGGAAGGCACCGGCGCCGAAGCCTGGGCCGAAACCGGGGTGAATGATGCCGGCTTCAGGAGGCCTGGAGCAGCTGGGGAGGCAGCGGGCTTCACTGAAGGAGTCGAAGCCCCCGTCGATGTTGCAGGATCTGACGAAGCTTCCATCTTGAACATGGACTCCCAGAGCAGACAGTGGCGCTTAAACGCTCTCGCCGTCAGAGTGGAGCAAGGCCGGCACGATTTCGGAAAGTGATCCGGTCCCAGACACTGTAAGCAGCAATGAGGGTCCGTGAGCGAAATCGCACGCTGGCACTTGCTACACTTTTGAAACCGGTAATCGGCCGGGACATAGGCCGGAAAAGCTCCGCCGCAAGGTCGAAGGCGCGGGGCCTCAGCCACGCGGCCGACCCGGAGTCGGAAGGAAAATTTTTTTTTTTTTTTTTTTTAAAGAAATCAAAAAAAGAAATAAACGCACAGGAGAGCCCAAAAGAACTCAACCCGCGGCAAAAAGAAGGCAAAAAAAGATATTCAATGGGCGCAAATTGAAGATAGACTTCTCAGCTCCGCGGAAGAAAAAGAACTGAGGAGACACGCCCGGAGCATCGGGCGGGAAGGCACTGGCGCATGCGCAGTGCGGGCATCTCGAAACTTCTGAGTTTCTTCAAGCAAGACATGCTTGCAAGATGTCCGTATCGGGGCTCTGTCAGATGACATCACCCACTAGTGAGAATACCTGCCTGCTTGTCCTGGGATAATATGACATTGAAAATATTCCATCAGCTAATTGGATAAAACTAGACAACAAATTTTCCTGTGTTGATACAGGAGATAGAGAGCCTGAAGTGTTGTGGAATGATATCAAAACCGCAATTAATGATGAAGCTAAAAAAATACTCCAGAAGAGAAAGAAAGCCACAAAATCACCTTGCAGAACAAAGAAGACAAGCAAATTGTTCCGATGATAGAGAAAAACTATCACAAATGAAGTGAGTGTTTCAACTTCAAGTTCAGAAAGACAAAGAATGATATCTAAAGGATATTTGTCAAAAATTGAAACATAATGTGTAAATGGAAAAACCAGATTAGCCTTTTCAGGTGGTTAAGAGATTGTGGCAGAAATTCCAGCCTCGATTGGGGATGCTTAAAGACGCCAATGGAATGATATTGAATGATCCAGAAAGCATTAAAAAGAGATGGAAAGAATATATGGAAAATCTATACAAAAATGACAATGAGGATAACATTGGGGAAATTGAACTGGAAACTGACACTGAAGAAGAACCAGATTTAAAAAAAAAAAAAAAAAGAAGTCATAGCAACAATTAAAGCTTTATTGAAAAACAAGTCACCTGGTTTTGACGGTATTTCAAAGGCTCAGAAGGTGCTATCTTGGCTTTCACTTGACTCTGTCAACAGATTTTGAATGAAAAAACATGTCCAACCGATAGAAGATCACTGTTCATACCTATACCAAAGAAATGTGAAGCCAAGGCCTGTAACAACTACAGAATGACTGCATTAATTCCACATGCCGGTAAAATACTGTTGAAAATAATACAATAAAGGCTACAATCATACATTGAGCAAGAACTATCCAAAATTCAGGCTGGTTTTAGAAAATGTCGAGGAACATGAGACATGTTAGATGGATATTGAAGAAGAGCAAAAATACCAAAAGCCCCTATACTTTTGCCTGATCAACTACAGAAAAGCGTTTGGCTGTGTGGATCACAATAAACTATGGAGAACTCTAGCACAAATGGGAATACCCAAACACATAATTCGGGCTGATAAAGAGCATCTATGAAAATCAAGAAGTTGCAATGATAACACAATATGGTAATACTGATTGGTTTCCAATAAAATGTGGTATCAGGCAAGGATGCATCTTGTCACTTTACCTGTTCAACCTTTATGGTGAAGCCATCTTCAGAAAAGAAAATTTGGAAGACAAGAGCATTGATTTCAAAGTTGGTGGCTGAAATATAAACAACCTTTGCTATGCAGATGATACAACGCTCATCACCTACAGCAAAGAAGACATCGAAAGATTAGGATCTTACCTCTGCTATTTTTCTTTCTTGTAAATCCTTACTTTATTCTGGGAACGGATGGGTGTTATCTTCTCTGGCTAGCCAGGGGCTGTAGGAACTTCACTTAATATAAGTTTTAGCTCCTCCCTCTGCACATATCCCACGGAGCATGCTCCCTGGATATCAGTTAGTCTTCAAGCAACTAGGAATCTCTACAGGGAAAACAAGAAACAAGAGAGAGAGGGGAACAGGGAACTCCCCGCCAAACAATCAATTCTGCTCTTATTAACATATTCAAAACAGCAACAATGAAAACTAGAAAACAGGTTATGAAACATTAAAACCTGAACAATAAAAAACAGAAGAGATGAGCTCCTACAGTCTGGCTTGTAGGAATACAAAACTGATGTCCAGGGAGCATGCTCCAGAGGGAGGAGCTAAAACTTTTATCAAGTGAAGTTCCTACAGCCCCTGGCTAGCCAGGGAAGACAATAACCATCCATTCCTAGAAAAAAGTGGGATTGTACAAGAAGCTGTATTTATTGATAAAATCAAAGCTAAAAGTCATAATAAGGGATTAGAAATGAACATAAACAAAAAGAAGATCAGGAACACAAATACCAATGAAGATTGAGCTGAGTGGATACATTGAAAACAACCATGGGGATGATGCTGGAGAACCTTACAGGGTTAACACAAAACCGATTTCTTTTTAGATTTGTAATTCATCAAGTTACTATGAACTATGGCTACAACCTTGCTTGTTTTCTCTGGTCGCCCTGCCAGGGAGTCCATAAACCAGTCCATTAGGGAGCTGAGTGAATTTGAACTTGTAACCGCTCTGAATGATCTCCACCACCCAACAATCTGATGAGATCTGTGCCTATACTTCCGCATACTCAGAGCCATCCCCCCATCATCGGACCTGCTCAGGACCTGGTATCATTGTGCTTTCTTGGAAGTTGGAGCAGAATGAAACCGGAGGCTTAGCTATGCCTGTGGCCTGAGAATCTCTGTCTGGCTCCCTGGAAGGATCTC
The DNA here is from genome assembly GCF_902459505.1 of Geotrypetes seraphini. Taxonomy (NCBI): domain Eukaryota; kingdom Metazoa; phylum Chordata; class Amphibia; order Gymnophiona; family Dermophiidae; genus Geotrypetes; species Geotrypetes seraphini. The sequence goes on along the minus strand of NC_047084.1, from coordinate 381,082,383 downwards.
TGAGATAAGGCTCTACCTGAGTACTGTCAAAAGTGAAAATTAGACCATCTGGGGCATCTAGAGGCTCGTGGTCTGCTGTCAGGTAGAGGTTTTGGCCAATGATCTGCTACCTTGTGTGGAGTGGCACTCGCTCGTGGGCTGTAGGGGGCACTAATGGAATGGATAGTGTGCAAGACATGGTGCAGGATTTGTGTAGTTTTTTCTACAAAAATGCCAGCTTTTCGTATGGTTCTGGGTAAACTAGTTAGTACATATGAAAGTTAAGGCCACGCCCACTAGAAGTGGACAAAAAAGTTGGTGAATAAAAATCTGAATATGGAAATAGCAAAGGCCAGAAAAACACACTACAGATTAATATTAAGGAAAAGCATAATAATATTCTCTTTATGTATTTTGTTGTTAAGCCAGACCATAGAGGAAATCAGGTAATGCGTAACATACATCTAGAGCAGGGGTCTCAAAGTCCCTCCTTGAGGGCTGCAATCCAGTCGGGTTTTCAGGATTTCCCTAATGAATATGCATGAGATTTATGTGCATGCACTGCTTTCAATGCATATTCATTGGGGAAATCCTGAAAACCCGACTGGATTGCGGCCCTCAAGGAGGGACTTTGAGATCCCTGATCTAAAGGTATTAAGAACTCCATCTTGAGTTAGTGACTCCGTTTTGTGTCAGTGACTTTCTGTCTTCTTTGTTCTCTCTGTGTTTCCCACCTTGAGCCTCATGGCTCTAATTAATACCAGACCTCTCAGTCTGGTTTGTGGAAGATATAGGGTTTCATGTTTTTGAATACAGATAGTTATATGTATCGTATGAATGCAATATACCGTGTTGGGTGTGTATGTGTGTAAGATCCAACGAGTGATTATGTGTGTGATAAGTGGTATGAATGATGTGTGAATGGGTTTTGAAAAACATATTTTATATATTTTAAACCTGAAGAAACTTTAAGGGAGCCTAAGAGGCAACATCTGGAAATAGTTAGAGCCAGAAACACTGTACCAGTCTTTGAGAGACTCAGAGCAGGAAGGGTCAGCTGCTTTGACCTCCAGCATAGGAGGGAGGGGGAGTAGGCCTCCTCCTTCTTCTGGTGCTGACAGGGACATGAATTTATCAGCAGATGCTGAAGAGAAATGCAGGCTGAATTTAACACAGACGAACTGTCTGATTTAAGTTTTGAGAATGACAAAAAGGGTATTGGGTATGTTATATGTACTAATGTTTTATGCATATTTAGAAAGTAATGTAAACAAAAATATGATTTGTGAAACTTTTTCGGTGTCAAAAAAGAAGTTCTTTATATAAACCTAAGGACAGGCTCCATCGGCCAATTGGCTGACAAGTAATGATGTCAGACTGGACAGAAAATATATATTGGTGAGCAATGAATTATCGGTGGGGATTCTTTGTCAGAAATGCCAGCGTTTGGCGCCTGTAATGACTCCCACCGATGACGCAAATAATCTTTTGATGAATGTTATGGAAATAAATAAACGCAATACATTTTTTTTGTTGAACCTTTTGCATCATGTGCCATCATTCATGTACACTTTACCCATCTATGAGCAAACCTGGTTGCTCATTTGGTACCCCAGATGGGACTGCTGCTTTAGAGCGCGCTTGAGCCAGACACTGTGCACTCTACGCTCCAGGTGTGTTCTTGCAGAAAGAATTTTTTTTTGGATGCGGAACAAAAGATGATCTGTTATCAGTGTCAGCCTAGCATTGCTAGCATTCAGCATTTTGGTTGCCCTTACTATGTTTTTAGTTAATCATAGATACCCAAATTGCTCGCAATTTGTTGTTAAACACATACATATGCTGAATACTTGGTTTGACATGCAGTCAGTTACAGCCCAAACCAAGCAACGTAGACATAAACGTGAACTATTGGACACTATTCTAGGTGGCACAGGAACTGCACTGAGTGCTCTTTATACAATTGATATAGAGGTACTCCACAATAAGATGGGATCCACCTCTCAACATGCTTCTGATGGGTTCACCTCACAGCATATTATTAATGAAGCTTCCTCTAAATTATCCAATGTAATTGTAGACACATTTGCTCTTATTTCACCCATTATAGAACATAAAATTATGACCTTAGCACATGAGGAATATAGGTTGGGAAAGAATATTTCCTGGGCTATGGCCTGTGATCAAGTACAGATCGAGCTTATTACTATCCTAAAAGAAATTCTATCTGAATTTGCTATAGCTCACCTTAATTGGTAGACAGTGAGTGTTCCAATCTGTTCACCTCAAGGATGCTCTATCTGTACTTTGATCCCATTGTTATTTATCCTGTAGTTAATATTGGCGTGCAGCTTGATAATATGCTTTTATATCCCTTGAATCACATCACATGGGTATTACCGCTGGATGATACCTGGACTAAATTTAAGCCAATGGATCCCTCACTCTGTGTGCAGATACCATTTCATTTCAAGTGTGAACTTCATCAGTTTAAAGAGACTGTCAGTTCCTACTGGACTAATTCATCTTCCTGCACCCTGACTGCAAAGACTTCTCTACCTTCTCACACATGCTGTACACAATGTTTCCTGTTCATTGTTTCCTATTCGTTGGATTCCCGGATTCATGACAGCCACCTTCCTAAGAACGCTTTGCTGTACAGTTCAACCTATTTACTGAACAGTACCTGGTGTAGTCATTCACCTCTGTCCTCCATCAGCATTAATGGGACAACCTACTCCACACCTCTGGTAGCTAATGATTCTATGGACATTCCAGACTTTATTTCTAATGCTGTGCATCCACTACCTCTTGGTATGGGCTACGAGACATTTCACAAGCTGCATGTTATTACTGAACTCCATGACTACATTGAACAACTTAAGAAAACCTCCAAAGAAGTGAATCATACCGTCACTTTTGAAAATGGACAGATTGAACAAACTGTTGAGAATTTGCTACAAGACGCTCATGTCTCAGTTTGGGAACTTTTCTTTGGGTATTCGCCCACTGCAAACCATGTATTTAGTGTTTTAATTTATCCTATCGTTATCTTAATTATTGTACAAATTTTGCTATGTATTGTTATGATTTTCCTTTGCTGTAAATTGAAACACATGTACATTTTTTTACAACGCATATCCCATAAAGTTCCTTCTAGCTTTTAAGACAGTTATACATGAATTTCTAGTATCTTCTCTGACACTTGCTAATTTGGTTCTAATTTGGTTAATTTGGCATAACCTATTGCATTGCATACCAGGGTCAGACATAATATATGATCTCATATCCCAAACTCGCATACTCATGGTACCTTTATGCATCCCTTATGCACGGTTCATTCGCTCAAAGACAGGTAAGATATAGCATCTTGGGTTTCCCCGCCCAGATAACTGTACAACCTAAGACAGAGGTTTGAACTCATAATGGGAACTGTTTATCTTCACAGCTTGGAGATTCTGTAGGACAGGGGACGTGCTGCTATAATGTTAGAGGTAAGAGAGGCATCTGCAAAAGGCAGACTGGCTGTTTAAAAATAAAAATAAAAAAAGTATGGGAGATGTCAGCCTAGCATTGCTAGCAAACAGCATTTTGGTTGCCCTAACCAATGTCAGCAAAGGCCTATGGGACATTATATCAATCTGACTCTGGAATGTTGATGCAGTTAGACCCTAAATGCTCCTGCAAAGAATTCACATACATTAAGCATCCAGCCAGACTGGATTGTTTATGAAGAAGATAGGCTGCTTGAATGGGACAAAGAAGTCACAGACTAATCCCATCTACCATGCCTGCAAGTGTCACACCGTCCTTATCAATTAAACTAACCATTGTTTCAAACAGTTTACAAATTATAAACAGAAAGATACTGGGAAATACAATAGTTTCTATATTCAGAATAAGATTCCAAACTATAAAAGCCTTCTCTCTGCAACTCACCTCTCGCTCTCTATCTCTGGAACCTGAAGCTTGGAACATCACCCCCCACCTCCCTTTCTCTCTCTCCTTCTCTCTCTCTATCCTCACAGCACCTATTCTCTCTCATTCACAAGAGCACAGAAGCAGTCTCTGTAATTGTAAAACTTATATCTCTCATTAATTGTAATGCTTAATTGTAACTTTTATGAATCTTGCTTTTTCTGCACAATACAGTGGTACCTCGGTTTACGAGTACACCTGTTTGCAAGTGTTTTGCAAGACGAGCAAAACATTTGCAAACTTGGTGCCTCGTAAACCGAGCGTGCCTCGATTTGCGAGCGCCCCCCTTGCGAACCGGCACCCTCCCCCCCGCAATCCGGCACCCCCCGCCGCCATCGGGCACCCCCCCACCGCGACCTGAGGTCCTCCCAACCCACCCAAACCCTCTTCTTACTTTGATGTAGCCTCCGCACCTGCACCAGCATGTCCTGTGCTGTGCCGATGCCCGAAAATCTGCCTCCGGTGCTGGGCCTTGAGCATGCGCACATGCTCAAGGCCCAGGACCGGAGGCAAATTTTCGGGCACCGGCACAGCACAGGACATGCTGGTGCAGGTGCGGAGGCTACATCAAAGTAAGAAGAGGGTTGGGGTGGGTTGGGGGGACATCAGGTCACGGCGGGGGGTGCCCGATGGTGGCAGGGGGGTGCCGGATCGCAGGGGGGGAGGGGGCCGGTTCGCGGGAGGGGGCCTTCGGGGGGAGCAATGCTGATTCTCATGGGGGGGAGCAGCGCTGCTGGCCTCGGGGGGGGGGGGTGGAGGGTGGGAACCTATCAAAGCGAGTTTCCATTATTTCCTATGGGGAAACTCGCTTTGATAAACGAGCATTTTGGATTACGAGCATGCTCCTGGAACGCATTATGCTCGTAATCCAAGGTACCACTGTATATCTATTCTTTATGCAAACACTGTTAGTGGTCTTTGTGAGTGATTTTACTTCCTGGTGAATCTTCTGTAAGGGTATTGAACTTGGGACTGTGGATTGTAAGGCCGCTTCAACCATAACCCCTCCAACCTTACATTTTGGAGGGGTCCAACCTTACAATCAGAATAACAGATTTGCGAATCCCTAGGAAGACGAGAGTGAATTGTAAGTACATGCGTGTTTTATTTGAATAATAGCGAAATGGTAGGAAAAGAAAAATGAAATAAAAAGGGAAACAGAAACAAGAAAAAATTAACATGTAATAAACTCTAAATATGTGATTAGATTGTAAATATGTACAGTGAGAGGTTAGTGAGGTAATCATAGAAGAAGAAAAAAAACCAAGCATGGGTCCAGGTTTCTTTGCTGCGATCCAAATTGCTTCTTCTCTATGAAAACAAAAAAGAAAAAAAAAAACTGCAGCTGTGGCATCTTTTAAATCTGGTTCTCCTCTCTGCTGAACCGAGCCGAGCTGCATGTCTGAATTAAGTTACGGAGTCTGTGAAAGAGAGAAAAGGAAAACAAAAATGCCATCTGGTTTTCAATTGGGGAAAAAGTTTCCCGCGCTGTTCAGACCTTTGTTCAGATCCCCCTCCTCCTTCTCCCTCAATGCCTTCCACAGTGACTATCACATGGGTTGGAAGGCGGGCTTTTGAAAGCCCCCCTTTCTCCAGGAGGGAGAGGGGAGGGGGGAATGGAGCAGCATGGATTTTCTTTGTCTCAGGGCTAGAGACTTTTCAAAAGGTATTGTGCTTAAAATATGTTTATATACTAGTCATTTGAGGAATTTTAAAATGTAGTAGCTTGCAATTAAAGTAAGAATGTGAAAATATAAGGACCCAGAGGGGCTAATATAGCCTCTCTGGTTAGATTTTAGGTTTGCATGGCTGAGGGAATGCATGCTACATTAGAACACAGGATTCTTTTTTAAAGAAGTCCTGGAGCAAATTTATTTGCATAGTAAAAGGTTTTATTGAAAATTTGTAGTTTAGCAAGGCATGAAAAAAATGAAAAATTACATAGTTTGAATATGTTGATTTAAGTTAAAAAAGGCTTCTGTACACCGAGATCAGACTTTGCATAGCTAAGTGAGACATGCTGAGGTAGAACAATAGAACTAAGCTGTTTCTATTTAAAGGGCTCATGAAAAGCAGGAAAAGCATGGAGAGAAATAGGAGTCATGATATAAACTTGATTAGAACTGAATATAGATTTCAGAGCACATGTTTCTCTTTTCTTTTATTTTTAAAAGTTATAAGAGGGAGTAAAAGTTTTACAGGAAAAGAAAACGAATGTAGGTCTAGAAAGGATTGAGAAAGTGTTTTCAGACAGATGGAAGAGAATGAAGAATGTGATTTTAGACAAATAATATTTGTCAAGCAATAAGGAACTAGAGTTTGGTCTTAAATGAAGTGGATTTGTTACATGAAGTGAATGATTTAAAGAGAGTTGAGCCAGATAATTTACATGTTCTGGCAGTCGTAAAGAGTGCCTGCTGGTTTATACAGCATGCTTTTAGAAGGTATAGAGTATGTGAAAGTAGAAGGTATAGAGTATGTGAAAGCAGGAACCGAGGTAAGTGTTGGGAAAAAGAATAAGAGAAAGTTTGTCAGACATGTTAAAGAGTATTCAAGTGTGAGCAAGTGAAGCAGTGCATGAAAAAAAAAATCCCTGCCTTTGTATTTCTATCCCAGTGTTCAAATTAGTTCTGAATATGAATTTTTGTTCCCCTGTATGGCTTATAAATTATTTTTAAAATTGTGTATTCCATGAATGTTTGATTAGGGATTAATCACATTTTAAATATACTTTAAAATTAAACTGGGGAGTTTAAAGGAAAGATTAACGGAGATAGAGGTTAAGTACCCATATTTTTTTTTTTTAAATTGAAATATATGATAACCAAAGGGTTTGATAACATTGATAAAGGTAATAAACAATTATAATAGATATTTATGTAAGTGGATGGATACCGAGCTGGGTTTTAGTTTTATTTTTTTTATAAGTAAGCACTTCAGGATAGGAACCTGATACAGAAAATGGATTGAAAATAATTATTTTGTGCTAGCAGAAAGTTTAATTATGTTCCTTAGGAAATGGGTCTGCATTTTAAATTTTCCTGTGGCCATACTTGGTATTACAGGACTCTGTAAAAGTGTTATTTACTCTGTGTTTTGTGTTTCAGCTACAGGACCCCATAAGAGTCTTTTTCAACTGCTGTTGCTTTCAACAGTTCAGCTCAGAGGCTGTAGCTCTCCGCTGCAGGGACTAGCAGGGGCTAGTCCTGTCTGCAGAGGGGTACACCATGTTATTTTCTCTTTGTTGTCTCTTCTTAATGAGTATGGCTTTCCTTACAGTGCCCACATCAACCATCCTGAGGGAAAGGAGCAGTACCACATTCCACCACTAGAGCTGTATTTGAAGGGCACAGAGAATCCAAGCCTGAGTTTTGGAGGGAATTTCAGTTCAGTCCTTTGTTCCCTACTAATTATGTGCTTATTTTTGAGCAGCAGCAGTTCGTATTACACAGGTTCTCTCTACAGACGGCATGGTTTTCATTCCCTTGGACAAAGAAAGAAAGCAACCATACATTTTCCCCCATGTGGTAGCAGTTCCGTAGTTACAGAAGAGACAAGTTTGAATAACAGACAAGATTACCTCCAAAATGTTTCAGCATGAACTCTAAAGCCCTTATGCAGTTTTACTTAAATTAATTCAGAGACTCTTACCTTACATGTTGCTATAATATTTGCAGAGACATTCTGGACTAAGATTTTGATCCCCCCCCAAAAAAAAACAACAACAACAGACTTTACTTCAAACTACTTTACTTCAAATCACTTCATTTGAATTAGGCTTCTGAACTTTAATTATGTATTTGCATAATCCAATAGACTCATTATGACATCTTGTTAGCTATTGTATTTTCTTTATCATTATCCTCATGTATTGTTCTCAGAAAAGACTTTTTGTTTATCCTGTATTTTAAATTTAAAGTTATATTACGGTTTTCAATGTACGGTGACAGGTTATAAGCCCTGTCACACATTGTGACAGTGCCTCCTATTTGGTTTAATTGCTGACATCACCAGTTCTTTTAATGATTTTAATTTAAATTTGAGAAATGAATTCTTGCACCACACACATAAAAAGAAAAATTATATCTTATATGTACTCATTGTGTGCATCATCTGCACGTGGGTTAATTTACATATTAAGCATATATTTGGGTTTCTTAGCACTCTGCATTATTTTACACCTTATTGCATTTAATTCTAGGTTACTATGCCAGACACTTCTGGGTATAGGGACCAATTCTATTGGGGTTCTCTTATTTTAAGGAATATTGGGGTTCTCTTATTTTAGGGAAAGCTATGGATTTAGATATGTGTAATATATATCTAAGGTTCTATTTTTTTCTTAGTTATACTTTCTTTGCATTTTCTGATCTTTATACCTCAAAAGTACTAGAGTTTCATTGATGTCACTATAAATAAAAGAACAGATGCAAGTTTAGTCTCTGTTCTGCTCTATGGCTATTGTGCCTGGACTAGAACAGACACTGCCCACTTGAATGGTAAGTTTCCTGTGTGGTTTTGCTTAGCCAGCAACTTACATAAATTACTTGAAGAAGGGTATTATCTAGGACAGTGGATGGGATTTGCTTGCTTCTTACCTAAGAAATCAAGTACGCTTTGGGTAAGATCTTCTAGGTACCTTCCTTTACAGGCCTACGTAGTATATTTTTCTGGCTTTTGTGCAGTTAGTCCTGTTTAATTGGCATTAAGAGAATATACTTGCACAGAAACACACTGATCCATACGATGGGCAGTACCCAAAGTAACCCCCCTGAGAGCCAGAGGTAAGACCATGAGCGCCCTAGGTGTGACTATCATGTGCGTAAACTTATGTGTTATTCAAGATGGGATTGTGGAGTGGCACTCGCTCGTTGGCTGTAAGGGGCACTAATGGAATGGATAGTGTGCAAGACATGGTACAGTATTTTGTGGCATTTTTTCTACAAAAATGCCTGCTTTTCGTATGGTTCTGGGTAAACTAGTTAGAAGTACATATGTAAGTTAAGGCCACACCCACTAGAAGCGTACAAAAAAGTTGGTAAATAAAAATCTGAATATGGATGTAGCCAAGGCCAGAAAAACACACTATAGATCACAGTTCTTTAACTGCCGGTCCGCGGACCGGTGTCAGTCCGCAAAAAAATCTTGCCGGTCCGCAAAGGATTCGGTCCCTGCTGCAACGAAAGGCCGGTGTCAGCTGACTTGCAACTTCCTGTTGCAGTCGCTGTGCCGGGACTCCTGCCTTCCACCGCGTTTGCCTCCTGCCTTGTCTCCGCACCTCCAGACCAGCAGCGGCAGCTCTGTGTGCTTTTAACTTCGGCACAGAGCTGCCCCTAAGCAGTAGTTTAGCGCAGTTTCATAAGGCAGCCTCGGGGCCTTTGCTAGGCCGGCCCACATCGCATCATCGAAGCGGACCGGCTATCAAAGGCCCCGAGGCTGCCTCATGAAACCGCACTAAACTATTGATTAGGGGCAGCTCTGTGCCGAAGTTAAAAGTACACAGAGCTGCCGCTGTTGGTCTGGACTCTTGGGCCGCTGAAGGAAGGCAAAGAGCAGCTGTCCTGGAGGTTTCCCCTCCTCTCGCCTTTGCAGGTCCCTTTTTTCCACCTTTTTTTTTTCCTTCAAACGGCAACGGGCCCCAGCATCGACATCAATCAAGTAAGTTCCACTGTTCCTTGCAAGCAGTTCTGCTCGGCCAAAGCTTCCCCTCTGACATGAGCCACCCTCAGGGGAAAGAAAGTGACCCACAAAGGTGAGGGGAAGGGGGCAGATGATGGAAGTTGGGGGGGGGGGGGAGAGAGAGAGAGAAGGGGAAGATGATGGAATGGAGGAGATGAGAGAGAGAAGGGGACAGATGATGGAAGTGAGAAGAAGGGAGAGAGAGCAGAAGGCAGATGGATGTCAGTTGAGAGGGGAGAGCAGATGCTGAATGGAAGTGGGGAAAGAACACATACTGGATGGAAGGAGGAGATAAATAAAGGGGGAAGAAAATAGTAATATAATGGAGGGGTGAGGGAAAGGGGTGACAAGCTGTGGGTAGACACAGTGAAAAGAGGGAAACGGGACTAAATAGTAAGAAAGAATTTAATTTAGATGGAGGCAGAAAATAGAGAAGGAAGACCAGAGAAGAAAAGGGAAGAGAGAGCAGAGAATTATATCAGTTCTGAGTGGAGGAAATGAGAAGAGAGAGATGCTAAAAACCACAGGGGGGAGGGAAGGATAGAGATGCCATACCATGAGGGGAACAGAAGGAAGATGATGGATGCCAGACCAAATTGGGGTGGGGGGGGGGCAGGAGGAGAGATGGCAGGGAAAGACAGACAGTGAATGGAAGGGGCAGATGCTGGACTGAAGAGACAGAGAAGGTTATCATGCCGCTGTACTGGGCCATGGTACGCCCTCACCTGGAGTACTGCGTCCAGCACTGGTCACCGTACATGAAGAAGGACACGGTACTACTCAAAAGGGTCCAGAGAAGAGCGACTAAAATGGTTAAGGGGCTGGAGGAGTTGCCGTACAGCGAAAGATTAGAGAAACTGGGCCTCTTCTCCCTTGAGCAGAGGAGATTGAGAGGGGACATGATAGAAACATTCAAAGTACTGAAGGGAATAGACTTAGTAGCTAAGGTAAGGACAGGTTGTTCACCCTCTGCAAGGCAGGGAGAACGAGAGGGCACTCTCTAAAGTTGAAAGTGGATAGATTCCGTACAAACATAAGGAAGTTCTTCTTCACCCAGAGAGTGGTAGAAAGCTGGAACGCTCTTCCAGAGGCTGTTATAGGGGAAAACACCCTCCAAGAATTCAAGACAAAGTTAGACAAGTTCCTGCTGAACAAGAATGTGCGCTGGTAGGGCTAGTCTCCGTTAGGGTGCTGGTCTTAGACCAGAGGGCTGCCGCGTGAGCGGGCTGCTGGTCATGATGGACCTCTGGTCTGACCCAGCAGTGGCAATTCTTATGTTCTTAGGGCAGACACTGGCTGGAAGAAAGTGAAAAGGCAATGAAAGCAGAAACCATAGACGACAAAAGGTAGAAAAAAATAATTTTATTTCTATCTTGTGTTTCAAATATATCAGATTTGAAATATGTATCTTGCTAGACATAACTGGGGAGTGCAAAGCCCAGGCAGTGCTTCTTTAGCTTCCAGCTGGCTTAGGGCTCTCTCTGACTAGGGGGCAGTTGCCCTAGTTCCACTCCCCTAACACCATTCCTGTCATGTGTGACTGTGGTATTCTGTTACATGATATTTGTGTAGCATTCTGTAATAATTTGGCTTATTCAGTTTTCTTGATAGTAGAGGGGATATATTTGAAGGGGAGGGGAGACAGGGGTTTTGTTGATCTTTGCCCTGTATTATTTGTATTTATAAAATGACAATTGTATAGAATATTGTTTATTTTTATACTTTAATAAAATATGTTCAATATAAAATTATAACTATTTGAGGCTTGTGCGGATGGAATCAGATGGTTTGTGGGACCGAGCTCGCGGGGACGGGGCGGCGATGGTTTTTTAAAAAAAATTTCAGTCTTAATAGTTTGCCGATCCACGAAATAATTATTTTATTTCCGCCGGTCCATAGGTGTAAAAAGGTTGAAGAACACTGCTATAGATTAATATTAAGAAAAAGCATAATAATATTCTCTTTATGTATTTTGCTGTTAAGCCAGACCATAGAGGAAATCAGGTAATGCGTAACATGCTTCTAGAAGTATTAAGAACTCCATCTTGAGTTAGTGACTCCATTTTGTGTCAGTGACTTTCTGTCTTCTTTGTTCTCTCTGCGTTTCCCACCTTGAGCCTCATGGCTCTAATTAATACCAGACCTCTCAGTCTGGCTTGTGGAAGATATAGGGTTTCATGTTTTTTAATACAGATAGTTATATGTATCGTATGAATGCAATATACCGTGTTGGGTGTGTGTGTGTATAGGATCCAACAAGTGATTATGTGTGTGATAAGTGGTATGAATGATGTGTGAATGGGTTTTGAAAAACATATTTTATATATTTTAAACCTGAAGAAACTTTAAGGGAGCCTAAGAGGCAACATCTGGAAATAGTTAGAGCCAGAAACACTGTACCAATCTTTGAGAGACTCAGAGCAGGAAGGGTCAGCTGGTTTGACCTCCAGCATAGGAGGGAGGGGGAGTAGGCCTCCTCCTTCTTCTGGTGCTGACAGGGACATGAATTTATCAGCAGATGCTGAAGAGAAATGCAAGCTGACTTTAACAGATGAACTGTCTGATTTATGTTTTGAGAATGAAAAAAGGGTATTGGGTATGTTATATGTAATAATATTTTATGCATATTTAGAAAGTAATGTAAACAAAAATATGATTTGTGAAACTTTTTTGGTGTCAAAAAATAAGTTCTTTGTATAAACCTAAGAACAGCCTCCATCGGCCGATTGGCTGACAAGTATGATGTCAGACTGGACAGAAAATATATATTGGAGAGTAACAAATTATCGGTGGGGATTCTTTGTCAGAAATGCCAGCATTTGGCGCCTGTATCGACTCCCACCGATGACGCAAATAATCTTTTGATGAATGTTATAGAAATAAATAAACGCAATACATTTTTTTTTGTGGAATAATCTTTTGATGAATGTTATGGAAATAAATAAACGCAATACATTTTTTTTGTGGAACCTTTTGCATCATGTGCCATCATTCATGTATACTTTACCCACCTAAGAGCAAACCTGGCTGCTCACTTGGGCTGGTTTTGCTTTAAGTATAGAATCTAATACCTTCCCCGTTCCCTTCAATCTTTTACTCTCAGCTAGTTAAAAAAAAAAAAAATTTAAAAAAATCTTCTTTTTCTTTACTTTCTTGTGAAGTCTGTTTCTTTTCTGCTTGGTTCTCTGCTGAATTAGGGACACTTTTTAAGTGCAGGAAAACTGTTTTTAGCAAGTTCAACTTTAAAATCTGACCAAGCACAGCCTTAAAGTCTGACCTTATAGCAAGCTTCAGGTTTAAAATCCAGGCAGTGCTCAAGTTAAAAGTAGTACTAGGATTTTAAATCTTGTGGGGGGGTTTTCTCTGCTAAAGAGAGGTTTGCAAATTCTGCATTCAACTCAGTGGAAAGTGGTGCTTTGGGTTTACTAGAAAATCCAGTATCTTTGCTCAGCTCTCTAGTATAGTGAGCTTAAGGATTTGGCTTGCTATTGGATCATTTGAATAGTTTCCTTGAACCAGAGTCTAGTTAGGAGGGGGCCATCTCCTAGAGCAGTGTTCTTCAACCTTTTTACACCCGTGGACCGGCAGAAATAAAAGAATTATTTTGTGGACCGGCAAACTACTAAGACTGAAATTTAAAAACCCCGTTTACACCCCATCTCCGCGAGCTCGGTCCCCGCAAACCATCTGATCCCATCTGCACAAGCCGCAATTATGATTTTATATTGAACGTATTTTATTAAAGTATAAAAAGAAACAATATTCTGAACAATTGTGATTTTATAAATACAAATATACAGAGCACAGACCAACAAAACCCCTGTCTCCCTTCCCCTTCACATATATCCCCTCTACTATCAAGAAAACTGAACAAGCCAAGTTATTATAGAATGCTACATAGAAATATCATGCTGACAGAATACTGCTATCCCCAGTTATGCCTCTAGCAGGCTATATATTTCAAATCTGATATATTCTAATGACAAAATAGAAATAAAATTATTTTTTTCTACCTTTTGTTGTCTCTGGTTTCTACTTTCATCTTCTTTTCACTCTTTTCCTTCCAGCACCTGCCCGTTCCATCCAATGTCTGCCCTTTCCCCCTTTCATATGTGTCTGACTTCTTTCTATGCCCCTCTTCCCTGTCCATCCTCCTCTCTCCTTTTTACATCATTCATTCCAGCTTCACTGCCTTCTTCATTTTTATCTTTCCTACACCAGATCTAGCATCTTTATCCGTCTCTCATTTCTCTGCTGAACCCCTTTCCAGCATCAATGTCTCTCTACTTTCTCATTCTTCTCTCTCCCCTTTCCCTCATCTGATCTCTCCATTCCACACTGACCCCCTTCCCCTCCTGTTATCTCCCTGCCAGCTGTTTCCTTCCTTTTTTTCTTTCTCCCTACCCTCCTTCCTTTTTTCTTTCTCCCTTCCCTCCTCCCTCTATCCAACATTAACTCTCTTCCCATCCCTTTCCCTCCTCCCCTCCCAGCAGCATCTATCCTTCTTCTCCCTTCCCTCCTCCCTCTATCCAACATTAACTCTCTTCCCATCCCTTTCCCTCCTCCCCTCCCGGCAGCATCTCTCCTTCTAACTCCCTTCAAGTCCAGTAACAGCTCTCCCTTTATCCAGCACCTTCCCAGCCTCCTACAGTGGCTTCCTCCCCTTCCAGCAGCTCTCAGTACTTGCCTGCAGGAAGTTGCCAGTAAATCACTACCCTGGCAAATAGGAGAGCTGGTGGGAGGGGAGACAACCACTGTGAAGGCTCCCCAGGATCTTGTTCGCACACGCTGACCATCTCCCTCCACCTGCACCTGAATCTGCAGCTCTCTCCGTTCTAATCGCAACTTCCCCGCGGCCCTCTTCAGCAACTCGGCAGGGGCGGCGATCAAGACACGCTGCCGACGTTGGGACCTTCACTCTCTGAGTCCCGCCTATTTTGTTTCAACTTCCTGTTTCGGAACAGGCGAGACTCAGAGAGGGAAGGCCCCGACGTTGGCAGCCTATCTTGATCGCCTGAGGCTGGGAGGAACATTAGTCAGCAGGAACCGCAGTTGGGAGGAACCGCAGTCGGCAGGAAATTGAACTGCCGACTTGATCTCACCGGCCCTGTGCGGACCGGCAGAAATTTTCTGCGGACTGGCACCGGTCCGCGGACCGGTGGTTGAAGAACTGTGTCCTAGAGTATTTTCATTTCCTGGGACAAAACCTTGGTAGGAGCACATGTGCTTTTAGCACTGAAAATCTCTAAGAACTAAGTAATCCTGAATTGTATATCCCTGATTTTGTTTTAAGTATAGAATCTAATATCTTCCCTTCAATCCTCTACTCTCAGCTATAAAATAATTTTAAAAAATACTCTTACTTTCTTGGGAAATTTGGTTCTTTTTCCTTCACATTCTTGGAAAGTTTGGTTCTCTTCTGAATTAGGGACTTTAGTTCCACCCACCCTCCCCACACTCCATCCATCCCAGGGTTTGCTACTGATATATAGAGAACCCAATAATCATGAATACTTCACAGTTAATCTTTATAACAACCAATCAGGATGACTTTTATTCTGTGCAATCACTGTAGTACCTTAGGGGGTCATTTTACTAAGGCGCGCTAGCTATTTCAACGCACTAGATGCTAATGCATTCATTATAGTCTATGGACGCGTTAGTGTTTAGTGCACGCTAAAATGGCTAGAGTGCCTTAGTAAAAGGACACCTTAGTTCCAAGGCATAAAGCAAAAAAAAAAAAAAAAAACGGAGTTCCAAAGTAGTCCAACCAAGGTATTGAAGAAGACTCAATATTGTTAAAAATCAGAAAAAGTTTTTATTAATATATATCACATTGATCCGACACAATCCATGTTTCAGCTCAATCAAGCCTGCATTAGGGGTCGTGTCAACAAAGACACTAAAAACAAACATATAATGAAATATAGTCAGTGAATAAAAAGTAATAAAAACAAATAAAAATCAATAACTCAAAATCAAGACAAGTAAAAATCATATTAATCGTAAAAATATAAAAAAGGGCATCTACTGATTATCATAAATAATAAAAATAAAAGAATACATATTCATAAAGAAAAACAGTTGATCAACATGAACGTTATAAAAGTAGAGACATATCGAGAGGGAAAGTTACCATTTTTTTGCTCTATAAGATGCACCCCAGATATAGAGTAGGAAAACAAGAAAAAAAAAAACATTCTGAACCAAATTGTGTACTAATATATACCAGGCTCTGCACCCAGCCCTCCTCACTCACTGCCAGGCTCTGCACCCAACCCCACACTCCTTGCCAGGCTCTGTACCCTGCCCCCCCTCCCAGGCCCTGCACCCAGTCTCTCCTTCCCTGCCAGGCTCTGCACCCTGTTCCTTTCATTTTTCATATACAAAAAGCAGACACATTTTGATCATTAAAATTAAAATAAAATAATTTTTCCTACCTTTGTTGTCTGGTGATTTCACGAGTCTCCTTCCTTCCTTCACTCAGGCCCAACAATTGTCCCTTTCTATTTCCTCCCTCCCATGTCCCAAGTTCGTGCCCCCTCCCCGCCTTCCAGCCTTTATCCTTCGTCCTCCCTTCTTCCCATGAACCAAGTTGGTGCCCCATCCCCCTCACAGCCTTCCAGCCTTTGTCCTCCCTCCCTTCCATGTCCCAAGTTCATACCCCCCCACTGCCTTCCAGCCTTTGTCCTACCTTCCTCCCTGCCTCGCTGAAGCCTGCCTACCCGCCAATTCCTCCTCCTTTGCCCTCGGTCTGCCGCACCTCCAGGAAGGTAAGAGAAGGGCCAGCATGAAGCAATTGCACGTCACTGGCCCACAAGCCTTCCCCTGATGTCAGTTCTGACATCGGAGAGAAGGCAGGACCAGCTGATTGGCTGGCCCAGACCACCTCTTAAATGTCAGAACTGATGTCGGGGGAAGGCTTGTGGGCCAGCGACATCCAAACGCTGCACACTGGCCCTTCCCTTATCTTCCTGGAGTTGCAGTGCATCGGCGGCGACAGGCAGGCAGGCGGGGAGCAGCAGCGGATACAGGCGGCAGTCAGCCCACATACCCCCAACAACGGGGCATTTAAAAAGGTACGACAGGGTGGGTGGGGGGTATTTTAACACGGGGACACCAAGAAAGAATCTGCGACAGGAGAAGAAAATTCTAATTTGTAATTTTCTCGAATCATGTTCAATACCCATTGATTGGACTTTATCTTTACCCACTCCGCCACACAGGAAGACAGCCGACCCCGATGGGAATGGCGGAGAGAGCCGAGTCTCCGTCATTGAGCACTGCGTATGGCCGGGGTACGGGCAGGTTGAGCGGTTGGGGGCTTTGCAGGACGAAAGGAATTCCTTTGTTGAAACCTCGACTTGGAATTAAAGGAGAACCCATAAGAAGGCTGAAAGTACGGTTTCCCAGGTCTATATCTTCTAGCATCCCGGAAGCAGGGCTTTGGAAATAACAGGCTTTAAAGGTCCCTTAGGTTTATCTTCCGGCAATCTCTACATTTTAGAATCACCGAAATCTTTGACCAACTTATCCAAATCCTCACCAAACATAAGACGACCCTTAAACGGGAGCCTCACGAGTCGAAGTTTAGATGCTGCATCCGCAGCCCAATGACGGAGCCATAATGATCAGCAAGCAACAACCGAAAGAGACATCTGCTTATCAGAAGCCCAAATAATATCATACAATGCATCCGCCAAATAAGCTAAACCCGTTTCCATATCTGGAAAGTCAAAAGGAACAGTCATCCCAGACTCCAACATGGTATCCGCCATTCGTTGTGCCCATTGCAAACAAGCTCGTGCCGCATAGGAACTACACACTGCCGCTTGCAAGGTAAGCGCCGCTATATCAAAGGAAATTTTCAGCATAGATTCAAGTTTCCTATCCTGGGAGTCCTTGAGTACTACACCTCCCTTAACCAGCATAGTCTTTTTGGTAACTGAGGCCACCAAAGTGTCCACCCTCGGGAGCTTAAATTTCTCCAGCTCCTCTTGTGCTACTGGATACAACTGCCGCATAGCCTTTGCCACACGGAGACCTGCCTCAGGCATGTCCCATTGGGCAGATATGAGTTCTGTCATAGCCTCATGGACCGGAAAGGCCTTTGGCGGTTTCCTCGTGCTCACCAGAAGAGGGTTAGCCATCTCTGAGACCTGCGGATCGGCTTGAGATATATTTAAACCCTGCAATGCTTTAGAAATAAAGTAAGACAATTCCTCCTTACAGAAAAGCCGGAGCACTATGGGATCATCCACCTCCATACCTAGAGCCTCTTCTGACTCAAAATCAGCTAAATCTCTCTGCTAGAGATTCAGGAGGAAGAAGGGATAAAGAGAGTTCCAACGAAGTGTCCCCACCATCCACAGGAGCCACTCTGCGCCTTTTAGCTGCCTGTAAGCCCTGCTGAGATAGAGCAACAGGAGCCTGCGGAGAAGTAGGTAAAGCAACCTCTCCCTTAAGGGCAGGCTGAGAGTTCTGGAGAAGAAAAGCTTTATGCAAAAGCAGCACAAACTCGGGGGAAAACGGCAAGTGCTGGGACTGTGAAAGTACAGCAGTCATATTGGTTGCCGCGTCCGCTCCAAGCTGCCCTGCCGGTAGAGTAGATATCTGCCTTGTAGAAACAACAGCCCTCTGACCGGCCTTAACCGCTGACACGTGCGCTGGCGCTATAGCTGACACCCCACCGAGAAGAAAAACTGATGTTGGCAGGGAAAGAAGTGCGGTATCAAGCTTTTTGCCCGAATGCTAGCCGATCGCCTGGCTCCGCATCTTCCTCAGCTTATTCATGAAGATCAAGTTGGGTTTGTCCGGGGGCGTCAATCTGTCTGTAAAGTCCGTAAGGTTCGTTTTGCACGTGCCCATTGCCGCTCCCACCAGATCCCAGCTTTGTTTGTAAGTCTCGATGCTTCTAAGGCATTTGACAGTGTTTCTTGGTCTTTCCTATTTAGTACTCTAGAACATGTGGGGTTGGGGGGTTTCTATCTTGATGCTGTCAGTTCACTTTACTCTAATCAACACTCCAGCATCCGGAGGGACCCAGGGGATGGCCAAGGTCTGTACGCAGAAGGAAGAAGGTGACAAGGATTAGAGGGTAGAGGTCTCTGTGCAGACTGAGACCATCCCCCCCCTCCCAAGGTACACTACAGTCTATACGCAGACAGAGGAGCTGGGACAAGGAAACTTAAGACAATGATATCTTACAGGAACTGCTAAATCTCAGGGAGGAGGTAAAGCGCCTGAGGAGCATCAGGGACGACGAGGCCTTCATCGACGATGCCATCCTGGAACTGTCACACATCACAGAGAGAACGCACGACAGGTCCATCCTCGACACGCCCAAACCTACAGCCCTAAATACAACGATTGGAGTACAGGAGATAATTGGAGATGCCGGCCCATGGCAACTGGTAACCTCCTCTATGGGCAAGCAAAGAAAACCTTCCTCATTCTCACTTTCTTCTTCTTCTTTTTCTCTCCAACAGGGTACTTCTACAACAATATCTCAACTCACTCTCAACAATAGATTTCAGATCTTACAAGAAGGAACCTCCGAGGAAATAGCAGAAGGGGCTCAGGAGGATACCCAGCTCACAACTTCGAACCCTGGGCTCGCAGACCGGCCCCCCCGGAAGGAACGGAGAGTGGTAGTCTTTGGAGACTCCATGCTGAGGGGCACCGAGGGACCAATTTTCAGGCCTAACTTGCAGTCAAGAGAGGTCTGCTGTCTCCCTGGAGCCAGGATCCAGGATATCACCACCAGTTTAGACAAACTTCTAAAACCTAATGATCATTTTCCCATGTTTCTTATCCATGTAGGCACAAACGACACTGCTAGGAGTACCACGGAGAAGATTCCCAGAGACTTTGGAGCACTGGGAAAGAAATTGAAGCAGATAGGAGCACAGGTGGTCTTCTCATCAATTCTCCCAGTAAGAAACAAAGGCAGAGCTAGAGAAGAGCGTATCCAACAGACTAACGAATGGCTCCGCGAATGGTGCATAGAGATGAACTTTGGATTCCTAGACCACGGCGAGACGCTCCAGGGACTACAAGGACCAGACGGACTCCACCTAACCAGGAGAGGTAAGAACGTATTTGGACATCGACTAGCCCGCCTACTCCATAGGGCTTTAAACTAGGTAAGTTGGGGGAGGGTACATGCTTATATCCCAGAGCAGTAAGAAACCACCCTGAGGAGGCAGGTCACACCCACACTTCTGGGTCTAAAGTAGGTAAAAAATGATATCCACGATAAGTCGGGGAATATTATCAATGATAATTTAGGAGATAAACAAACAAATAAGGGAATCTCTTCACAGATATGGAGGGCTATGTATGTTAATGCACACAGCTTGGGCAATAAAATTCTAGAATTGGAGACTGAAATAATAAACACCGATTTGGACGTGATAGCAATATCCGAAACCTGGTTCATGGACTCGCATGGGTGGGATATGGTAATACCGGGCTACAACTTGCTTCGTTGCGACAGAGAGGGTAAATTGGGAGGAGGTGTAGCACTGTACACTAAGGAAAGCATCAAAACTACCAGAATCACAGATGTTAGATATACCGGGGAATCCCTCTGGGTGAACCTAGCCAGAGGGTTTGAAAAATGCCTATACCTTGGTGTGATATACAGACCTCCCAGGCAACAGGAAGACCAAGACATGGGTTTAATAGAGGACATAGAGAACATCACACTGCGCGGGGACACAGTAATGCTAGGAGACTTCAACATGCCTGATGCAGATTGGAACACACTCTCCGACTCTGCGACTAAATGTAGCAGCAAAAGAATTTTAACCTCCATAAAGGGTGCACGTCTCAAGCAAATGGTATTGGAACCAACCAGGGACCAGGCGATACTAGACCTAGTAGTCACCAACGGAGATAGCGTCTCGGAAGTCTCAGTAGGTGATACACTGGCCTCCAGTGACCATAATATGGTATGGCTCAACCTCAAGAAAGGTTTCTCTAAGTCAAACACAGCAACGAGGGTTCTCAACTTTAGAGGTACAGACTTCAACCGCATGGGAGATTTTGTCCATCAAGAGCTACATAAACAAGCAAAAGCTGACAATGTGGAGGATATGTGGTTGACTCTGAAGTCCATCCTACATGAAGCAACAACCCGCTACATAAGAACAGTAAGTAAACGCAGGAGAAACAAAAGATCCCAATGGTTTAGCAAAGAAATTTCAGACCTAGTCAAAAAGAATGGGATTCATCCGAGAGTCTTAAAGGAATTGAAGTTTGAAATCGGAGAGTTATTGCAAAAACTTGCAAACCTGACAATCAGAACTGGACAGATACCGGACGACTGGAGGATAGCGAACGTCACCCCAATTTTCAAAAAAGGATCGAGAGGGGAACCGGGCAACTATAGACCTGTTAGTCTTACGTCTGTCCCTGGCAAGATGGTTGAAGCACTGATCAAGGATAGCATAGTCCGGCACTTGGACGCATACGACTTGATGAAACCCAGTCAACACGGATTCAGGAAAGGGAAATCATGTTTGACTAATTTACTCCAATTTTTCGAGACCGTGAACGAGCAAATTGATAGTGGGAAGCCGGTGGACATAATATACTTGGACTTCCAGAAAGCGTTCGACAAAGTTCCACACGAAAGACTTCTCAGGAAACTACAAAGTCATGGCATAGAGGGGGATATACAAAGATGGATAGGCAAATGGCTGGAAAACCGAAAGCAGAGAGTGGGCATAAATGGGAAGTTCTCCGACTGGGAGAAAGTGACTAGTGGTGTACCCCAGGGCTCGGTACTTGGGCCGATCCTTTTTAATATTTATATCAATGACCTGGAGGAAGGAACATCCAGTGAGATCATCAAGTTTGCAGACGATACAAAACTATGCCGGGCAATCAGATCGCAGGAGGATAGAGAGAAACTCCAGAGCGACTTGTGTCGGTTAGAAACATGGGCGGAGAAATGGCAGATGAAGTTCAATGTGGAGAAATGCAAGGTAATGCATTTAGGCAATAAAAATAAGGAATACGAGTATACAATGTCAGGTGCAACTCTGGGGAAGAGTGAACAAGAAAAGGACCTGGGTGTACTGATAGATAGGACCCTGAAGCCGTCGGCACAATGCGCGGCAGCGGCAAAGAAGGCAAATAGAATGTTGGGCATGATAAAGAAAGGAATCTCGAGTAGATCAGAGAAAGTTATAATGCCGCTTTATAGGGCAATGGTCAGACCACACTTGGAATACTGTGTCCAACATTGGTCCCCCTACCTAAAGAAGGATATAAAGCTGCTGGAGAGGGTGCAGAGACGAGCAACAAAACTGGTGAAGGGTATGGAGAAACTGGAATACGAGGACAGACTTATAACACTAGGATTGTTCTCCCTTGAGAAAAGGAGACTGCGTGGGGATATGATCGAGACCTTCAAAATACTGAAAGGAATCGACAAAATAGAGCAGAGAAGATTATTTACATTGTCCAATTTGACACGGACTAGAGGACATGTAATGAAGCTGAGGGGGGACAGGTTCAGGACTAATGTCAGGAAGTTCTGCTTTACTCAGAGAGTGGTTGACACCTGGAATGCCCTCCCAGAGGAGATTATGACAGAATCGACCATCCTAGGCTTCAAGAGCAAACTAGATGCATATCTCCTTAAGAGAGGCATATAAGGATTTGATGGACTATAAATTACGCCAGGTGTACACCTGGCAGGGCCTCCGTGTGTGCGGATCGCCGGACTTGATGGACCGAAGGTCTGATCCGGAGAAGGCAGTTCTTATGTTCTTATGTTCTAAGAAAAAAGAAGCATTCAACACCTACAAACATTTAGGAAAACAAGAGGCGAAAGAGGACTATCTAGACAGATCTAGAGCTGTCAAAAAAGTAGTCAGAGAGGCCAAAACACGAATGGAGATAAATCTAGCACGGAACATTAAGAAAGGGGATAAATCTTTCTTTAGCTATATTAGTGACAGGAAAAGAAACAAAGATGGGATTGAACGCCTGAAGCAGTCAGACGGTAACTTTGTAGAATCAGATTCTGCCAAGACAAATATACTAAACAAATATTTCTGCTCAGTCTTCACATGTGAAGCACCGGGAGATGGTCCACAGCTTCAGACGGGAGATAATCAAAAAGACCCGTTTCAAGATTTCGAATTTACGCCCAGTGACGTCTACAACGAACTATCAAGACTCAAAGTAAACAAAGCCATGGGACCGGACAACCTACACCCCAGGGTGCTCAGGGAGTTAAGGGAGGTCCTGGCGGAACCATTATCTGTGCTTTTCAATCTTTCCCTACACACAGGAAGAGTCCCCTTGGACTGGAAAACCGCCAACGTAATCCCACTCCACAAAAAGGGCTGCAGGACAGAGACAGCAAACTACAGACCAGTGAGTCTCACGTCTATAGTGTGTAAGCTCATGGAAACACTGATCAAACAGAATCTTGACACAATCCTAGATGAGGAAAATCTACGTGATCCCCACCAACACGGGTTCACCCAGGATAGATCCTGCCAATCCAATCTTATTAGCTTTTTTGACTGGGTTACTAGACAACTGGATGCCGGAGAGTCACTGGACGTGGAATATTTGGACTTCAGTAAAACCTTTGATAGCGTCCCACACCAAAGGTTATTGAACAAGCTGAAATCGATAGGATTGGGAGACACTCTAAATACATGGGTTGGGGACTGGCTGAGCGGTAGACTACAGAGGGTGGTGGTGAACAGTACCCCGTCAGAAGCGTCGAACGTGCTCAGTGGAGTGCCGCAAGGCTCAGTCTTGGGCCCGATTCTATTCAACTTATTCATAAGAGACATGACGCAAGGACTTAGGGGAAAGGTATCACTGTTCGCTGACGACGCCAAAATTTGCAATATAGTAAGCAAAAGCTTGTTACCTGATAATATGACACAGGACCTACTGCTGCTAGAACGATGGTCAATGACTTGGCAGCTAGGCTTCAATGCTAAAAAATGCAAGGTAATGCACCTGGGTAAGAGAAACCCGCGCAGAACTTATACACTAAAGGTGAGACCTTGGTTAGGACCACGGCGGAACGTGATCTAGGGGTGATCATTAGTGAAGACATGAAGGCTGCCAATCAAGTGGAGAAGGCTTCCTCCAAGGCAAGACAAATGATGGGTTGTATCCGTAGAGGTTTTGTCAGCAGGAGACCTGAAGTCATTATGCCGTTGTACAGATCCATGGTGAGGCCTCACATGGAGTACTGTGTTCAATTCTCTCGAGAGGTGTGCTGAACCCCCAGGCATCTGCTAAGGGAGGAAAGAACTACCTGCAGACTCTTCTCTGCTTATTGATTTCCTACTTCATTTTCAGTCCTGCTTTCAGTGCTGCAAATCAGGCAAGCACTGCTGAAGACAGACTCCTGACGCAGGCCTTAGGGCCGAAACATGTACATGTCGGGTCAAGTAACTTTGGATGAATAAAGATCAATCAGATGAGTTGAAAGACATTTTTATTTGTGCACCTTTCTGATTGGACAATTCCACTCATTTTTGCTACTTTGTCCTTTGTGGATTTGTTTCCCCTGTCATTTGCGCGCGTATAAAATAAACTCACCAGGATGTTTGGGAAAAAAAACCAATTGGGCATGAAAATCAAATCGAATCAAAAAATCAATTCAATAGGCTGAATCGAATCAAAATATTTTTTCCTGAATCGGGCAGCACTAATGCAAAGAGAATCTTACCCGCTCCAGACAAGAAGTGCTGAATAGAGTAGTAGTTTTAGACTGCTTACAAAGTAAAAGACAGCTACTCACATTCGGAAGCTCCCTGTTCCTTTTTTTTTTTTTTTAAAGGGAAAGAAGAAAAACAGGGAGTGAATACCCCTCACTGGCTCTGAGGGGAGGGTGAGGCAGGGAACTGGGGGGGGGGGGCAGATGTAACTTCTAAAGTCGGCACCGTTCAGTCGAACACCCCTTTCTCACTGAAGAGAATTCTCAACAAGAGAGCAGACGACCCGAGACAGCCAGAATTCAGGAGCTTTGAGAATAGCAACCATGACCTGCTGGGAGATAGGAGCATACTGTAACTGCAGGAGATGTTCCATCCAAGACGACCACCTGTTAATCAGTTCTCTATCTCCACCTGCTGGTTGATGTGTGTTATCCCACTAGTCTCTGGATTCATCTGCTGCCGTTGCTAAGGAAATGCTAATGTGTCCATTATAGTCTATGGACAAGTTAGTGTTTAGCGTGCGCTAAAACGGCTAGCGCGCCTTAGTAAAAGGACCCCAAATGCTGAGCACGAGGAGATGTTGAGACCCTGCTACTTCAAGAACAGAGATTCATTTTTGATTTTGAATCTTTTTCATATAGATATTGACTATACAGCTTTTCTTTGACATTGTTTTAGGGGTTCATAGACAAAACCGCAGAAGACAAAGGCGTGCGCCGACAACTGAGCACAAGACGGAGGCGCGCACTGAAGAAAATGACAGTTTTTAGGGGCTCCGATGGGGGTTTTTGTTGGGGAGTCCCCCCACTTTACTTAATACAGATCGCGGCGGCGTTGTGGGTGGTGTTTTTAGGGAAAAACTAAAGTTTTCAGTAAAATGTGGGGGGTTACAACCCCCCCAAACCCCCCAATGCCCCCACAACGTGGCACGATCTGTATAAAGTAAAGTGGGGGATCCCCCACACACCCCCGTCGGAGCCCGCGCCTCCGCGCTGCGCTCAGTTGTCGGCGCGCGCCTTTGTCTTCCGCGGTTTTGACCTGACACTGTTTTAGGTCTATTTAAGCATTTTGCCTTTTTTGAGGTATATATACAGTGTTCTAACGCCTTATAGCCAGGCGCCCAGCTGTCATCTGGAAGGTGCCGCTGCTCAACTTTTTTTTTTTTTTTTTTAAACCCTCTCACTGGCTTGGGGATTCAATTCGCTAAAGGCTAAGGCAGGAGATAGGGCAGCAAGTCGAAGGGAGGGAGGGAAGCTTACAACTTTCTGCTCTTGCTTGATTCGTGCCTTCCTCACTGCCGAGTCCTGCCTACTTTGTTTCCATGAAGGCAGGACCCGGCAGTGAGGAAGGCCCGAAGCAAGCAAGTTGTAAGCTTCTCTCCCTCCCTTCCTTTGATTCGCTGCCCTGTAGCTGCTTACACCACTTCCTTCTTCTCCTCCTCCTCCCCAGCCAACTCTGAGCGAGTTTTGGGCTGGTTCTGTGCATGGCCCCTACTTCTGGGGTGGCGCTGCTCTCTCCTCTCTCTGCCGCTGGTATCTTGATGCTGGCGGCAGCATGCCCATGCAACCCACTCTTTTGGGCCCCCTGAGTTGGTTTGAATGGCTGAGGTCACAAAAGGTAACGGCAGGAACCCTGGCCAGGCGATATGGCACACTGTGGGGCACAGTGGCTGAGGGAGGGCATCTGACTTTTTTTCTGCCCTGTCGGAAACAAATCCACAAATCCCCCCCCTTCAATATAAGTTAGCTCGGTTTCACCTCTGATCTGTTGAGCGAACGGCGAACTGATAGAAAAACAGTAAGGGCAGACTTTAAAGCTGGCACATAGGACTGCAGTACCACTTTGGACAAACCCAACTCGAATAAAAGAAAAATAAACAACAAAAAAAGGTCCTTTTGGAAAGACTGCAGGGTTGTTGTTTTTTTTCATTACCGTTTCTGTTTTTGTATTTCATGAAAAGGAGTTTTGATTTTCCAAAAGCCATCGCATAGGTTTTATGTATTTTCTACTATCGCTTACCCTCAGTCCATTAAGATATTTTAATGTGTACTGTGTTGACCTTGTAAATAGATACTATGATGCTATAATGCCTACTGTAAAATTAATATTTTTGCTTCAGTCAATGTTTATTGTCTTATGTCTGGTTTATACTTGCTATAACTGATTTGGGTGATTTTTTTTTTCTAAAAACACAGCGCATAAATCCAAATAAATAAGCCAATAACAAGATCTGGCCTCTAATGTGTTTGTCAAGTTTTAATCGCTGTATCTTCTAAGTCCTATAGATCTGAGGATGTCATGATGCCCTCTTTACAGAACGATGGTGAGACCACACTTGGAATACTGTGTCCAACATTGGTCTCCCTACCTAAAGAAGGATATAATACTACTGGAGAGGGTGCAGAGGCGAGCAACGAAGCTTGTAAAAGGTATGGAGAACTTGAGCTACAAAGATTGCCTCAGAAAACTAGGATTATTCACCCTCGAGAAGAGGAGAATGCGAGGGGATCTGATAGAGACTTTTAAAATACTGAAAGGATTTGACAAAATAGAACAGGAAACAACTTTATTCACATTGCAAAGGTGACTCGGACAAGAGGTCATGGACTGAAGCTGTGGGGGCACAGGGCCAGGACAAATGTCAGAAAGTTCTGCTTCACACAGCCAGTAGTGAACGCCTGGAACGCTTTCCCGGAAGAGGTTGTGGAGGAAACCACCATTCAAAGATTTAAGGGCAAGTTGGATGCACATCTTCTTGAAAGACACATTGAGGGATACGAGTAACTAAGGAATTCGCCAGGGTAGGCCTGGCAGGGCCTCCGTGTGTGCGGGTCGCCGGACTAGATGGACCCAAGGTCTGATCGGGTGCAGACATTTCTTTTGTTCTTATTAGACTGTTGTACACGGTGTTTTTGCCGCTTCCCCTCATTATATTTTGTTTATGATGTTGGCTTCCCTTGTACTTTTCGTTGAATCGGTTGGTAATGAGGTGAAGTAGCCCTATATTGCAGGCTAGAAGCTACCAGACCTGGCATATCACCAGAAAAAACAAATCATGTATTCTAATCCAATCCAATTCTTAGTCTTGTATACTGGGTCATCCTGACTATGGGGCTCGATCCGGTTCACACAAAGTTATTGAAAGGACAGGAAAGCAAATACAGTGGTACCTTGGTTTACGAGCATAATTTTTTCCTGAAGCATGCTCGTAATCCAAAGTACTCGTATATCAAAGCACATGTCCCCATAGGCCACAATGTAAACTGAAACAATTCGTTCCAGAACCAAAGTTTACTATGATGGCCCAGGGGTGGGTGGGTACCTGTCTGTGGGTGCTTCAGCCCTTGCAGCGTGGTGGTTTCCTTTCCCCGGGTCCCTGTGTGGCTCTCCTTCCTCTTTGGCGATGCCTTTGCCATTAACCAGTACCTCCTGGCTTCTGATTCAAGCCGGCCATCCTCCAGACGCATGCGCTGGACTTCTGCACTCCCCCGTCAAGCCGGCATCTTGCGTGCTTGTACGTGGTGTGTGTGTTGTTGGAGCGATGACAGCTTGACGGGGGAGGGCAGAGGTCCTGCGCATGCGTCTGGAGGATGGCCAGCTTGAATCGGAAGCCGGGAGGCGCTGGTTAACGACAAAGGCATCGCCGAAGAGGGAGGAGAGCCGCACGGGGACCCCGGGGAAACAAAACCACCACGCTGCAAGGGCTGCAGCACCCACAGACTGGTACCTACCCACCCCTGGGCCACCCTAGTGAAAGCTCGTGTAGGGAGTAAACACTCGTTTTGTGAGACGAAAGTTTGCTGAGTGTTTTGCTCGTCTTGCAAAACACTCGCAAACCGGGTTACTCGCAAACCGAGGTTCCACTGTAATTGGACAAGAAAGTCATTAATTGCAATCCCTTATTTATCATTTAAAGCTTTCTGAAATAGATAGGTCTTTAAAGTTTTCTGAAAGATTATCAGAGAAGGGAAAAGTCTAATTTCTATAGGAAGATCATTCCAGATTTTTACATAAGAAAAAGCCAAAGAATGATAGATCCACGAAGTCAGGACCCGAAGCAAGAGCAGCAAGTTGTAAGCTTCCCTCCCTCCCTTCGACTCCATCTTACGCCTTAGCCTGTAGCAAGTTTTGAATGCTGCACTGCTGACGGGTGTGTGAGACAAGGAAGGGGGGAGGGGCAGAAATGCTGCTGCTGCTGCACCCAATTGTGGGGGAGAGAGGAAAGGAGGAAGAAGGAAGACCAGGGAAGGGAGAGGAGAGGAATGAGAGATGCCAAGACCATGGGATGGAGGGAAAGGAAAGGAAATACCAGACCATGGAGGGGGGAGGGAGAGATGTTAGGGCATGGGGGGAGGAGACGGATTTCAGGCCAGGGGAAAGGCAGGAAGGAGGGAGGGAAAGAAAGGAAGGAGAGGAGATGCCAGTCGGTAACAAAAATCTCATGCACAAATACAGGATGTTCAGGGCGGTACTTGGAGAGACCTCCTAGGAAAAAAACTTGGGAGTTCTGATTGACAAGTCGATGAAGCCTTCTGTGCAATGTGCAGCGGCGGCAAAAAGGGCGAACAGAATGCTAGGAATGATAAAGAAGGGGATCATGAACAGATCTGAGAGAGTTGTCATGCTGCTGTACCGGGCTATGGTGCGCCCTCACTTGGAGTACTGCAACCAGCACTGGTCGCTGTACATGAAGAAAGACACGGTACTACTTGAAAGGGTCCAGAGAAGAGTGACTAAAATGGTTAAGGGGCTGGAGGAGTTGCCGTACAGCGAAAGATTAGAGAAACTTGGCCTCTTCCTCCTCGAACAGAGGAGATTGAGAGGGGACATGATCGAAACATTCAAGGTACTGAAGGGAATAGACTTAGTAGATAAATACAGGTTATTCATCCTTTCCAAGGTAGGGAGAACAAGAGGGAACTCTCTAAAATTGAAAGGGGATAGATTCCGTACGAACATAAGGAAGTTCTTCTTCACCCAGAGAGTGGTAGAAAACTGGAACGCTCTTCCGGAGTCTGTCATAGGAGAAAACACCCTACAGGGATTCAAGACAAAGTTAGACAAGTTCCTGCTGAACCGGAACGCACGCAGGTAGGGCTAGTCTCAGGGCGCTGGTCTTTGATTGGAGGGCTGCCGCGTGAGCAGACTGCTGGGCACGATGGACCACTGGTCTGACCCAGCAGCTGCAATTCTTATGTTCTTATAATGGAGGGGAGTAGGAAAGAGAAGGAGAGGAGAGAGATGCCAGGGCATGGGGGGAGGGAAGGGGATAGAGATGCCAAACCATGGTGTTGTGGGGAAAGAAAGGAAGGAAAGGAGAAGAGAGATGCCGGAGCATAGGGGAGGGGTGAATCTGAAATGAATCATGTACAAAGGAGAGAAAGGGTGCAGGATATACAGTTTATTGAAGGGACATAGAAAGAGAGAAGATGCCATATGGAAGAGAAAGAGGATGGAAGGGGTAGAGAGAGAGAAGGCAGAGACTGGGTGGAAGGGGCTAAGAGAGAGGGCAGATGATTCATGGAAGGGAGAGAGGACAAACGCTGAATAGAAAGAAGAGAGCAAAGAGAAAATAATTAAAGCAGAAACGACAAAAGATAGAAAGAATTTTTTTTGTTGCTTTACGTAGAATCAAGTAGTATTTTAACTGTATTGATAAAAGTTTATAAATAGGAAATGGAAATAAGGCAGTTTTTTCTGGACTTAACCCCTTTGCTCAGGTCAAGACAGGATACCATAACAGCAATATACTATACTGTTTTGAAGAAACATTTGGCCTCTGAAAGCTAATTGAAAAATGGATTAGTCCAATAAAATGGTATTTTCTTATTTCTCGTTATTTGTTTTATTTATATTTGTTAATTTGTAAAGTAGTGATTGTTATGTATCACCTTTTTAAAATTTAAATCTACTGTCTTTATATTTTGCACAGTATTAGGGGATATGTGTCACTGTTTCTGTGGTGTTGCATTGTATATAGAGTCTGGTTTCTTGGCAGTTCAGTTTTTTGTCTACATATTTCTATTTTTAGTTTGTGATTATTCCATATTGGGCGAGTGTGTATGAAAAGAACATGTTTTTCTGTTAGCATTGACTCTACAGGATCAACTGACTGTACAGAATCTGGCTTGTTTAGTTTTACAATGTGTTTGTTGGTGTTCTAGTGCTTACTGCAATGTTTGTGTTTAAATCTATTTTATTAATTTTTCAATAAACCAATCAATATATAAACAGTCAGAACAAAGCAATACACAGTGTACATAACCCCTCCTGCCCACCCACCAACCACACCCTCCCCCCCTCCCCGGGAACAGCCACTCCATCAAACAAAGCATGTGAGTAATCAATATAACAAGTGAGTCCTAGCTGTGGGCAACAAAGTAGAACAGAAAGGCATCCAACAACGAAGAAATAAAGTACCTTGTTTAGAGTCCAAGTCCAGAATAGCCTGGCGTTCATATCCCACCAGATGGATCATATTGGCCGCCAGTGAGAGACAGTAGGCGTCTGTGGAGTCAACCAACATTGTAAGATAGTCTTTATACCCACAAAAATGGCCCTTTGAACAAAGGCTGTAACACCCGGTTTAACCGGGATCAGAGAAAACTTCAAAGTAAAAAGAAAAGTCGCTGTAGGTGTCCAGGAGCAGTTCCAAAGGGACTTGATCAAAAGGCCAATACTCCGCCAGTAGGCCCGAATGCCAGGACATAACCAAAACATATGTCCTAGGGTTGCTCGAGGGGCAGCACATTTAGGACAACTCGCAGAAGAGCTAAGATGTGCTCTATAAGCTCGCACAGGGGCAAAATAAGCTCGAACCAGGAACTTGTAATAGCGCTCCCTCTCCACCGCTGCAACCAGGATGGTAGACCCCAACTTAAAACTCCGCTTCAACATTGATGCCGTCACTGTCACTTGTAAGTCCTGAGTCCAGGAACATGCCAAAGTCCCCCAGCTAGTTCCTGTAGAAAGCGATGGTGAAAACGAAGTGGGGTGGGAATCTGTGCTGTCAAACAAAAGGATTCCGACAAGATTTCCTGTACTTCCTCTGACAAGGCCTGTCGAGGGAGAGACTGTACATAATGCAAAAGTTGACAATAGCTCAACCAATCACTTGCTGATAGTAAATGGGAGTCTATCAACATCTGGAATGATTGCAGCGTGCCTGACTGCAATACTTGAGACAGATAAAATACACCTTTCCGAGTCCACAGAGATGGAGTGCCCAGACCGAGACCAGGGGAAAAATCCC
This sequence comes from Geotrypetes seraphini, assembly GCF_902459505.1. Classification (NCBI taxonomy): domain Eukaryota; kingdom Metazoa; phylum Chordata; class Amphibia; order Gymnophiona; family Dermophiidae; genus Geotrypetes; species Geotrypetes seraphini. Next base: position 381,050,787 of record NC_047084.1, on the reverse strand, counting down.
CATTGCCAGCAATAGGTAAACACGGTGTCAATTAACTTTTCATGAACATATTGGTAGTATCGTCAAATCATCTTTCTATAGACTCCGACAAATCCGCTCCCTTTCACAATATCTTTGTTCTAAATCATTAAATATCCTTATCCACTCCTTAGTAATCTCTAAAATCAATTACTGCAACGTCCTTTTTAAAGGAATTGCACAAAATGAAATTAGACGGCTTCAAATCATACAAAATACTTCCATTAAACTTATAACAAAGACAAAAAAATTTGATCACATAACACCACTTCTCAAGAACGCTCACTGGCTTCCGGTATCTCATAGAATAACTTATAAAATATGCCTACTCACCTTTAAAGCAATGCTTTTTAAAACACCTGCATTTATTTTTAAATCACTGATCCCTTATTCCGCAAACAGAATATTACGGTCAAACGAACAGCATTTACTGACAATTCCATCTCTTAAGATCATTAACACTAGAAGACAATTTATCTTTTCTGTTACTGCTCCACAAATCTGGAACTCTCTGCCAATTTATTTAAGAGAAGAACATAATATTGATAAATTCAAGACCAATTTAAAAACATTCCTTTTCAAAGACGCTTTTGATCAATAAGTCTTACTCTATAATTCATTAATAATGTTGTATTTGACTATTCATTTTAATTCCCAACCCTGTGTTTTTGCCTGACCTCCTTTTCTATAATATTTTGTAGTTCAAATCCCCTTTTCCTCTTTACTCTTGTTTTGTTAAGTTTGTATATAGTCTAGTTTATTTTAATGTTCATGTTCAAATTAATGTTTTACTTTTTAATATTGTAATTTTAATTGTTTCATTTTATGTATGTTCATCGCTTTGAAGTAAGATTAAGCGATTAATCAAAAATTTTAATAAACTTGAAACATCAAACCGAACGCGCAATTGCGTGCATATTTGTTTCCAGATTCTACGCACCGGAAATAGGAACAAGTCCCCATAATTTTGAGGACGCAAAGACTCTTGACATGTAATAAATAACTAAAGTGAAAGGGAGCATAAGGAAGACACTCAACCCCGGCTGCTGAAAAGTTAGAGGTCCCACAGAACCAATCATTCAAATGGCGGAGCTGACAAGCAACGTTCATTCTCCCCAAATGTAATAATCCAAGTCCCCCTTGATCAGTAGGTAAAGAGAGGGTGTGAAGAGGAATCCGAGAACGCTTACCGCCCCATAAATACCCCGACAGGGATCGATATAAAACCCGGAGATGGCGACGCTGCAAAAGAAAAGGTAAAGTCTGCAGGAGATACAGCCACTGAGGAATAACCATCATATTGTATAATGCTATTCTTCCCAAGAATGTTAGCGGATACGATCGCCAAGCACGCAACTTCTGTCCAGTGCGCGTAAGCAGAGGAAGAACGTTAAGCGAATAAAGCTGAGCCAAATCCTGTGGTATCAGAACACCTAGATAACGTAAGGTTGTAGTAGCCCATTCCAAAGGAAAGGGCCCGGACCAAGAGCTCCGAACCACCTCCTGTAAAGGAAGAACTAAAGACTTCTGCTTGTTCAACGTTAAACCAGAGAAAAGATGAAACTCGTCCAGTATCTCAAGCGCCCGGGACAGAGATCTCTGAGGGTGAGCCAAGGCCAACAAAAGATCATCAGCAAAGGCCAATACCCGCAGTTGGGAGGAACCCTCCTGCAGTCCAACCAAGACATCATCCCTCTGAAACGTCCGAAGAAGGGGTTCCAAGTATAGCAAAAATAATAAGGGTGATAACGGGCAACCCTGACGAGTCCCCCTGCCGACCTCAAAAGACTTCGTAAGGATCCCATTGACTAAAATAGACTCAGTGGGGGAAGAATATAAAGCTCACAGTGCTGATAGAAAACACCCTCCAATGCCCACATATTCAAGCACCTGAAAGAGATAAGGCCAAAGAACCTGGTCAAAGGCCTTGGCCGCATCAAGACTGACTAGGATGCCCAAGGTGTCTGAAGCTTGCGCCCGGGCCAAGGCCAACAGCGCCTGGCAAACATTGAGAACTGAGTGTCTACCTTGAACAAAACCAACCTGCGCCGGAGAAATGATGTGAGGCAAAAAGGTGTTAAACGATTAGCAAGCAAGCGGGACAAAATTTTTAAATCAACATTAAGTAAGGAAATTGGTCTGTACGATTCAACCTCGTCCCTAGGTTTATGCGGTTTAGGAAGCAACGTGATAGTGGCTGTATTCGCAAAGTCTGGGAAGGTCCCTGTCTCCATAGCAGCATCATAATAGCTCATCAATGAATCACACAGCTGAGGCGACAACATCTTTAAAAATTCCGTCGAAAACCCATCCGGGCCCGGGGCTGTACATGAGCGTAAGTTCTTAATCGCCTTTTGGATCTCCGAACCTTGTATAGGTCGATTCAAAGTGTCCTTCTGTAGGTCCGTAAAACGGGGAAGGCCAGCATCCTCCAGATAGTCCAAGACGTCAGGACCACAATAAGGACCTGGACCAGAATAAAAGGTAGAAAAATGCCGATAGAAAGCATCGGCAATATCAATCGGTTTAGTATGATAGGAGTCAGGGCTATTCCGGAGTCTCGAGATATATCTAGATTCATGCCAGTTCTTGGTTAAAGATGCTAACATCCAACCTGGTTTATTCCCGTAACGATAGAACTTATATTTTTGATAGATAATAGAACGCTTAGTGCGATCATGAATTAAAGCATTAAGAGAAACCTGTGCCGAATGGAGTTCATCCCGTAAAGCAGCGGTAGGGATGCGCAAGTAAGCCGCTTTCAAAGAAGAACACTGTCATTCCAAACGGATAATACCAGCTGAAATGTGTTTATTCCGAGCTGCCACAAACGCAATTATTGCCCCCTAAGGACAGCCTTTGCGGTCTCCCAAAATAGGCCCAGGTTAGAGCAGTGTTGAACGTTAGTTAATAGATAATCATCCCAACCAGTTCGGAGGTATTCCCAAAAAGCTGTATCTTCTTGGAGATATGACGGGAAACGCCACCGACGTGAGCCCATAGGAGACAAAGTCCAAGCCACATCCAACCATATAGGGCAATGATCGGACACCTCCAGAGGTCCAATAACGGCCTCAGAAACACGGGCAAATACTGATTCCGAAATCAAAAGGTAATCCAAACGAGAAAAAGACCCGTGGGCACGAGATTGGTGCGTGTAGTCCTGTTCCATTGGATGGAGAAGTCGCCAAGAATCTACCAGGCCCAAAGACCGACAGAGAAAAGGGATGCCTTTATTCAAGTTGGGAGAGGAAGACTCAGAAGAACAGGAGCGATCAAGGGTAATGTCCATCATCTGATTAAGATCTCCAGCTAGAACCAGGGGCAACGACGTATCCTGGAGACCCAAGGACACCAGAGAGTCGAAAATGTCCTGGGAATAAGTATTTGGCCCTTAGACATTCAGCAGCCGGAAGTTGGTACCCTGTATAGAAATATTTAAGAGCAAATATCTACCCAAAGGGTCCTCAGAAATTGGCGTGACAGAGCATTGTAAGCCCTTGCGCACTAATAAACAAACACCCGCTCTTTTCCCTGAGGAAGAAGCAGAATACACAGAACCCACCCAGCCCCTCTTCAATTTTTGATGTTCCTCCTGGGATAATTTAGTCTCCTGAAAGCAAGCCATGTCTGCGTGATGGTGTTTTATCTGTCTCAAGAGTTTAGTGCGTTTCACTTGAGATGTTATGCCAGACACATTCCAAGAAAGGATACGAAGGGAGTGGTCACCCAGGGTCAGGACACAAACTGCAAGAAACAATACATAATAAGTGTCCAACATCCGGGTGCCCAGCCCCACCCAAGTGTTCAGCAGAAAACCAAGCAAATAAGAAAATACTCACAAAGCATGTACATATAAGCAAAGGAAAAATAAATAGAAACCAAAACATCATACCAGTGGACTGTTCCCAACTAGACAACCTCCCCCCACCCAAACCCCAAAGTGACCCAAGAAACATATCCCCGAAAGAATATGCAGGAGGTCCAAGAATGACACCCCACGGAACCCCACCCCTCCAAACAACATTAACAGAAAACAACATTTCCCAACCATGGAAAAAGCACTGAAAAATCAATGTGGTTACTGGCTAAGCGGCAGACAGCCCCGCAAAAATTAGTATGAAGCATATAAGCTCAGGAAAGTGTCATGGAGGCTCCAAAGGAGAACCAAGAGTCTTGTTGATGTAGTCAGCGGCCTCAGAGGCCACTGTAAATGAATGCCAGGAGCCCTCATGATGAATCTTTAAGACAGCAGGATAGATGAATTGAAAACGTTGCTTAGAATCCACCAATTTAGAACAGAGAGGGTAGAAAGCTTTCCTGCGTTCTGTGAGGGCAGCGGAATAGTCCTGACTAATCCGAACAGTAGAGCCCCGGAGCTGCAAAGTGTCCCGTTTGGCGCGATACTGCCTGAGAATCTCCAATTTATGTCTATAATTCAGAAATTTGGCAATCACAACCCAAGGCCTAGAATCCCGGGCAGGGCGAGCGCCTAGGCGATGAGCGCGTTCCAGACAAAGAGGGCCCAAGGAAGCTGTATCAGGGAACTTCAGCTCCAGCCAGCCTTCCAATTCAGTGAGCAGGTGTGCATCAGGAATATTTTCGGGGACACCCAAAAAACGCAGATTCTCCCGACAAGAACGGTTCTCTAGGTCATCCAGTTTTGCAGCCTGAAGATGAACCGTTTCCTGTAAGGCCGCAAGATCCAGCTCATGGGAGTTGATGGAGTCCTCCGCCGTAGACACACGCTGTTCCAACTCAGTTGTTCTGACAGCAGTCTCAGTCAGGAGTTGTTCTTAGCGGGTCATCTGGGTCGCCAGGGTGTCCATCTGCGGTCCCAGAACCTGCACCACTGCCGCCTTGATGTCGTTCAGCGCCGTAGCCGTAAACTCCGACACTGCGGTTCCCGAAGCGGCTGCCATTTTGACCACGCCGGTGCTCGAGCGCTCTTTTTCTTTACGAGCCGGTTTCATGCGTGCCGCTTCCTGGGATCGAGTGATATATCTGTCCATGGGATCCCAAGCAAATGCTAAGCAAAAAGCGCTAGCCAAAGCGCCGAAAAGCCAGTGAAAACTGCAAAGGGAGGAGCGGGGTCCCGGAGCCGATCAGGAACACGTCCTCACCCGCTCATAGCGTCATGTGACCCTCTACTGCAATGTTTAAGATGCTGCCTTTTCCTAGGTGCATCCTTATTGTGTGACTCATGGATTATTACTAAAAATAACTTTTTTATATTGAGGAGGGGGTTGTTAAAAAGTGATCAGTACTGGCTGTCATATATACTAGGTACGCCACTAGATTTAATGACCCTTTTCTAACCACCAAATTTCCGTATCCCGCCCAACCCAGCTACTTTTTCATGCCATCCTGCTGCAAAAAAATTCTGGGGAGAACACTGATATATATGTATATATATATATATTGTTATTTATATGACTTGCATTTATCATTTTCATTAAAATTATCCACAACATACTAGAAGAGAGCATATTTTTATCTACAATGGTTTTCACATCTTAGATTATGACCACTCTGCATTTTGTTTCACATTTTCCTTTCACTTATGGTTATTTCTATCTCAGTTTCTATACTCCTTTCACTGAAATCTCTTAACTTTTGGCTTTTCTTGCATATACAACGTACATGTTTTTATTATGTACTCCTTTTTAGTTGTTTTTTTTAATTAGTTCATTCATATTACCAATTGTCAAACCACATACACATTTTTCACCCAGTCACCCATATTTTCCTTCTATATACTTACACACAATGTTGCATCGATCACATTTCTAATTTTTTAATAGTAGGCACCTTTCTTCACAACATGTTTTCACTTGCACTCACTCATATACCAGCTCCTTTACTTCCTATTTTTTTTCATGCTTTCAATGTTTTTGTGGACAATAACATTTTTTTATCACCTTTTCATTGTCTTTGTGGTACATGCAATTTAATACTCTACACTCCTTCAAATGGATTTTTTTTCAAGTAATATACACACACTTGTCACACATTTTTTTCATTTATTACATAATTAAATTTATTTAGCATCTATAGATATTTTCATAACATCTTCTTCAATTGTCTAGTTTGTCTATTATGTCTTTCACATATTTATCCATTCATCTGTAATGCATTACATTTTTTCATTTCTCACTTAATTTGTGTAACAATCTTCGCAGTTAAATTGCATTATATAAAGTAGACTCTCTGTTAAATGGAACTTAGTTAACAAGAACTCTCAAGCAACCAGAAAAAAATCTAATAAATACTGTAATACTTTAAATAAAAATTAAAATAAAATCAATTTCTGATGGAAATTTAAGTATAAACTTATCACGACACACCTAAGTATGTCCATGCTTTGCCTACCACATGTCCTGTAGTTTGTCTGGAACAGTTTAGCCTATTTTTAATAGTAACTCTCAAGCAACCAGAAAGTACATTTATCTGGCATCTAGAAAAATGCTTGAGTACCTGAATAAATTCATGTAAGCCGTTCTGAGCTCTCCTGGGAGAACAGTATAGAAAACAAGAATAAATAAATCTATCAATCCCCATCGGTGCTAGTTAACTGTCTACTGTATACACTTAGAAAAAAGCCTCGGAGCAGAACAGAAGGCACAAATGTCACAGGAGATGTCAATTCCAACTAGAGAATGACACGGGGAAAAAATTTGTCCCCGTCAGTGCCCCGTCCCCGGCCGACTATCCTCTGCACCGCCCCGTCACCGCCATTCCCTTCACCGCCCCGTCACCGTCACCGCCATCCCTTTCACTGCCCCATCACCGCCACTGTCATCCCATTCACCGCCCCGTCACCGTCACCGCAGCATGCATAAAAGCCTCAAACAGGTATGATTTTATATACTTATCTTTATTAACGTATAAAGGAAACATTCTTTACAACTTAGTTAACTATACAAAAACAAAACACAACCTGTACTTTTAATTGTCCTTATTTTTTAACCCGTGGATGAACAACAAATCATCCACAATCTCTGGATTCAGTCTAGTTCTCCTTTCTTCCACAGTCCTTCTTGCAATAGAGAATGCCCTCTCTGAAGATGTGCTGGTAGCTGGAATGCATACCCCTGACCCCCATCCCCATCATAATAGTAAATAGTACTAATTGTAATGCAATTTCTTCCATTCATTTTTCATGTACACTACTGTATATAATATTAATTCATTATGGTAACCACAAAATTAAAAGAAACACAAAGCACACTGTATGCAGAGAAAATATTAATTAATATTTGTTTCATTTTTCAAAGAGGTCAAGACAGATGACTAAAATATGCAATGTCACTTCAGAAACAACTATAGAAAAATAGACAAATATAATGCAAAATATAGATAACTGATATAAATTCTCAAAACTGACACATTTTGATCACTAAATTGAAAATAGTCATTTTTCATACAATTTTTCTATCACTAATCTTCCCCCACCCCATATATATTCTTCAGGTTTTCAAAGAGGTCAAGGCAGATGATTTTATGCAATGTCACCTCAGGAACAACTATACAAAAATAGACAAATATACCCCCTCCCCTTTTACTAAATCGCAATAGCGGTTTTTAGCGCAGGGAGATGCGCTGAATGCCCTGCACTGCTTTCGATGCTCATAGGCTCCCTGCGCTAAAAACCACTATTGCGATTTAGTAAAAGGGGGCCATCGTGCAAAATATAGACAGCAGATATAAATTCTCAAAACAGACACATTTTGATCACTAAACTGAAAATAAAATCATTTCTCCCACAAGTGGACATGCTTAGTTACGTCAGCTCTATGGCTGTTTTAACTGTAAGGTGCCTGAATCTAAGGCTATATGCTACCATTCTGTAATGGAACCTGGGAGCCCATTCACTGCTATAGAATAGGCGTTCCCTGTACAGTCTCAGGGTGCCTACGAGGAAGAACCCACTTGGAGAATTGCCCCTTATTTTTTTTAAGGATTATAAAAACAGAAGCAATAATGTGACAAACAAAACCCAGCCTTAAAACAGGCTGAATTAATTTGTGAACCATTATTTAAAGGATACTCAGAAAAAATATTGTTTTCCCTTAACTTAAATGAAATAAACATATTCCCATCCATCATTTGACTATAGTTAAGGGCAAAAGAACCTCATAGAGCTGCAGTGAAATAGAAAAGTGATTTTGTTTTACTGTAATCTCTGCATTAAGTAGATTTGCACACCCCAAGCTCCTTAAATCCTGATGCACTTCTAGCTTTTCCTGTATCAGACTTTGCAAGATTAATAAATGGAGCATTCTTCTGCCTGCCAGTTAAAGGATGAAAAAAAAAAAAAGCCTATAAAGTTCAAATCACAGCTTGACTAAACTTGAACTTTTTTGATTTCATTCTTCCTGGCTGACCACAATAAGCACCAAGGTTGCTTGGCTCGGAGCTTTAAAAAGAGCAAGCAGAATCAGGTCCGATGTCCGTGCGTTTTTTTTTTTCTCAAATGGTATACCACTACACTTGCTGCTTTTACTTGCTTCGGGCCTTCCTCGTTGCCGGATCCTGCCTACTTTCTGTTTCCGCGAAGGCAGGACCCGGCAGCGAGGAAGGCCCGAAGCAAGTAAAAACAGCAAGTTGTAAGCTTCCCTCCGGGGCTCTATTGTGTGCGTGCTGGCTTCCCTTCTCTTCCCTCCGAAACCAGAAGTAGCGTCCCGGGGGGGGGGGGGGGGGGAGGGGAAGAGAAGGGAAGCCGGCACGCACACGATAGAGCCCCGGAGGGAAGCTTACAACTTGCTGCTTTTACTTGCTTCGGGCCTTCCTCGCTGCTGGGTCCTGCCTTCGCGGAAACAGAAAGTAGGCAGGATCCGGCAACGAGGAAGGCCCGAAGCAAGTAAAAGCATGCTGGCAAAAAAAGGCAGGCGTCAAACAAAATTTTCGGAGCAAGTCAGCCCGGGAAGGAGCAGGATTAGCTGGGCGGTCATCTAAATCAGCCGGGGAGAACACTTACTTGTACCTGACGAAGTTTTCAGGTTTTCAGCTCCTCCCAGTTAAATGAGTGAAAAGTGAATCCAATCGAGCAAAAAGAACTGACCAATGAAGAGCCTGTATATTAGGGGGCGGAGTCAATGCGGCAACGTGCAAGTTGGGTAGAGAGTTGGAGGAGACAGACCACATGGCGGAGACAAACATGGCCGCCGGAAAAAATCTGACACCCGGTCCCGAACCAAAGACACACGGTGAAGACAAGGTAAATAGCGGTACATAGAAGGGGGTACATTTGCCTGCGGGGACAAATCTTTTCACCGTTTTTGCGGGCGGTGAAAACTTTTGTCCCCGTGTCTGCGGCGATTTGGCTATGGAGTCTCCATAACCCGCAGCCACGCCGCGGCTCCCTGCGGGGATCGCTCCCCGTGTCATTCTCTAATTCCAACCTACAGTCAGAATGGCGTTATTGAAAATTTATACAAAAGTTCATTGATGAATCCTTAAAATACTGAACACACAAAGTCCCAACTAGGATCCAACTTTTGGTGACTCAGTTGTCTTCCTCAGCGGACAATTGTAAACTAAAAGATATATAACAAATAGACATTTAAGGAACCATGTACATATACATCCACCTAAAGTACATAAAAGCGCTAACATAATAAAAAAAATAGCAACGAAGAACAAGATGAATAGGTAAAAAAAATAAAACCACTGAAAGTAGGAAGTAATCACACTGGACATGAAAATCCGTCAAAAGATGAAGATTGCTCTTGTAAATAAATCTTTTCAACATTTGAGCACAATCAATAAAAAAAACTGGACCATAAGCATCAATCCATGGTGATAAGGTGATTTATGTGAATATGTCATAAAAAATGCAAATGTTGATTGCCTTTAACTGGTGAAAACTTGGATCCTAGTCAGGACTTTGTTTGTTCAGTATTTTAAAGATTCATCAATGAACTTTTGTATAAATTTTCAATAAAGCCACTGTAACTGTAGATTAGAATTGACATCTCCTGTGCCTATTTAAGAACATAAGAACATAAGAATTGCCGCTGCTGGGTCAGACCAATGGTCCATCATGCCCAGCAGTCCGCTCACGCGGCGGCCCTCTGGTCAACTGAGACTAGCCCTACCTGCATATGTTCTGGTTCAGCAGGGACTTGTCTAACTTCATCTTGAATCCCTGGAGGGATTTGTACTGTATACACGTGGAGGGATTTGTACTGTATACACGTGGAAGGGCATAATCGAAAGGGACATCTAAGTCCGTTTACGTCCATCTCACAAGTCGTCCAAAGTTAAAAAGAGCCTAGCACACATTTTCGAAAGATACGTCCAACTTTTTTTTACTTTCGAAAATCGTCTAATTATATGTCCTGCCGATCTGATTTTTCAAGCCGCTAAATCGTCCATCTTTATACCACATTTCCATCCAACTTTCCGTCCAAGTCCAAAACGCCTAGAACAAGCCCTGTTGGACGTGGGAGGGGTCTGCAAAGTGATGGATTGAACACCCAGACATGCCACCTAAATAGTGGGGGTACACAAAAAGGGTGCCATGGCTTCTCCTCCCTACAGCTCCCTTATAGGTCACAATGAGCCCCCCAAACCACCTCCAGAATCCCCTACACCAACTTATCTACCACCCCAATAACCCTTATGGCTTCTGGAGCCACTTATATGCCAGTAAAAAAGGGTTTTGGGGGTGTATAGGGGAGTGCACATGTTTAAGTATCAATGCAGTGATTACAGGGGCTTATGGGCATGGGTCCTCCTCTCCATGGGTCCCTAACCCACCCCCAAGATGACTTAAGCTGCCTCTGGACTGGACGACTACGCTTTCCTATGCCAGGCGGCCAGATGATGATGGTCTGGAGGCTGAAATTTAAAGTTGTGAATAAAATTTTTATGGGGTTAGGGGGGTTGGTGATCACTGGGGTAGTGTGTGGGGATCTGTGTTATGTGTTTGGGAGTCTGTGTTATGTGTTTGAAGTGCTTATCTGGTGAGTTTAGATGGGTTTTTGTGACTTAGACCATGTTTTACATGGTCTACGTCACAACGTCCAAGTTCCGTCTAAGCTCTGTTGTAAAACTTTCGGTTTTACATGTTGTACGACTAAGTCTAAGCTGGCCCACGTCCCGTCCAACTCCCGCCCTCGACACGCCTCCCGAAACGCCCTGTTTATCTTTGGACGTTGAGCGGCACTATGAAGGCCTAGGTCGTTTTTAAATACGTTCAAAACCCGGATTTATTCTCGGAGCTTGGACATTTTTGATAAATGTTCGTCCAAGTGCCGACTTAAGCCGGTTTTTGGACGTTTTTCTCTTTCAATTATGAACCCCTTACCATTTACTCAGACTTAGGAATTAGATTTTCTCACTCTATATTACATTTTTTCACTTCCTATTAGTTGTATCAATTGACGTTTTTTCTTACGTATTCACAGTGCAGCATTGATTTGACCCTACGTAATATTTTGTTAAATGCTCACAAGTGCTGCTTTTATCTATATTTATTATTTGACGTCAATACGCTAGATCTTAGAATGCGTCACTGATGCATGCGTTTCACTTTTACATTTCACGCCGCAGTGACAGCATTCAGCATTTCTTGGTGACAAAACTCATTACTGCACTCAGTAATGAGTTTTGTCATTTGCTTGGTTCCCTACTGAATTAAGGACAAATTGTTTCACCCACTCCTGGATTATCACTGATAAGAATTTTTCTTGTCTGTAGATCAGTCACTTCTTATACCATCCAATCAAGTTGACCTTTATTCATTGCAATCACTGTGGCACTTTAGTTCCAAGGCGCACCATCTGGAGGCTTAGGGCTTGCCCCATCTGTCTTCAGCTTTCTAGTATTAAGGAGGAGCTCAGAAATCTTAAGCAGGAATTGAATGCAATCAAAGCAACTTCCATCACTCCACAGAATCACACCCACAGTCTTCAGCCTTCTAGTATTAGGAATTGAATGCAATCAAAGCAACTTCCAACATTCCACTGAACCATACCAATTTGCCACCACTGCCTCAAAGAGTAATGCAATCAAGGAATAAATGGATCACAGTAGGGTCAGGCAGACTGCGTCACGTGACACAGAAACATACACTCTCACAATTGCACCTACAGAATTCCTTTGCTTCATTAGAGCATTGCAGTGCTCAAGAAAGAACTGAAATCGAACTGGAACCAGTGAAGGTAACTTATGAAGAAAAGCACTCACAAAGGAAGAGTAAGAAACCTCAAGCCAATAAATTATTGCTTTTAGGGGATTCTATCATCAGAGGCATTAACATTGAAACGCAACACAAGAAGCCTAAAATAGTTAAGTGTCTCCCAGGATCCTCAGCTACTAGGAGTACCCAACAAATACTATCTATAATTAAGGAAGAAACTAAAAAGTCTAAAGCTGATGTTGTTATCCATATTTCTTGGAAGGTAAGGCTGCCATTAAGGCTCCTGACCCCTCTGTAATTTCAACCACTTAGGCCCTAATGTAATTAACCAAAGAACCCTGTTTATTTGAGGCATATGCAAATATTAATTCAACTACCCTTGATTGTGTATGGTTTCACTCTCCTTTAATGTGGACTATGATCATTATACTGGAATTTATGACTTGATAATAATTTCTTGAATGTATTTAGTTGCCTGTATCAAAGTGTTCTCTGTGATCTTTGATGTGAAAATGAATAAAATAGATTTAAACAAAAAACACAGAGGACTTCAATAGATGGCTCAAAGCCTGGTGTCATCAAGAAGGCTTTAGGTACATAGGAGGATGGGGAAATACATGGAATGACAAGAAGCTATATTGTACTGACGGGCTACATATTACTACAGCAGGAAAAAGAATCCTTACAGAGAAATTTAGACAATATGTTTCTAGGCATTTAAACTAGAAGGTGGGAGTGGCGTATGTATGAAGGACAATTATAGAGACCACTCCCGGCAAAAGATAAGATATCACAGTTACTTACCGTAACAGTTGTTATCCAGGGACAGAAGGCAGATATTCTCACATATGGATGACGTCATCCACAGAGCCCGGATGCGGACTTGCTTGTAGAAGACTTGCTTGTAGAAAACTTAGAAGTTTTGAATATGCCGCACTGCGCATGTGCGAATGCCTTCCCACCCAGCACAGGGCAAGTCTCCTCAGTTTAGATAGCTAGCAGAGAAGCCAACCAGGGGAGGTGGGTGGGTTGTGAGAATAGCCACCTGCTGTCCAGCTGTTATGGTAAGTAACTGTGCTTTATCCCAGGACAAACAGGCAGCCTATTCTCACATAGGGGTGACCTCCAAGCTAACCAGAATGGGATGGTGGGAGTGTTGGCAACTTAGGAGAACAGATTTTGTAACACTCTCTGGCCAAAATGGCCATTCCGTCTGGAGAAAACATCCAGACAATAACGAGAAGTGAATGTATGAACCGAGGACTAAGTGACAGCTTTGCAAATTTCCTCAATATGAGTGGATCTGAGAAAAGCTACTGAAGCCGCCATTGCTCTGACTTTGTGGGATGTGACTCAACTCTATAGATGCAGTCCAGCCTGGGAATAGCAGAAAGAGATACAAGCAGCAATCCAGTTGGAGATGGTACGCTTTGAAATTGGATGTCCCAACTTTTTCGGATCGAAGGAGACAAAAAGTTGAGGAGCAGATCTGTGTGGTTTGGTCCTTTCCAGGTAGAAGGCCAAAAAGCACGTTTACAGTCCAGAGAATGAAGAGCCGATTCTCCAGGATGAGAATGTGGTCTTGGAAAAAACACTGGAAGCACAATAGATTGGTTGAGATGAAATTCTGAAACCACTTTAGGTAAGAATTTAGGATGAGTATGGAGGACCACTTTGTCATGATGGAAAACTTTGAAAGGTGGATCAGCAACTAAAGCTTGCAGCTCACTGACTCTTTAAGCCAGGGGTGTCCAATGTCGGTCCTCGAGGGCCGCAATCCAGTCGGGTTTTCAGGATTTCCCCAATGAATATGCATTGAAAGCAGTGCATGCACATAGATCTCATGCATATTCATTGGGGAAATCCTGAAAACTTGACTGGATTGCGGCCCTCGAGGACCGACATTGGACACCCCTGCTTTAAGCAGATGTGAGAGCAATGAGAAACACCACTTTCCAAGTCAGATATTTCAGATGAGCCATAGACATTGATTCAAATGGAGGCTTCATCAAGCAAGAACAACATTGAGATTCCAAACCACTGGAGGCGGTTTGAGAGGAGGTTTAACATTGCATAGTCCTTTCATAAAATTGGAAACCACCGGATGAGAATAGGGGTTTTCCTTCAATAGGCTGATGAAAAGCAGCAATTGCACTGAGATGGACTCGGATCGATGTAGACTTGAGGCCAGAGGTGGATATGTGCAAAAGATAATCAAAAACAGAAGATAAGGAGGAATCTTGAGACTACTTATCATGAGAGATGCACCATGTGGAAAATCTAGTCCATTTCTGGTGGTAGCATTGTCTAGTGGCAGGCTTTCTAGAAGCCTCTAAAATGTCTTGTACAGGTTGAGAAAACTGAAGAGGAGTTATGTTGAGAGGTACCAAGCTCTCAGGTGCAGAGACTGTAGGTTGGGATGAAGTAGAGTTCCTTGACTCTGTAAGCAGAGATAGAAAAACTGGTAGAAGGTATGGCTCCCTGGTGCTAAGTTGAAGTAGAAGGGAGTACCAAGGTTGTCTTGGCCACTGAGGAGCTATCAGAATCATGGAGGCATGATCGTTCTTCAACTTGACTAGAGTCGAGAATGAGAGGGAATCGAGGGAATGCATACAGGAAGCGATTCGTCCATTCCAGTAGAAAAGCATCTGCCTCGAGGCAATGAGGAGAATATATTCTGGAGCAGAACTGAGACAGTTTGTGGTTGTGAGGAGATGCAAAGAGATCTATCTGAGGAGTTCCCCACTGAGAAAAAATGTGATGAAGAGGCGAGGAATTGAGTGTCCATTCATGAGGTTGCAGAAGACGACTCAATTTGTATGCCAAACAGTTTTTCACTCCTTGGATGTAGACAGCTTTCAGGAAGGTGTGGTGGAGGATTGCCCAGTCCCAAACTTTCAGAGTTTCTTGACAAAGGGAGAGGGATGAAGATCGCTTTGAGTTCCAGCAGATTGTTATGACACTGACAAGTGGCCTTGAGTACAGAGACCGTCGAGGTAAGCCCCCCAATCATAGGTCAATGAATCTGTCATGAGGACCTTCTGATGAGGGGGTGTCTGAAACAGCAAACCTCTGGAGAGATTGGAAGAGTGCATCCACCAGCAGAGAGACTGTCTCAATGAAGGAGTGACTGTAATGTGTTACGAGAGTGGGTCGCAAGCCTGCGTCCACTGAGATGCCAGAGTCCACTGAGGAATTCTGAGGTGAAGTCTGGCAAAAAGAGTCACGTGAACCGTGGAGGCCATGTGACCTAGCAGTACCATCATGTGTCTCGCTGAGAGTGAAGAGCGGAAAGACACTTTGTGACAGAGCTGAAGAAGAGCATCCAGACGTTATTGAGGAAGGAAAGCTCTGAGTTGGATAGTGTCCAGAACAGCTCCGATGAACTGTAGATTCTAAGAGGGCTGAAGATGGGATTTGGGAAAGTTTATTTTGAATCCCAAGCTTTGTAGGAACCACATTGTCTGCTGGGTCACTATAATAACCCCCTGAGATATAGAATCTTTGATGAGCCAGTCGTCTAGGTAGGGAAACACCTGAAGACCATGGTTCCGTAGAGCTGCTGCTACCACAACTAGGTACTTGGTGAACACTCTGAGAGATGATGCCAGGCCAAAGGGTAGCACTCTGTACTGATAATGCAGATTCCCCACCCAAAATCTGAGGTACTGACGGGAGGCCGGATGAATGGAATGTGAGTGTAAGCCTCCTTGAGATCTAGAGAACATAACCAATCATTCTGATCTAGAAGGGGGTAAAGGGACGCCAAGGAGAGCATGCAAAATTTTTCTTTGACTATAAATTTATTGAGAGCCCTGAGATCGCCTGTCTTCTTCGGAACTAGGAAGTAGTGGGAGTAAAAACCCCTGCTCTGCTGTTCCAGGGGAACTTCCTCGATGGCATGAAGAAGCAGAGCTTGAGCTTCCTGAAGAAGAAGGGCGATCTGGGATGGATTGAAAGGATACTCCCTTGGAGGAAGCTCTGGTGGAACCTGAGTGAAATGAAGAGAGTATCCTTTTCTGATTATTGACAGAACCTAGAGGTCGGATGTAATGGTCTACCATCAATGTTAAAAATGATGGAGATGTCCTCCTATGGGGGGAAGGGAGGACAGAGGCAGAACGATGGAGGCTGAGAAAGGCTGGGTGAGAAATCTTGGGTGCAGCAGAAGTCTGAGGTTTCTGTTGCTTCTGCTGCTGTTGTTTCTTGGGGGGTGCTCGTTTGTAAGGAGCCGCCCTTGGAGGATAACGCCTCTGGAAGGGTGGAAGAGGTCGAGAAGGTTTTGCAGGAGCTGGCTTTTGCTTTGGTCTGACAATTGAAGAAAAATATTTTTCATGCTCAGACAACTTTTTGGTGGCGGCCTCTATGGACTCATCAAAGAGGTCATTGCCCTCACAAAGAATGTTAGCCAGATGGTCCTGAAGATTGGGGTCCATATCAATGGTGTGAAGCCAGGCCAGGCGATGCATCGCTACTGAGAAAGCAGTGAACCTGGAAATAAGTTCAAAGGCATCATAAGATGACTGCAGAAGATGTAAGCGATGTTGAGCCAATGTAGCAGATAGTTCTAGAAAGTATGGCTGCCTATGTTGATCCAGGTTTTTCATAAAACTTGGAAGATAATCAATCAGGAACTTGAAATAAGTAGTGAAGACAAAATTATAACTGAGAACCCTGGAGGCCATCATGGAGTTCTGGTAAAGGCGACAGCCAAACTTGTCCATCGTCTTACCCTCTCTTCCAGGAGGCACTTTGGCATAGACTCTGGAAGAATGGGTTTCTCTTCAACTAGGATTCCACAAGGAGGGATTGGTGAGATTATTGTGAATTCTCAAACCCCTTACAATGTAGAGTTCTATACCTTGATTCCAATTTGCCTGGAACAGCATATATTGCATAAGGAGTGTCCAGATTTTGTTTGAAAGTTTGAGACAGAAGCCTGTTAAGAGGAAGCTTGAGTGACTCTGCAGGAGGTTGAGGTAGATGCATTTCCTCTACGTACTCCTTAGAGAATTTAGAACCAGCATCCAAGTTAATATCCAGGTCATCAGCCATCTGGCGAAGAAAGGAAGAGAAAGACAACTGATCTGTCAGAGCCTGGCCTCGAGAAGGGCTCGATGACCTCAAGATGCCTTCAGTGGAGAATGAAGGTGAAGCCTCTCTGGAGTATTGGTAACCCAAGAAATAGACAGACGTGGAGGAGGCATTGGTGACCTCGAACGAGGCGTAGAAGGCCTCGAAGTGGAAGGTCTGGATGAGGAAGGTTTTTCTCTGGAGGAAGACCTGCATCTCAATGGATGCCTCGATGAGGGCCTCGATCAACGACAGGAATGCTGCCTGGAAGCAGGTCTCGTGCGAGGTCGAGGAGACTTCGTCCTATGTATGGCAACAGGCAGTGCCACTGGTGAATGAATAGGGCTAGAAGCTGTAGATCGAAACCCCATAGACTCTGTGGTTTGGATCGAGGAATCTCAAAGCACTCGCAAAGACTTGGCTTCTTGTTTGGAGTGTGAGGATTCCTGTCGAGACACTAGCAAAGACTCGACTCCTTGCATAGATTGTGTAGACTCAGCTCGAGGCACAGGCAGAGACTCAACCTCGCGGGAGACTGCTGATTGCCCAGGCTGGACTGCAGGAGGCAGAGACGAGGCAGGACTGTATTTGCTCAGTAACTGAACAAATTGCTGCTCTAACATAGTCTGGAGAGAAGCCTGCAATTGTGGATCCGAGTCTGAAACTGGACCACTTGGTAAGGCTAAAGACTCCGAGGTGGCAGTAGAAGCATGCTTAAACTTGTGCTTGGATAACTTGAGGACCAACGCAGGAACCTTCTGCTTAGGTATCTGACCAGAGGAAAGCACAGGAGAAGATAAGGCAGGTATACTCGAGATCAATGACGATCCAAACGAGGACGGTCTGATAAGACTCGAGGTTGGAGTAGTGGAAACAATAGGAACTCCAGCTGAAGCCTGAACCGAGTCCACTTGAACCCGACGACGTTTAAGGGCTCGAGGTTGAAGAGTAGCAGAGCGCGGGCATGACTTCGGACTATGGTCTGGCCCGAGACAGCGAAGACACCTGCGGTGTGGGTCTGTGAGGGAAATCGCACACTGGCACTGGCTACACTTCCTGAAGCCTGTGACTGGCTGGAACATAGGAGGGAAAATAGCCATTGCGAAGTCGAAGCCCGCAGGCGTGTGACCCGGCCTGCCAGTCAGTTGAGGAAAAAATTAAACTTTTTTTTTTTTTGTAACAGAAAATAAAGAAATGAGCACAGCGATTTGCAAAAATAACTAACACAAACCACGGTGAAGAGAAGGCACGAAGCAATGAAGTTTAGCGAAGAGCATCAAAGAAAGATTTCTCAGCTCCACAGAAAACTGAGAACTGAGGAGACTCGCCCTGTGTTGGGCAGGAAGGCACTCGCGCATGCACGGTGCGGCAGACTTGAAACTTCTAAGTTTTCTACAAGCAAGTCTGCTTGCGAGGCTGTCCGCATCTGGGCTCTGTGGATGACGTCACCCATATGTGAGAATAGGCTACCTGCTTGTCCTGAAATAAGTGATGGTAGTAAAGATTGCAACACAAACAATATAAGCAACTCACTTCTTAGCATTGCAACGGGAAGTGAAATGAAACAAAAAACTATATAAAAAAGATCACCGCTGAAAAATAGCTGGAAAGCGATGACTACAAATGCTCACAGTCTAAGTAATAAAGTTCATGATCTGCAAGCCCTGATGTTAGAGGGAGACATGGATATTGTTGCTATTACAGAGACATGGTTCAGTGAATCCCATGGATGGGATGCAAACATATCGGGATATAATCTTTTTAGAAAGGACAGAGATGGTCAAAAAGGTGGAGGAGTAGCTCTCTATGTAAGGATTGATATCCAAGCAACTGAAATGCAAGGGACCTGGGGAGAGGAAGAAGTGATATGGATTGCTCTGAAAAGAGAAGATGGAACTTCTATCTACGTGGGTATAGTCTACAGACCTCCGACTCAATCACAGCAAATTGATAAAAATCTAATTGTGGATATCCAAAAGTTTGGAAAGAAAGAGGCGGTGTTGCTGTTGGGAGATTTCAACCTGCCGGATGTGGACTGGAAAGTTCCGTCTGTGGAATCAGAAAGAAGTAGGGAGATTGTGGATGCCTTTCAAGAGGCTCTGCTCAGACAAATGGAACCCACAAGGGAAAAAGCGATATTGGACCTGTCCTTACAAATGGAGAGAGTATATCTAATGTATGAGTGGGTGCTCACCTGGGAAGCAGCGATCATCAAATGGTTTGGTTTGATATAACGGCTAAAGTGGAGGGCAATCGCACGATACTAAAAGTCCTAGATTTCAAACGTACAGACTTTAATAAAATGGGAGAGTACCTGAAGAAAGAGCTGTTAGGATGGGAGGACATAATAGAAGTGGAAAAACAGTGGTCTAAGCTGAAAGAAGCTATAAAAATGGCTACGAAACTTTATGCGAAGAAAATAAATAAAAATAAGAGAAAAAGGAAACCAACATGGTTCTTTAAACTAGTGGTGGAGAAAATAAAGGCAAAAGAGTTGGTGTTCCTGAAATATAAAACCCCCCATGAAGGAAAGGACTACCGGGTGAAACTGAAAGAAGCCAAGAGGGAGATATGCCTGGCGAAAACGCAGGCGGAAGAGCAAATGGCTAAAAATGCAAAAAAGGGAGACAAATTTTTTTTCAGATATATAAGTGAAAGGAGGAAGATGAAAAATGGAATTGCTAAACTAAAAGATGTGGAGAGTGATGAGAAAAAGCACAGTTACTTACCGTAACAGGTGTTATCCAAGGACAACAGGCATATGGGTGACGTCATCTACGGAGCCGCAGCGCGGACAGCTTTTCAAGCAAACTTGATTGAAGTTTCAAGTTTGCTACACTGCACCACGCATGTGCATGCCTTCTTGCCCACTAAAGGGCGCATCCCCACCTCGTGGTCCTCAGTTCCATAACCAGCAAAGAAGCCATCCCCGGGGAGGAGGGCGGGTTGTGAGAATATATGCCTGCTGTCCCTGGATAACACCTGTTACGGTAAGTAACTGTGCTTTATCCCAGGACAAGCAGGCATGATATTCTCACATGTGGGTGACCTCCAAGCCAACCAAAAAAGGGCAGGTGGGAGGATGGCAATTCAGGAAAACAGGTTACATAACACCGACTGGCCAAACCGGCCGTCGCTTCTGGACAAAGTGTCCAGACAGTAGTGGGAGGTGAACGTATGAACCGAAGACCAAGTGGCAGCTTTACATATGTCCTCCACAGGAGTAGACCGGAGGAAAGCAACAGAAGCTGCCATAGCCCGGACTCGACCATGGAGCGTGAGACCAGCCTGAGCGTAGCAAAAAGAAATACAAGCAGCCAACCAGTTGGACAAGGTGCGCTTGGAAACAGGATGTCCCAACCGATTAGGATCAAAGGACAAAAACAATTGAGGAACCTTCCGATGAGACTTGGTACGTTGGAGATAAAAGGCCAACGCCCTCTTACAGTCAAGCGTGTGAAGCGCCGCCTCACCAGGATGAGAGTGGGGCTTCGGGAAGAACCCTGGAAGAACAATAGACTGATTGAGGTGGAAATCAGACACAACCTTAGGCAAAAATTTAGGATGGGTGCGAAGAACCACCTTGTCATGATGAAACACAGTAAAAGGTGGATCCGCAACCAAAGCCTGCAGCTCACTAATCCGACGAGCGGATGTGAGCGCAAGCAAAAAGACCACCTTCCAAGTGAGAAACTTAAGATGAGATTTGTCGATAGGCTCAAAAGGAGGCTTCATCAGTTGAGCTAAGACCACATTAAGATCCCAAACTACAGGAGGAGGTTTCAGAGGAGGGTGAACATTCACGAGACCCTTCATGAAATGAGTTACCAGAGGATGAAGAACATAAGAACATAAGCAGTGCCTCCGCCGGGTCAGACCATAGGTCCATCCTGCCCAGCAGTCCGCTCCCGCGGCGGCCCAAACAGGTCACGACCTGTCCAAATCACCAGAAGGGGCCCCCATGCCACCTTGGTTTCCTATTGAGTCCTATCTTCCCATCAAAGTCCTAGCCCTCCGGTCTTGCACATGCACGACCTGGTCGGGTTTCTATACTTATTTTCTGGTTAGCTTTCTCAGTATCCCACGATCCCTTTATCCCTCAGGAATCCGTCCAGTCTCTGTTTGAATCCTTGTATCGTACTCTGCCCAATCACGTCCTCCGGTAGCGCATTCCAAGTGTCCACGACCCTTTGGGTGAAAAAAAACTTCCTTGCATTCGTTTTGAACCTATCTCCCTTCAGTTTCTCCGAATGCCCCCTCGTACCTGTTGTCCCCTTCAGCCTGAAGAATCTGTCCCTATCCACCCTCTCTATGCCCCTCATGATCTTGAAGGTCTCTATCATATCACCCCTGAGCCTCCTTTTTTCCAGAGAGAAGAGCCCCAGCCTATCCAACCTCTCGGCATATGGGCAGTGTTCCAGCCCTCTTACCAGTTTCGTTGCTCTCCTTTGGACTCTCTCGAGTACCGCCATGTCCTTCTTGAGGTACGGCGACCAATATTGAACGCAATATTCCAGATGCGGACGCACCATCGCTCGATACAGTGGCAAGATGACTTCCCTCGTCCTGGTTGTTATGCCCCTTTTTATGATGCCCAGCATCCTGTTTGCTTTTTTTGAGGCCGCTGCGCACTGTGCAGATGGCTTCAGTGATGCATCCACCAGCACTCCCAAGTCTCTCTCAAGACTGCTTTCTCCCAACAATGCCCCCCCCAATTTGTAGTTGAACAACGGGTTTTTTTTCCCTATATGCATGACCTTGCATTTTTCCACGTTAAAGCGCATTTGCCATTTGTTCGCCCAGTCTTCCAGCTTGTCTAGGTCCCTTTGCAGGTCCTCACACTCCTCCCTGGAGCTAACTCTGCCGCACAGTTTGGTATCGTCTGCAAATTTTATAACCTCGCACTTTGCCTCCTTTTCCAGGTCATTGATAAATATGTTGAAGAGTAACGGCCCCAGCACCGATCCCTGCGGCACACCGCTCGTGACTCCCCGCCAGTCAGAATATTGGCCCTTTACTCCGACCCTCTGCAGTCTACCCGACAACCAGACCTCGAGATGCCAATGGAACGCCGCAATGGCACTGAGATGCACCCGAATGGAAGTCGTCTTCAGCCCAGACTTAGACAGATGCAACAAATATTCCAGCACCGAAGACACTGGAACTGAACTTGGGTCCAGATGGTTCGAGGAACACCAGGACGAAAATCTGGTCCACTTCTGGGAATAACAAAGCCTAGTCGAGACCTTGCGCGAGGCTTCCAAAATCTCCCTCACCGACTGAGAAACCGGAACCGAAGTCAAGGGGAAAGGAACCAAGCGGTCAGATGTAAAGACTGAAGATTGGGATGCAACAGCGAACCCCGACTCTGAGACAGCAGAGAGGGAAAAACAGGCAGAAGCAGAGGTTCCCTGACACTGAGTTGAAGGAGCAAGGAGAACCAGTGCTGTCTGGGCCAACGAGGCGCAATGAGAATCATAGTGGCTCTGGTCGATTTGAGATGTACCAACGTTCTCAAGATCAGAGGAAAAGGAGGGAACGCATAAAGGAACCTCCCCCCCAGTCGAGAAGGAAGGCATCGGCCTCGAGACGGTCCCGGGAGTACATCCGAGAACAATAGAGGGGCAGTTTGTGAGTCTCCGGGGAGGCAAACAGATCCACCTGAGGAGTCCCCCAGCGGTCGAAGACCTCGCGTAGAACCCGGGAGTTCAGCGACCACTCGTGCGGCTGGAGAAGACGACTGAGTTTGTCTGCCAGACAGTTCCTCTCTCCCTGAATGTAAACTGCACGCAGGAATATGTTCTGGGAGACCGCCCATTCCCAAAGGCGCAGGGCTTCCCAGCACAGAGACCAAGAGCCCGTTCCGCCCTGTTTGTTCACATAATACATCGCCACCTGGTTGTCCGTCTGCACGAGGACTACCTGATCGTGCAGCAAGTGGCAGAACGCTCGAGCCGCCAGAAAAATGGCCCGAAGCTCCAACACATTGATGTGACAAAGACGATCCTCTGCCGACCATAGACCCTGAGCCCGCAGACCGTCGAGATGAGCCCCCCAGGCGTACTCCGAGGAGTCCGTGGTCAGGACCTTGTGATGCGGAGGAACGAGAAAGAGCAAACCCCCGGAAAGATTGGAAGAGTTGGTCCACCAACGGAGCGAGCGTCTCAAAGAAGGAGTCACTGTTATTGGACGAGATACTGGGTCGCGATCCTGACGCCACTGCGAGGCCAAGGTCCACTGAGGAAGCCTCAGATGCAAGCGGGCGAACGGAGTAACGTGGACCGTCGATGCCATGTGGCCCAGAAGAACCATCATGTGCTGAGCCGATACTACAGGCATCAGCGAGACCTGGCGACTCAATCGAAGTAGGGCCTCCAACCAAAGAGGGGGGAGGAACGAACGAAGGCGAACCGTGTCCAGCACGGCTCCAATAAACTGAAGGGATTGAGTCGGGCACAATTGAGACTTGGGAAAGTTCACTTCGAACCCCAGGCGTTGAAGGAAAATGATAGTCTGTTGGGTCGCTGAGAGAACCCCCTCCCTGGTCGACGCTTTGATCAGCCAATCGTCTAGGTAGGGAAAGACCTGTAGCCCCCGAGATCTCAGGGCTGCAGCGACCACCACCATACACTTCGCGAAGACTCGAGGGGACGAAGCCAGTCCGAAGGGGAGGACCCGATATTGAAGGTGCAACTCCCCCACCTGAAACCGTAAGAATTTGCGGAAGGCGGGATGCACCGGAACATGAGTATATGCTTCCTTTAAGTCTAGGGAGCACATCCAATCCCCTTCCTCCAAAAGAGGGTACAACACCGGAAGCGACAACATACGGAACTTCTCCCGGACTAGGAACATGTTGAGCTTCCGGAGGTCCAAAATGGGGCGTAAGTCCCCTGTCTTCTTTGGGACCAAAAAGTAACTGGAGTAAAACCCCCGCCCCCGTTGGTCGGGGGGTACAGGTTCCACCGCCCGAAGGCTCAACAAGGCCCTCGCTTCCGCGAGAAGAAGGGGAAGTTGGGTTTGGCTGAATGGGTAAGCAGCCGGCGGATGTTCCGGCGGCGTGGTTAAGAAATTGAGCGAGTAGCCCTCTGAGATAATCCGGAGCACCCAAGCATCTGATGTGATTCCGGTCCAGGCCGCAGAAAAGGCTCGGAGTCGACCCCCTATAGGAAGGGGGTTCGGTGAGAGTGCAGAGGGGGCCCGCCCCCATCCGCACATCCCGTCAAAAGGACGGCGCCGGCTTGGGCGTCCCCTGCGCCCGAGGTTTTTGTTGGCCTCCCCTACCCTGCTGCGGTGGGCGGCGGGGCGGAGGTCTAGAGAAGGCCGGCGTAGACTTCTGGGGGTATCGCCGTGGGGGAGGCCGAAACGGTTTCTGCGGAGGGGCCCGAGGTTTAGGACGGACCAAGGAGGCCAGGGAGCGCTCCTGTTCCGACAGACGTTTGGTCGCCGCCTCCAGGGACTCATCAAATAATTCAGAGCCAACACAGGGTAGATTGGCCAAACGTTCCTGCAAATTCGGGTCCATGTCCAGGGTACGTAGCCATGCCAGGCGGCGCATGGCCACAGCAAAGGCGGATACCCTGGAGGCCAGTTCAAATGCGTCGTAGACAGCGTGGAACAGGTACAGACGCAGCTGAGATAAGTTGGACATGAAAGTGGCAAACCCCTCCTTGTGGGAATCCGGCAGGACCCCTTGATAACGAGGCAAGTCTTTGACCATGCTTTGAAGATAAGAGGAGAATGTAAAGGCATAATTAAGGACCCTGGTCGCCATCAAGGAGTTGGAATAGAGGCGACGACCAAACTTGTCCAGGGTCCGACCCTCCCGTCCGGGTGGGACCGCCGCCGAAATCTTAGCGGGCTGCGACTTTTTCAGCGCCGACTCGACCAGCAACGACTGGTGAGACAGCTGTGCTTTATCAAAGCCCTTCCATGGTATGGTCCGGTACTTGGACTCCATCTTCGAGGGCACCGCTGTGACTGTAAGAGGGGAGTCCAAATTTCTCAGGAAGGTCTGGTGGAGGACCTTATTGAGAGGCAGACGAGGAGTTTCTCTCGAGGGAGTGGGCAGGTCTTGTTCCTCCAAAAACTCCTTCGTATACTGAGACCCAGCAAGCAAGTCCAGGTCTAAGGCCCTCACCATATCCTGCACAAATTTTGAGAAGGAAGAGGGCCTAGCAGGCGGGGAAGGAGTACGCGAGGTCCGAGCCGCCAAGAAGGAGGGGGAGGCCTCGCGGGAATACCGAGGCTCCCTACCAGACCCCGATCCCCAAGAGGCAGTACCGAGCGTCCTCGAAGGGGTCGGGGACCGCCTATGTCCCGAGGAGCCCTTGGGGGAAGTCCCCGGGGAATGAGGAACCGAGGTCCGTCCCCTCCGTCTCGGCGAGGAGTCTCTCGAACCCCTTTCTCCGGGGGTGCGGAAGAGCCTCGGATTATCGAGGTGGAGCTCCGAGACACGTAATGTCTCCCCCCCGGCCGGCGAGGAGCGACCGCGTCTCCGAGGAGAAGCACGAGAACGCTTGGGTTTCCTCGGCCGACGCCTCGGTCGAGGCCGACTCGAGGGCGAAGAGCCCCGGGAGGACCTCGAGGAAGAGGATGTAGAAGAGATCCTCCTAACCCGACGCACCTTGTCCCGAGGCCTGACACTCCTCTCAGGCTGGTCAACCGAGGTCGAGGGCAAGGTCGGGGTCGAGGTCGGCAGACTCCCGGGGGCCGAAGCCGAAGGCACCGAGACTGAGGCCGCCGACGCCGGGGCAGTCGAGGCCGGAGCAGTCGAGGCCGAAGCCTGCTGCAGGTGCGCGAGGGCCCCGGACAGCTCCGAGGCAATCAGCGCTCGGAGCAAGTCCTGGAAGACCGGAACCCCCATCATGGCTGGCAGATCCGGGGCCGAGGAGTGCTCCCTGGAGGGCGACCTCGGTCTCGAGTATTCCCTCGTGGCACTGGGCTTTGCTACTCGGGTCGGGGCAGAGGACGACCCACCCGCAGTCGAGGAGCCTGAGGATGGCTTCTTCGCCGACCCTGGAGTCGAGGATGGAAGAGAGGACTTACCCAAAGCAGGCTTGGTCGAGGCAGCAGGCTTGGATGAAGTCGAGGGTCGAGGTGAGGTCGGGGGACCGGAGGCCGAGGTTGAGGCCGGGACCAAAGCCGAGGCCGACGTCGAGGCCTTCCCCGCCGCGGGGTCCGCAGAGAAGAGCTCCGCCATCCGGGCACGGCGTCGGCGGAGGGCTCTAGTCTGAAAAGTGGAGCACCTATCACAGGACTCGGTAGGATGCTCAGGACCCAGACAAACTAAGCACCACCGGTGAGGATCGGTAATTGAGAGCAACCGATCGCACCGGGTGCACTTTTTAAAGCCCGTCAAAGGACGGGACATGGACACAAAAACCGGCCGGGAACGAACGAGGTCCCGCGGCCGCGGCTACCGGGAGCCCCCGGAGCCGAATCAAAATTTTATTTTATTTTTTTGACGAAAACTGAAACAAAAGAAGAAAGAAAAGCAAATTAAGCACAGCGACCGTGAAAGAAACACACAGCCGCGGTGTCAGAAGGCTAAATTCGAAGAGCACAAAATCCACAGGGCTTCTGGCTCCGCGGAAAAAACTGAACTGAGGACCACGAGGTGGGGATGCGCCCTCTAGTGGGCAAGAAGGCATGCACATGCGTGGTGCAATGTAGCAAACTTGAAACTTCAATCAAGTTTGCTTGAAAAGCTGTCCGCGCTGGGGCTCCGTAGATGACGTCACCCACATGTGAGAATATCATGCCTGCTTGTCCTGGGATAAAAGCAAATATGTTAAACAAATACTTCTGCTCTGTGTTCACGGAAGAAAAACCTGGAGAAGGACCAAGATTGTCGGGCAAAGTTATACTAGAAAATGGAATAGATTCTGCGCCATTCACAGAGGAAAGTGTTTATGAACAACTTGAAAAACTGAAGGTGGACAAAGCGATGGGACCGGATGTGATCCATACCAGGATACTGAGGGAGCTCAGAGAGGTTCTGGCGGCTCCTATTAAAGACTTGTTCAACAAATCTCTGGAGACGGGAGTGGTTCCTGAGGACTGGAGAAGAGCGGATATGGTCCCTATTCACAGAAGTGGTCACAGGGATGAAGCGGGAAACTACAGGCCAGTAAGCCTCACTTCGGTTATTGGAAAAATAATGGAAGTGTTGCTGAAAGAAAGAATAGTGAACTTCCTAGAATCTAATGGGTTACAGGATCCAAGGCAACATGGCTTTACTAAAGGTAAATCGTGCCAAACGAACCTGATGGAATTTTTTGATTGGGTGGCCAGAGACCTGGATCGAGGGAAGAGTGTGGCGCAATGGTTTAATCTACAGCCTCAGCACCCTGGGGTTGTGGGTTCAAACCCATGCTGCTCCTTGTGACCCTGGGCAAGTCACTTAATCCCCCCATTACCCCAGAGACAGGGAAAAATGCTTCAGTACCTGATTAAACTCATTTAAACTGTTCTGAGCTCTCCTGGGAGAACGGTATAGAAAATTAAATAATTAAAAAATAAATAAAATAATATGCTAGATGTAATTTACTTAGATTTCAGCAAAGCCTTTGACACGGTTCCTCATAGAAGGCTCTTGAACAAACCTGAAGGGCTGAAGTTAGGAAAGAAAGTGGAGAACTGGATTAGAAACTGGATGACGGACAGACGCCAGAGGGTGGTGGTTAATGGAAGTCGCTTGGAGGAAGGAAAGGTGAGTAGTGGAGTCCCTCAGGGTTCTGTGCGGGGGCCAATCCTGTTCAATATGTTTGTGGGTGACATTGCTGAAGGGTTAGAAGGAAAAGTTTGCCTTTTTGCGGATGATACCAAGATTTGTAACAGAGTAGACACCAAGGAGGGAGTGGAAAACATGAAAAAGTTCTATAAAAGTTAAAGGAATGGTCTAAAATCTGACAACTAAAATTCAATGCAAAGAAATGCAGAATAATGCATTTGGGGATTAATAATCGGAAAGAGCCATATATGCTGGGAGGGGAGAGGCTGATATGCACAGATGGGGAGAGGGACCTTGGGGTGATAGTGTCCGAAGATCTAAAGGCGAAAAAACAGTGCGACAAGACGGTGGCTCCTGCCAGAAGGATGCTGGGCTGTATAAAGAAAGGCGTAACCAGTAGAAAAATGAAGGTATTGATGCCCTTGTGCAGGTCGTTGGTGAGGTCCCATTTGGAGTATTGTGTTCAGTTTTGGAGACTGTATCTGGCGAAGAACAGAAAAAGGCTTAAAGTGGTCCAGAGGAGGGTAACAAAAATGATAGGAGGTTTACAACAAAAGAGGAGAGACTGGAAGCCCTAAATATATATTAATAATAATAAATAAATAATAATAATAATAATTTATTTTTATATACCGCCATACCCGTGAGTTCTAGGCGGTTCACAACAGTTACACATAGTACAAACAATGCAAATCAAGTACAAACAAGTGCATACAATACATAAGAAATACATACAATTTAAAAAGAATACAACAATGTTAAAATAAAGTTAAAAAAATAAGATACATTAAAAATCCAGCCTATTAAATAATTGAATTTTTAACTGTTTTCTAAAATTGAGTTAAGAAGAAGCTCTAACACAGTTTTGGCCAGCCATAAATTCAGTTTGGCTGCCTGGAAAGAAAACGTTCTCTCAAGGAACCTTTTATAATGACATAATTTTATTGAAAACTCTTGTTAGTGTAACTCAAAGTAAAATGAGGATTAAGATAATCCGGTAACATTCCAAACACTGTTTTATTTTCTTTAGAAAATGCAGGGATAATACTAGTTGAAGGCAAAGGAAGTCAGAAAAATATATGTGAACTGACCTAACTTAAAGATATTGACCTGTCTATGGAGTGTGATCAATTAATTATGAGTTGCTCAGAGACGTGAAACTCTACAAGGAAGGTATACACCCTCCTAGTGTTGGTAAGAATTTACCTTCCAGTCATTGCAGCTGTTTCAATAATGATCACGCTCCAAGCCAGAGTTCAAAAGAAATAAAGAAATATCACAGTCTTTCAAAACACTTCAAAACATGATGGCGTTCTTTCTTCATATACTTCATCAAACGAACATCACTTCAAATAAATAAGTTGTAATGCTATAACTTAGCTTTGTGGGGGTTTGGGGTTTTATAGCAAATGCATGAAAATTTAAACAAAACTCTAGATTTCAATGGCAGCCAGTGGAGCTTTTGATAAAAGGGGGTGACATGTTCCCATTTCTTTTGGCCAAAAATAAGCCGGACATCTGTGTTCTGAACTACCCTCAATTTCCTGAGAATTTTTTTAAAAGCGCCCAAATAAATGATGTTACAATAATCAAGGATACTCAGGATGGAGGATTGAACTAACAGACGAAAAGAGGCTTCGTCGAAGTACTTTTTAATAGTATGGAGTTTCCAAAGCACTGAGATACTTTTCTTAAATACTAAGTCAGAATGTTTTTCCAGTGTAAGATGTTTGTCTAGTGTTACTCCCATTATTTTTAAGGATTGTTCAATATTATAATCCATCCCATTCACATGTATCATGGTTTCCTTGATTTTATCATTAGGGGCTGCTAAAAATTTAGTTTTTTCCATATTGAATTTTAATTTGAAAGCAGTCATCCAATGTTCAACATGATTTAAAATGAATGATAAAGAATTTATGAACTCAGATGAAAAACAAATTAGTGGAATGACTATTGTAATGTCAAACGCATAAATGTAAAATTTGAACTTTAAGCTCTGCAGAAAATTTTCCAGAGAGACGAGATAGATGTTGAACAAGGTGGGGGGATAAAGGGGAATCCTGGGGAACACCACAGGAATTGTCTCAACTGTAGGAGAGAGTATCATCCCTGAACACCTGATAGGATCTTTTCCCCAGAAACCCACGGAACCAATTCAGGACATTGCCCGAGATTCCAATGGATTCCAAGGAATCTAGGAGAATGATATGATCTACCAAGTCAAATGCACTACTGAGATCAAGTTGCAAAATCATAGCACTTGATCCTTAGAGGAAAGGAGGGACAGGGAAGATATTATTCAGACGTTCAAATATTTGAAAAGTATTAATGTAGAACAAAATTTTTTCCAGAGAAAGGAAAATGGTAAAACTAGAGGACATAATTTGAGGTTGAGGGGTGGGAGACTCAAGAACAATGTAAGGAAATTCTTCTTTACAGAGAGAGGGTGGTGGATGCTCCGAAGAGAGGTGGTGGAGAGGAAAACGGTGACGGAGTTCAAAAAAGTGTGGGATGAACACAGAGGATCTAGAATCAGAAAATAATAGTAAATATTGAAGAACTAAGGCCAGTACTGGGCAGACTTGCACGGTCTGTGTCTGTATATGGCTGTTTGGGGGAGGATGGGCTGGGGAGGGCTTCAATGGCTGGGAGGGTGTAGATGGACTGGAGTGAGCTTTGACGGAGACTTCAGTAGTTGGAACCTAAGAACAGTACCGGGCAGAGCTTTAGATTCTTGCCCAGAAATAGCTAAGGAGAAGAAGAACCCCCCTCCCCCAACATATCTTTAGATTGAATCAGGTTGGGCAGACTAGATGGACCGTTCGGGTCTTTATCTGCCGTCATCTACTATGTTGCACTCACTCAAGTTTTATTGTCTGTGGTGCACAGCACCACTTTTTTGAAGTTGAATGTTAAGATTCTCTTGTTTTCCACAAATTTGTCTAATAGAAGTTTTATATTCACTTTAAGGTTCAATGCTCGCCTTTGTTCTTAATTGGAACGGTTCCCCATTATTTCCCTCGCACAAGGGGGGCTGCTGCTTTCCTTAAGTGGACTATCCTAGCTGCCTTGAAATGTATCTTGCTGAAATGGCTTGAGGGTGATGCGCCAGATTACTCCATTTGGCGCTGTCGGATGATTACTCTCTTGATATGGGAACGGAGAGATATGACGGACTTTTCCTCTCTCCCAGAACGCACCTTTCAATGCATTTGGGAACCCTTTGGGACTACCATGACTCCTTTGGCTCGCAGCTGTTTATTTAACTGTTGACTCCATGTTTTCTGTTTCACCTTGTTGCTGTTGGCATGCCTGATTTCCTTTGTATTTTCTTTGTAATGCTGTTGTACTTGGAAGGAGGACCCGGGGGGTGGTGGTGGTGGGGATTGTTTGGGGCGTGGTGGAGTTGCTCGGGGGGAGGAGAAGTGTGGGGACTGGGTTCTGTAATATCAAAAGTTGAGCTTGTTTGCAGTTCTTTTTGAATCTCTGTTTGGTATTCTTGATGTGCTCAATAAAATATATTTGAATATATTCACTTTAAGGAGGCAAGTGTTATGCTGTAACATAATTATTTTCAACCATGCCTTTCATCTTTAGACAAAGATCCATTTACATGGGTGACTACTTATTAACTGTCACTTGTCCAGCGCAGCACTATAACAGATTTTAGTGCTTCACACAATGAGGCAACATGGATTCACTAGAGGTAGGTCTTGTCAGAAAAATTTGATTAATTTCTTTGAATGGGTGACCAGAGAATTGGATAGAGGATGTGCTCTAGATATGGTGTATTTAGATTTTAGCAAAGCCTTTGACAGTGTTCCACACAGACGTCTACTAAATAAACTGAGTGCCCTCAGGATGGGTCCCAAAGTGACAGGCTGGGAGAAGAACTGGTTGAGTAGAAGGCGACAGAGCACAGTGATCAATGGAGATCACTCTGAGGAAAGGGATGTTACCAGTGGTATGCCTCAAGGTTCTGTTCTTAGGCCTGTTCTTTTTAAAACATTTTTATAAATAATATTGCTGAAGGGTTGTCGAGTAAGATTTGCCTCTTTACAGATGATACCAAAATCTGCAATAGAGTAGACACTCAGGATGGTGTGAATAACATGAAGAAAGACCTGGTGAAGCTTGAAGAATGGTCTGAAATTTGGCAGCTAAAATTTAATGCAAGGTCATGCATTTGGGCTGCAAAAATCCAAAGGAACGGTACAGATTAGGGAGTGAAGAGCTTATGTGCACGACAGAAAAGCGGGACTTGGGTGTGACTGCATGTTATGATCTTAAGGTGGCCAAACAGGTTGAAAAGGTGACGGTGAAAGTTAGAAGGATGCTAGGTTGCATAGGGAGAGGTATGGTTAGTAGGAAAAAGGAGGTATTGAGGCCCCTGTATAAGACTTTGGAAAGACCTCCTTTAGACCTTCAAAAAGTTATAAAAAGGATAGAGTTGGTCCAGAGGAAGGCTACTAAAATGGTATGTGGTCTTCATCACAAGGCGTATGGGGACACACTTAAAGATCTTAATCTGTATACTTTGGAGGAAAGGCGGGAGAGAGACGTTTAAATACCTACGTAATGTAAATGCACAAGAGTCGAGTCTGTTCAATTTTAAATGAAATTGCAATGAGAGGGCATAGGATGAAGTTAAGAGGTGATAGGCTCCAGAGTAATCTAAGGAAATATTTTTTTACAGAAAGGGTGGTAGATGCATGGAACAGTCTCCCAGAATTGGTGGTGGAGACAGAGACTGTGTCTGAATTCAAAAGGGCCTAGGATAAGCATGTGGGATCTCTCGGAAAGAGAAAGAGATAATGGTTACTGCGGATGGGAAGACTAGATGGGCCATTTGGCCTTTATCTACCATCATGTTTCTAAGTCCATTTCTACTTAATCTTCATATACTGTTTTTACTGCAGTTCATTTTCTCTAGGCCAGTGTTCTTCAACCTTTTTACACCCGTGGACTGGCAGAAATAAAAGAATTATTTTGTGGACCGGCAAACTACTAGGACTAAAATTTAAAAACCCCGTTTACGCCCCATCTCCGTGAGCTCGGTCCCCGCAAACCATCTGATCCCATCTGCACAAGCCGCAATTATGATTTTATATTGAACGATTTTATATTGAACGTATTTTATTAAAGTATAAAAA
This sequence comes from Geotrypetes seraphini, assembly GCF_902459505.1. NCBI lineage: Eukaryota > Metazoa > Chordata > Amphibia > Gymnophiona > Dermophiidae > Geotrypetes > Geotrypetes seraphini. The sequence goes on along the minus strand of NC_047084.1, from coordinate 381,017,657 downwards.
GAAACAATATTCTGAACAATTGTGATTTTATAAATACAAATATACAGAGCACTGACCAACAAAACCCCTGTCTCCCCTCCCCTTCACATATATCCCCTCTACTATCAAGAAAATCGAACAAGCCAAGTTATTATAGAATGCTACATAGAAATATCATGCTAACAGAATACTGCAGTCCCCAGTTATGTCTCTAGCAGGATATATAATTCAAATCTGATATATTCTAATGACAAAATAGAAATAAAATTATTTTTTTCTACCTTTTGTTGTCTCTGGTTTCTGCTTTCATCTTCTTTTCACTCTTTTCCTTCCAGCATCTGCCCGTTCCATCCAATGTCTGCCCTCTCCCCCTTCCATATGTATCTGACTTCTTTCTATGCCCCTCTTCCTTGTCCATCCTCCTCTCTCCTTTTTATATCATTCATTCCAGCTTCACTGCCTTCTTCATTTTTATCTCTCCTACACCAGATCTAGCATCTTTATCCCTCTCTCATTTCTCTGCTGACCCCCTTTCCAGCATCAATGTCTCTCTACTTTCTCATTCCTCTCTCTCCCCTTTCTCTCATCTGATCTCTCCATTCCACCCTGACCCCTTCCCCTCCTGTAATCTCCCTGCCAGCTGTTTCCTTCCTTTTTTCTTTCTCCCTACCCTCCTTCCTTTTTTTCCTTCTCCCTTCCCTCCTCCCTCTATCCAACATTAACTCTCTTCCCATCCCTTTCCCTCCTCCCTCCCAGCAGCATCTCTCCTTCTTCCCCCTTCCCTCCTCCCTCTATCCAACGTTAACTCTCTTCCCATCCCTTTCCCTCCTCCCCTCCCAGCAGCATCTCTCCTTCTTCTCCCTTCCCTCCTCCCTCTATCCAACAGTAACTCTCTTCCCATCCCTTTCCCTCCTCCCCTCCCAGCAGCATCTCTCCTTCTTCTCCCTTCCCTCCTCCCTCTATCCAACATTAACTCTCTTCCCATACCTTTCCCTCCTCCCCTCCCAGCAGCATCTCTCCTTCTAACTCCCTTCAAGTCCAGTAACAGCTCTCCCTTTTCCAGACCTTCCCAGCCTCCTACAGTGGCTTCCTCCCCTTCCAACAGCTCTCAGTACTTGCCTGCAGGAAGTTGCCGGTAAATCACTTCCCTGGCAAATTGGAGAGCTGGTGGGAGGGGAGACAGCCACTGTGAAGGCTTCCTAGGATCTTGTTCGCACACGCTGACCATCTCCCTCCACCTGCATCTGAATCTGCAGCTCTCTCCGGTCTAATCGCAACTTCCCCGCGGCCCTCTTCAGCAACTCGGCAGGGGCGGCGATCAAGACAAACTGCCGACGTTGGGACCTTCACTCTCTGAGTTCTGCCTATTTTGTTTCAACTTCCTGTTTCCGAACAGGCGAGACTCAGAGAGGGAAGGCCCCGACGTTGGCAGCCTATCTTGATCGCCTGAGGCTGGTTGGAACATTAGTCGGGAGGAACCGCAGTCGAGAGGAACCGCAGTCAGCAGGAAATTTAACTGCCGACTTGATCTCGCCGGCCCTGCACGGACCGGCAGAAATTTTCTGCGGATCGGCTGTTGAAGAACTGTGCTCTAGGCCATTGCTTTCAGTATTTTAAATTAAGGAGATGAGTGTCAATAGATTGTTTCATTTTACTTTGTATTTTTGTGCACATTTGTTTCTGTTTCATTTTGGTTTTGTTTCGTTTTTGAAGCTTGCTTTTTGTTCACGTCATTTAGTCTCCTTATTTCTGAAACGTTTGGTATGACAATGTATGACTTTTATTTTACATATTGATTTTCTCCACATTCTAATCACATTCGTATTATCACATATGTATTATCCTTATATCTTAATCACGTTCATATAGCTTTACTAGTTATTGTGCTCTAGCGCTTATTTAAGATTAGTCATTGACCAATCCACCCCCCACTGTTCTCAGTATTTTTACATTCCATTAGCATATAAACTCTATGGGGCTCATAATCAAATCAAAAAAAGTCTTAAAAGTGGCCTAAATGGGTACTTGGACGATCAAAAAGCCTGATCGTCCAAGTACCCTACAGCAGGTATAACCAAAGGTTTAGGCAGGTAGACTAGTCGGCACTTATACGTTTTGACTTAGACCAAGTCAGAACAGGTATAAGTGCCAAAAAAGGGGCTGCTGAGCTGATTGCAGCTGCTGCGAACAACTCAGTGGCCCAGCAACCTGCCTACCCCCTACCGCAACGATCGCGGCAGGAGAGATGGCATCTCCCCTGCCACGATCCTCACCCCAAAGTGCCACGGTTTGGAGGGGTGGGCGATCACTATCGCGGCAGGAGAGATGAGCCATCTCTCCTGCCGCAAACCACTCCTCCCCCTGAAACGATCGAGGCAGGAGGGAGCCCAAGCCCTCCTGCCTGAACAACCCCTCCCCTTCCCAACACGATCAGGGCAGGAGGGAGCCTCCTGTCCGTATCTTAGTGGGTGTCAGGGGGGGTTAACAGTTTTGCTGGGGCAGGAGGGCTTGGCCTCCCTCCTGCCCCGATTGTGTTGGGGAGGGGAGATATGTTCGGGCAGAAGGGCTTGGGCTCCCTCCTACCCGATCTGATCGGAGGTAGGGGGTGAATCACAGCAGGGGAGATGAGCCATCTCTCCTGCCGCGATCATTGCTGGGGGGTGGATTCTGTAACCGGTGTTCTTTTTGACAGACACTGATTACAGAATCCAGCTTTTAGGCGAAGGACTGGTGGTGTTGGTTCTGGGTGCTTAAACAGATGAATGTAGAGGCAGGCCATTATTTTTTTTCAAAACTCCTTTTGGACATTTTTTTTTGAGAATGGACATTTTCCCTGCTTCTACTTTCAGCGTTTAGGGCCTAGGCCAAAAGGGGACTTAGACTTTTTTTTATTATGCCCCTCCACTTATTTATTTTATCATTTATTTAGCCCATCCTCCCAAACAAGCCCAGAACGGGTCACAAGAGTACATTCACAGTATAAGAAAGACAAACTTTAGTGGGAAATACAGACTTGGCAGACATAGGGGGTTTAGATTTCAGCATTTACAGTAGAGACATAACATACAGTACAGACTTGAAAATACAGACTTAATGGACATAGCGTGTTTTAAATTGCAGCATTTTCCATATAGATATAGGATAACATAGAAGTAAAATAGCTTTTGCTTTGCAGGTGTGTGCATCATTGACATATGGCGATTTTTGACCCAGTGGGTATACAGATAGACTGTCTAATGATCTAATGCAGTGGTTCTTAACCTTGTTGGAGGTACTGAACCCCACCAGTTTCATATGCGTGTTCACCGAACCCTTCTTTATTGGAAAAATAAAATATGATTTTTACAAATTCAAAACATAGGTATACAGTGAGGGAAAAAATAATATCAATTTTGAAAACAAAAAAGTTCTCCTATATTTCGAATAATAATAACATAATAATGAAATTTACTGCAAATCAGTGTGACTTCTGCTGTTGCCTCTCAGAGACCAGTTCAGAAATGCGCGGCTTTACCTTGGCAAGTGCCACTCTCATGTCATTTTCGCAACAAAGTCTGTTCCTTTTCTTCGTTTTAATGTCCAGCATCCTCGAAAAGGATTGCTCGCAAAGATATGTTGTAACAAACAGTATGAAAATTTCCATAGCTTTCTTAGCAATAACAGGGTACGTTACCAATTGTTGACACCAAAACGTTGAGAGCGTTGTTGTTCTGAAGAGTTGCTGTTGAACCTGGCTCTGCTGAATTTCAATGATTTCATCGAGGTATTTATCATTGACATCTGTTGTCTCAACACTAAACGTGAATGGCTGTCTCACCCATGCTGGATATGACTCTCTTGTAGGGAAGTATCCATCGAGAGACTTTGCAAGCTCATCTAAGTGCGTGGCAATAGTTTGCTTCAGTTCCGCGGGTACAGAAATGTCTCCGATTCCAGATACATCTTCGATCTTACTTACACAGTTGTCTACCAGGGGAAAGTTTGCGAAGTTATCGTTTTCTGTTCGTCGTTTCCATAATGGTAGCTTTTTTTGAAAAGCTTTCAGATATTCTTCCGCTTCGATGATGTTGACTCCACCACCCTGCATCTGCTTATTGAGATGATTGAGAGCTGCAAAGATATCAGCCATGTACGCTAAAATGAGAATGAACTCAGAATTTTTGAAACAATCTGCATGACAATGTTGCTACTCTTGCAAAAACAGAGCTAATTCCACACGCATGGCAAAAACACGATTCAGCACCTGTCCCCGGGATAACCACCAAATGTTAGAATGGTACAGAAATACCTCAAATTCAGATCCCATTTCTTTACAAAGCTCCTTGAAGATGCGGTGCTTCAGAGCATTATTTCGCACATAGTTCACGCATTCCACAACAATTTTTAAAACTTCTGCCAGTTTTGGAGGCAAGGTTTTTGTTGCCAACGCATGCCTGTGCAGAATGCAATGCATAACAATGATGTGTGGTGCATTGGCATTCACTAGTGCACCAAAACCGGACTTTCTTCCGAGCATGGCTGGAGCTCCGTCCGAACAAACTGCAGAAACCATATCCCACGAAAGATTATTGTCTTTGAAGAAGCCATCCACAAGTTTCTTCACATCAGTTGCCTTAGTTATTGTTGTAAGAGGCTTACAAAATAAAAAATCTTCCTTTATCACGTCGTCTTTCACATAGCGCACGAATACTGCAAGCTGGCTTAGATTGGAAACGTCTGTGGTCTCGTCGAGTTGAAGGCTGAATTTTGCCGGGCTTGAAATCAGATCTGCAACTACTTGAGTCAAGATGTCTTTGCTCATGTCCTCTATTCTGTTGCTGATGATGTCATTTGAAAGAGGAATTTCAGATAACTGAATTTCAGCCGCTTTTCCCAGCATGATATTCGCCATCTTCAACACAGCTGGTTTTATGAGTGTTTCACCAATGGTGTGTGGTTTGCCCTGCTTTGCGATCAGGTAAGCAACTTCGTACAATGCTGTGAGGATCGGTTTGTTGATGGGTACAAAGCCAAGAACAGGCAGAGTAGCCTTTTCATCGAATCTTGCTCTCTTCACCTTGAATTCAGCGAGCGTTGTGTTCTTGTATTTTCCATCTCCATGCAGCTTAAGGAAGTGTTCCCTTAGTTTTGCCGGAGCTAGACTAGAATTACTCAACTTGGCATTGCAAATCATGCAATTAGGACGCTGACTCCCATCACGTTCCGTTATACATGTGAATCCATATTGTACATATTTGTCCGACCACTTTCGTATTTTGCTCGACATAGTTAGTAAGGGATTAAAATATTAAGATAGGTATCACACGACATACCATCACAACAGTTACAATTCGACTACTGTGCGCATCAAATCCCCTGCAGCACAGATAGGCCAAGCGATGTTGGGTGATCACCTGCAGCCAATTATGGACAAGCGGGGGGTATCATCATGAATCATAACTGCTTCGGTCACGTTCAATCATCTTTCAGTTAAATCACAAATTTTGATCAGGAATTGATTGATGTATATAAGGCGTTAGTTACAGATTGATAGATCAAGAAACCAAGTACACGATCAGTCTTGATCAAAATCACTGAATAACTGATAGATGATTGAACGTGACCGAAGCGCTATATGAGTCGGAGGTGTGTTTTGACCTCCGTCGAACCCGTGAGACTGACTTACCGAACCCCTGGGGTTCGGTCGAACCCAGGTTAAGAACCACTGCCCTAGAGGAAAGGAGAGACAGGGGAGATATGATTCAGACGTTCAAATACTTGAAGGGTATTAACGTAGAACAAAATCTTTTCCAGAGAAAGGGAAATGGTAAAACCAGAGGACATAATTTGAGGTTGAGGGGTGGTAGATTCAGGGGCAATGTTAGGAAATTCTACTTTATGGAGAGGGTAGTGGATGCCTGGAATGCGCTCCTGAGAGAGGTGGTGGAGAGTAAAACTGTGACTGAGTTCAAAGAAGCGTGGGATGAACACAGAGGATTTAGAATCAGAAAATAATATTAAATATTGAACTAAGGCCAGTACTGGGCAGACTTGCATGGTCTGTGTCTGTTTATGGCCGTTTGGTGGAGGATGGGCTGGGGAGGGCTTCAATGGCTGGGAGGGTGTAGATGGGCTGGAGTAAGTCTTAACAGAGATTTCGGCAGTTGGAACCCAAGCACAGTACAGGGTAAAGCGTTGGATTCTTGTCCAGAAATAGCTAAGAAGAAAAATTAATAGAACTGAGTCTAGCGCAGAGCGTCAAAAACACGACTTTTAGGTTCCGTGGAAAACTGAGAACTGAGGAGATGCGCGCCCTTGTGTGGGTGGGAAGGCACTCGCGCATGCGCAGTGCGGCAGTTGTGAACTTTCTAAAGCAAGCAAATCAGCTTGTGAAGCTGTCCGCATCGGGGTTCCGTGGATGACGACACCCGCATGTTGAGAATAGGTTGGGATAATGGCTTAGTTTCCAAAGTGTTTAGTAAACAAAAAAGTTTTCAGAGCTTTCCGAAATAAAATGAAGGGGCCTGGACTTCTAAGTGAAAGTGGTAACTCATTCCAGAGCTCAGTTAGTTTGAAAATGAAAGAGTGGCTGAATCTCTTGAAAGTTCTATTTTTATCCCTTAAGGGAAGGAAATGTAAGTTTTAATTTATTTGAACTCCTAGCGAGATGAGATTTGTGTACATTCCAATCTAAAGGAACCAAAGTAATAAAAATGCCAAAGAGAATTTTAAATGCAATACAAACGCACTTAAATTGAATTCTAAGATACACTGGAAACCAATGTAATTCCTTGAGCAATGGGGTTACGTGATCGAATTTACTCTTACCAAAAATGAGCTTGGCAGAGGTACTCTGTTTGAATTGAACTCTCTGCAGACTGACCTTTGAGAGACCCAGATACATTGAGTTGTAATAATCCAACCTTGACAAGATAATTGACTGAACCAATACAGATGAAAGAGCGCTCTCACTCTTTTCAGGATATGGAGGTTAAAGAAACACTTTTTAACAAGATAATTTAGCTGATCCTTAAATGTAAGAGATGAATCAATAACAATACCCAATATTAAACTGTACTTCTGTAAACTGTACATCTAATATGGACTAGTCACTGTTGGAAACAGAATTCTGGGCTAAACTGACCCTTGGTCTGACCTATTAGGGCGACTCTTATATTCTTATGATATAGGAGATGATTATATGCCATAATGAAGTGAACCCAATGCCAAGATGGAAAAAGGTTGAGAACCACTTCCTTACTTGCAAATTAAGGTGCATGACAACAGATACATGTAGTCATGCATAAGGTGCATGACTACAAATATCCATTCCCTCATACATTTCCACTAAGCACCTACCCCCTGAGCAGATGTGTGAACAAATTAATTAGTTATCGAGCCATTATTATTGGGGTTAATTGGTACTAATTTGGACTATGCACACATCTTGTATGTGCTATAACACTGCATGCTCAGTGTCTCGCATAAAACCCATAAGGGAGTGTGGTTATAGGAAGGGCATGGCAGGTCAGGAGTATTCTAAATATTTAGATGTAGAGTCAGGGCAGGATTAATTCGTCGAAGGCCCCTAGGCACACAAGTCCACTGGGCACCCTTCCCCACCCCACCCCCATTTACCCCATTTACCCCATTTACCCATTTTCTTATTTACTTCTTTAATTCCACTTTATTTCTTTTATTTTAAAATTCAAAACAAACAACAAAGATTATCATACCGGTGCAAGTGTACAGTTTTTCTCTTATGCAACCTCCAAACATCGCTGAACAAATCCACCCTTCCTTCCTAGAGGAAGAGATCTTCAGCTGACAGGGCTTTGGGAAGCTCACCAATTTATATTTTGCATTTGCATAGGAGGCATGTGGTATGGCGGGAAGAAAATTTAGCACCCATCATTTATTAGACTAATACATTTCTAACTTTGCTTTCAGAGGTTAAAACCTCTTTCTTCAGGTCAGTAAACTATACTATACTATCCCTGTCCTGAGTTATGGTCTCTGAACTAATAAAAAATGTATTAAAATTAATCCAATAAACAGGACTATCTTATTTCCATTTTCTATTAATAAACAATTATCAAGACAGTTACAATAATACTTTATTCTAAAGCAAAAATAAAAACAAATAGAAACTTTTTTCTACCTTTGTTGTCTGGTTTCTGTTTTCCTCATCTCATTCTCTTTCCTTCCATCCACTGTATGCCCTCTCTCTGCATCTACTTTCTTTCTATGCCTCTTCCAGAAACTGTCTGCCTCTCCCTTCCATCTCTCCCCCCCCCCCTCCATTGGTGTGGCATCCATCTTCTTCTCTCTGTTCCCCTCATGGTGTGGCATCTGTCTTTTCCCCTTCTATCTCTCTCTTCCTCCCAGCAGATTTTAGCATCTCTCTCACCTCCTTTCCTCCCCTCAGATCTGGTATCTGTCTCCTCCCCTTCCCCCCTGCTCTGGCATCTCTCTCTCCGCTCCCTTCCTCCTGTTCTTCCCTGATCTTCCTTCTCAATTTATTTTATGCCTCTATCTAAATTCTTTCTTACTATTCAGTCCTCAATTTCCCTCTTTCAATGTGTCTACTTATAGCTTGCCATCTCTTTCCTTCACCCCTTCCAGTATCTAACTCTCTCTCTCTCTCTCTCTCTGCCATTTTTTCTTTCTCCTCCCCACTTCCTTCCAGATTCTGTCCCCCTCTCTCTACCCCTTCCATCCACTGTCCATCCTCTCTCTTCCATATGGCATTTTCCCTCTTTCTATGTCCCTTCAATAAACTATCTGTCCTGTGTGTCTTCTCGCCTTTATACATGATTAATTTCAGGTTCACCCCCTCTCCATTTTTCTGTATCCATCCCTTCCCCTATGCTCTGGCATCTCTCTCTTCTCCTTTCCTTCCTTCCCACTCAACCCCATGGCCTGGCATCTCTATCCTTCTCTTCTATCTCCCTCTCCCCCTCCCCCTCCATGCTCTGGCATTTCCTCACCTTCCATTCCCTCTGGTCTAGCATCTGTCTCCTTAGTTTCCCTTCCCTCCCCCCATGCCATGGCATCTTTCTGCTCTCCTTCTCTTCTATCTCTCCCTGGTCTGGCATCTGTCTCCTTCCCTTCCCTCCCCTTCCATGGTCCGGTATCTCCTTTCCTTCCTCTCCCTCCCATGGTCTTGGCATCTCTTTCTCTTCTCCCTTCCCTGGTCTTCCTTCTCCCTCCTTCCCTCTCTCTCCCCCAATTGGGTGTAGCAGCATTTCTCTCCCCCCCCACTGCGAACTGAACCCAGGCCGCGGGGCTCTAACACTTCGTGCACCGGCTTCCCTGCTCTTCTGAAACAGGAAGTTATGTCATTCCTGTTTCAGAGGAGTAGGGAAGCTGGTGTGCACAATATTACACTGCGTGCGCTGGCTTCCCTGCTCCTCCAAAACAGAAATTATGTAACTTCCTGTTTCGGAGGAGCAGGGAAGCAGGCGCATGCAGTTTTAGAGCCCCGCGGCCTGGGTTCAGTTCGCTTATGGGCAAGAGGGCAGCAAGGGAGTGGAAGGGAGGGAAGCTGACCTCACCAGGCAGTTGGGGGCCCCCTGCCCTGTTTGTTCCTGCCAAAGCTGGCCCTGGGGCCCCCCTGATATTTTTGGGCCCGAGGGAAGTGCCTACTGGGCCTACCCTTTAATCTAGCCCTGTGAAGTGTTACAGAATAATGGAGTTGCATGCCAGGATTAACACTGGTTTCAACAAGTGTTAAATCCTTGTGCCCAAAGTTGGGTGTGGAATTGGCGCTAACTGCTATTCTATAAAGGGCATTTGGTGTAGAATGCATTTTATAGAATACAAGTTTAGCACTGATCTGTCCAGTGCCTAACTTTGGGTGCCATTTACTAAATCCGGCTGCTGGGTTAGATGGACTTTGGTTACAATGGGTCAGACCAATTCTTATGTTAAAGCACCATATTCTGCAGCAGCAAAATACAGTAAAGCCAATGGTCATATGATAATCTCAATTCTGAATTCTTTTATCTTGGCTTTTGTAGAACCATGTACACAATTTTAAATTTTTTTCTATTTTTATCGTAAATGTTTGATTTTATTTGTCAATAATAAAATTAATGTAGCTATATAGAAAACAACTTTAAACTTAATTGTGATTCACAATGATTCTGACTAAAACGATGAACCTGAAAGCAGGAGATGTTATACTTTGTGATGTGTATTAATGTGATTAATATGTTTGGACTTACCCCAATTCCAAAACCCTCCAGAATTAGCCGAATAAGGAAGTAGGGCCTGTGATGATGCTGGATTTGAAGTAAAAGTTGAAGCATTATAGGGAGGTGGCATGCAGCCACTATAGTACCCATATCCTGGAAACGGTTGAGAAAAGTTATTCCATTGTGTTTTTGTAGGATCAAGGTAATTAAATATTTGTGTGCCAGGGACAACTGCAGATGTGTGAGAAGGTACAGTTTGTTGCTTTTCAAAAGTTACCTCCTGATATGTGTGGCTTAGTGAATTCTTTATATTGCTACTTTGATGATGGACATACCAAGAATAGTAAGGAGGGTAATATGTTCCAGCAGCATACATATATGAACTCTGCATTTCAGGTGTTGCCTGTAGTACGTTGTTCTGTAATATGGCAGAATTTGCTGTGGGGCACTGTACCATGGAATGCTCTTCTATTGTAGACTCTGAGAAATCTGAACGTGCTGTTTGGATTCCCAAAATAACTGGAATATTTGAAATGGAAGCAGATATACTGGAAGATGCCTCAGTGCTACTCAAAGTTTTCAGTTCATTTTGGTCTTCAGTCATGCTGTGTTGAGCCATTTTGCTTTCTTTATTGCAAAATTCCATCGAATCATTAGTTAAAGCCATAAAAGGAATTTCAATTTGATATTCACAACTGCTTTCCTCATCCAAACTCATTCTGTCATCTTCATATGCAATTGCATCAGCCTTGGTTTCTGGCTCTAACTTGTTGGAATATCTCACAGATTGGTTACTTGTCTCTGGGGACACTTTATCTTTCTGTTGTGCATCACACTGGTTTCCATTTATGTGGGCAGTATGTACCTGAATCCTTCTTACTGGCTTTGAGAAATTGGTTGAATTGGACAAATTCTCACAGTTCTTTTGACATGGTGGGATCACTTCTGAAGACAAAGCGGTAATTGAGTTTTGGCCACATTCCACTGCTATAGAAGGAACACCATCCTGCCTTTCAACATTTACAGCATTGCTATTAGTCTTGTCACTTGGGTCATCTAAGTTTTGCATTACAGTGCTGGAGTCCTCTGAGGCATATGTGGTATTTTTTAAATATAAAGGACCTTCTATATCTTTTAGATGTGACGGTGGACTAGGAGAATGTTTCTGATTACATTTCTTGTATACAGGTGCGTTTTTCTCATGGTTCTTCTTACTGTTTGACAAAACCACCAATTGCAAATCTTTTTCTCTCTGTAGATATCTTCTCTCCTTCATTCTGTAATTAATAAACAATACTCATCTTTATTTTAACATTGGTGATAGCATAATATATTTTTTAAGAACTTTCTTGTAATCTCTAAAATAAAAGAAACCAAATAATTTCACTGGCAAGTAAGTTTCTAAGTTTTTCTGATACTAACAAAACAATACTGTTCAGATCTAAACATTTTAAGGAACAGAATTTTATCTGAAAGTATTAGGGATAAGTCACAATAATTAAGGGGTCAATATTCAAAGGAGTTTACACTAGTGTCCTGTTTATCTATAGCACCCCTACTAGCAAGTTTAAAACTCATTGGTAGCACATATGTTCTATAGGCTGTTCTCAGCCCCAGCAGGGAGAGGAGGAAGTTGCTGGCTCAACATCCCTCCTCTCCCCTACAGAGCAACCAACCACGCAGCTCAATCAAGCCTCTTCCACCCGATGTTGGGCCTCTTGTAACCGACCCCACGAGTGCTAGAATGTATTCCTAGAATAACCTGTCATGAAAGTGTGTGATAGAATAGCTATCTAGAATTTTCTGCTTTAGAATATAATAATAATAATAATAATAACTTAATTTTTCTACTAGAGTTTAAGCCCGTTACATTAACGGGTGCTAGAATATATTTATTTATTTAGATTTTTATCTCGTCCTCCCAGTAGCTCAGAACGGTTTACAAGTAAACATTCACAATGGAGTGAATTGGACATACAAGATTATACAGTAGATTTAAATACTTGGACATACGAGATTGTGCAGCAGTGTAAATATAGGAACTATACAGCAAATTAAGAACAGTAATTTAAATATAAGTAGTTTAGTTTAGATACAAGTTATTTGAGTATAGGCTGAGAGTGGACTATACAGAAATTTTTGGCAGAAGATTAGAATGGAGAAAGAAGGATAGAGGTGGGGTTTAAGGGGTTGGGTGTAGACTGAGAGTGACCTTTAGTTGTCTTTCTTTCTTTCTATGTCTCTCCCTGCCCCTGTCTCTCTCTTCCTTTCTTTCTTTCTCCCACCCACTGTCTGTCCTTCATCTTTCTGGTTCTCTCTCTGGCATCCTGTCTGTCTTTCTTTTTTTCTGTCTCTCTCCTTGCCCGCTGTCTTTCTGTGTGTCTGTCTTTCATTTTAATGTGCTGCCTGCCTGCCTTTCTGTCTCTCCATGGCCCCCTTTTGTCTCCCCTTCCCCAAAGCAAACCAAGATTGCTCCCTTCCACTTCCCTGTGCAGCAGCAGCATTTCCCTCCCACCCTTCCCTGTGCAGCAGCAGCATTTCCCACCCTTCCCTGTGCAGAAGCAGCAGTTCCTCCCACACACACACTTCCCTGTGCAGCAGTAGCATTTCCCACCCTTCCCTTGCAGAAGCAGCATTTCCCCCCCACACACACACACTTCCCTGTGCAGCAGCATTTCCCGGCCTTCCCTGTGCAGCAGCAGCAGCATTTCTTGGCCTTTCCTGTGCAGCAGCAGCATTTTCCGCAGCCCCCTTCCTAGCCGCCGCGTTTAAATTCACAGAAAAGCGCTGCACCGCGCTACCGCTGTCTTCGGCGTCTTCTGTCCACTGCGGCCAACCCTAGCAGAAACAGGAAGTAGTCAGAGAGAGCGGGCTGCAGTGGACAGAAGACAGCGAGGCCAGCGGTAGTGCGATGCAGCGCTTTTCTGTGAATTTAAACGTGGGTGAGCCAGTAGAAGGAGGAGGCTTTGGTGGTGGTGGTTTTGGCGGTGAGTGAGGGCGGGAGAGGGGAGTCACCAGCTGTGCTGTGTCTCTCTGTGTTCGAATTCGAAAATGGAATTCGGCACGGAGGGACACAGCACTTGTCAGGTACCCACAGCCTCTTAAGTGCGCATGCGCGCTTAAGAGATTATTATAGATATATTTAGAATATCTGCTAAAAATTCTGTATTAGAGCGTAAACTTAAAATACCCTGCCTTAAAAGCGTGTAATAGAATATTTACCTAGAATTGACTGCTTTAGAATACTTAGAATACCCTGCCCTAAAAGTGCATGATAGAATATGTGCCTAGATTTCTCTGCTTTAAGAGTGGAATTAAAATAGACTCTCAGTCAACCGGCACCAATGGGGATTGATAGCTGCTGGATAAATGTAGTTTCTGGTTGCTAGAGAGTTACTAGTAAAAATAAGCCTATAATAATACTTACCCCCGCCTTCTATTAAACTGCGCTAGCAGTTTGTAGTGCAGAGGGCCACGCTGAATGGCTCGTGCTGCTCCCGAAGCTCATACGAAGTCTATGAGCGTCGTGAGCAGCACGGGCCATTCAGAGCGGTTCTCTGTGCTAAAAACTGCTAGTGTAGTTTAATAGAAGAGGGGGTTAGTAGATAGCTAAGATTGGAAAATTGTATTTTATTAGATGCATGAAAAAGAGAAGAAGGTATGTCAGTACTATAAAATTCTCCTTTTCAATTGAAGGTCCAATTTTTTGGAACAAGATACCTGGAGTAATAAGATTCTGTAAAAATGTGTTACAATTTAGGAAATTACTTAAAACACATTTCTTTCTTCAATTTTTTAATTGATACCAGAACTTCTTGTTAGTCGCGTGATGTTGGAGTAAAACTCTGAAGAAGAGAATAAGATTAAATTAGGATGATTTCTATTGTTCTTATTTTATTTTGATAGTTATGTTTTGTTTTATTGTTATTATGAATGTTTTATTGTGAGCCTTTTAGGCTTTTTAGTGGATTATAAATATTTTAAAATATATAAATACCCCAGACTATGCCATACCATAAACTGTTCCAGGTAAACTACCGGACATGTGATAGGCAAAGTGTGGGTGGATTCAGGTGTGGCGGGCCAAGTTTACACTTAAATTTTCACCAGAAATTGATTTTATTTTCATTTTTATTTAAAAGTATTACAGTATTTCTTAGATTTTTTTTCTGGTTGCTTGAGAATTCTGGTTAATTGAGTTCTGGCTAACAGAAAACTAGAATTGGAGTTCCGGTATAACTATAGAAAATTGGAACTGCTAGCAGGACGTGCTAGAAATGACTATCAGAAAAAACTGTTATTAAAGTCAGTAATCCCAAGTCAGCATCCCAAAGCTATACAAGTTGCGTTACCATGACAAGACATCTGGACATACCTCAATAAGACACGCAGTTTAGAAATCAAACATAGGGCTAGATTCACTAAGGACACCGATCATGTCCCGACCACTTTGTGACCCCGACCCGATTCACTAACCTTACTCCCAATCCGTGAATGAGGGGGGAATGGCATGCAAATGTAGGAAAGCAGCAATTCACTAAAAAATTTCAGGAACACCGACTGGGCTGGCCGATCAAAAAATAAGCGACTGCTGAGGACTAGTCGCTCACGTCTTTTCCGACTGCCCTGATCTCTGCCCCAACTCTCCTGCTCTCTGCCATCCTGCTCTCTGCCCCAACTTTCCTGCAATTCTCAAGCAGCTTGTGTTCAGCCAAGGACTTCAGTTAAACTGCATCTCCTGCTCTCTGCCCCAACTCTCCTGCTCTCTGCTGTCCTGCTCTCTGCCCCGACTCTCTTGCTCACCCTTCCCCGCAGTGCAAGCCTGTGGTTTTAACCCGCAGGTTAAAACCATGGGCTTGCAAAGTAAAAGTTAAAAAAATAAAAAAGTTTCCAGCTCTGTAAGCATGCACAGACCATCTACAGGCAAAGAAGATGGCATGTGTCAGGATCGCTCTCCAGCAATCCGTGTGGTCGGTTGGGGGCGTGACTTCGATTGTCCCCATTTGCATGAGGACGCGTTGTGAATCGGGTGCCCGGCAACCTCATGGATCAGATCGCTAACGAATCGGATTCGTGAGGTTAGTGAATCTAGCCTATAGTTCCCATTCGTGTCAAAAAACAAAATTAGACAAGTTACTATTAACAATGGATAATCAAAAGTTACTAGACATAATTATAAAAGTGTAAACGTAGCTGATAAATGGGTTCATTTTCAAGAAGTTAGTGAGGACATAATTACAAGAATTGTACAATCTCTACGTCCTACTAGAGCTGTTGATGATCACAGTTCATCTTCTGTTGTACCAAAATTAGGGAACAACATTTTGCTATCTTTAACAATGATTGTTAATAGATCTTTGCAGTCAGGCTATATGCCAAGGTTGTTAAAAACAGCCACTGTTAAGCCAAAATTTTTAAAAAACATATTTGGATGATATGGAACTGGCAAATTTTAGACCAATCTCTGTTCTACCTTTTTTAGGAGAGATAATAGAAAAGGCTGTTCAAAACCAACTATAGGAGTTTGTTGAGAGAGAAAATATTCTTGATTGTCACCAATTTGGATTCCGTACAGGACATAGTGTTGAGACACTACTTGTGACTACAGTAGATCAATTGAAAAGAAGGATAGACGAAAACAATATGGTTTGTTTTGTTTCATTGGATGTGTCATCTGCCTTTGACACAGTGGACAACCATATCCTGCTGCAGACTCTGAAGGATATGGGGTTAGGGAGAACTGTACTACAATGGCATAATTTGTACTTTCACGACCGCATGTTTAAGGTGCAAAGTAATGGTAAACTATCTAATAGCATGCCAATGAGTAGAGGTGTATCCCAAGGCTCGGCCCTTAGTGTGTTGCTCTTTAATTTGTATAAGTCATCATTAGGTGAGAAGCTCCGCATGGAGAAATACGGTTCAAGTGTCTTAAAAATAATCTGTGAGCGTACAGGTAACCAGTGGAGTTTCCGCAGCCAAGGTTTTTATATGTTCAAACTTTCAAACACCACAAATTAACCTTGCAGCAGCATTTTGTATCATTTGCAGGGCTTTACACTGTATTATTGTAATCCCTAAATAATGGGCATTACAATAGTCCAGTTTTAATAAAACTATCGTCTGTACCAGTATGCTGTTGATATCTAATTTTTCTTCCCAATTCAAGATTGGAAAAGTGAGTTGAATGAAAGATTGTCTGGATGTATGAAAAGTGTGGATGATGAAACATAAATTGGTTTTGAATCTTGCAAAATCGGAACTCATGTTGATTGGGAGAAAAGATGATACACAATGGCCCAGAGAGATTAAGGTTTGCGACAAGATCTTACTGATGCAACAAAAATTGAAAATCTTAGGAGTCTGGTTGGATTCTACTCTCAGCGTGAAGGATCAAGTTTTGTCTGTAGTTAAGGCTGCTTTTTTCCAGTTGCGATTATTAAGACATCTAAAATCAATTATGTTGACATATGACTTCCGCATACTGGTACAGACGATAGTTTTATTAAAACTGGACTATTGTAATGCCCATTATTTAGGGATTACAACATCCGGGTGGCCATTCTCTGGACCGACTCCAGTCTCAGCACATCCTTACGGTAAAGCGGCCTCCAGAATTGCACACAGTATTCCAGGTGGGGCCTCACCATGGATCTATACAATGGCATAATGACTTCAGGCTTACGGCTGACGAAACTCCTGCGTATGCTTGATTGGCAGTCTTCATGTTCTCACTGACGATCACCCCTAAGTCTCGTTCTGCTTCAGTTCTTGTTAGGATCTCGCCATTAACCCTTTCAGGACCAAGGGACATATTTGTCCCATAACTTTAAAATCCTATAAATTTTGATTGGGATAGTCTACAGTTCTAAATTTGATATGTACGGATTCCATATGATACTGCCTTTATGTAAACAAACTGGTTCCGACATTCATTCATTAGCGTCGTTGCCAGATTGACAAGAAGATTCACTTGCCACACTGTCCATAAGCCAGAAGTGTGAGTTTTTTTAAAAAAAATAATGATATTTCACAAAAAAAATCAATTTTTTGGCATCTGCAAGCCCTTTTTAC
This sequence comes from Geotrypetes seraphini, assembly GCF_902459505.1. Taxonomy (NCBI): domain Eukaryota; kingdom Metazoa; phylum Chordata; class Amphibia; order Gymnophiona; family Dermophiidae; genus Geotrypetes; species Geotrypetes seraphini. The sequence goes on along the minus strand of NC_047084.1, from coordinate 381,000,426 downwards.
CATAAAAATGTCGTCAAAACCACAAAAAGTGGCCTATGATCCTTATGGTCCTGAAAGGGTTAAGGGTGTAAGTCTTGCATGGATTTTGGCTGCCCAGGTGCATGACTTTGCATTTTTTGGCATTGAAGCAGAGTTGCCAGGACCTAGACCAGCGCTCCAGTAGGAGTAGGTCGTGCGTCATGTTGTCGGACATTGAATTTATGTCTGTTGTGCTTTTGCCCACTACATTGCTTAGTTTGGCGTCATCGGCGAATAATGTTATTTTACCTCGCAGCCCTTCTGCCAAGTTTCTTATAAAGATGTTGAATAGGATCGGACCCAGGACCGAGCCCTGGGGCACTCCACTGATTACCTCCGTCATTTCGGAGGGGGTGCCGTTCACCACTACACTCTGAAGCCTACCTCCAAGCCAGTTCCCAACCCATTTCGTCAATGTGTCGCCCAATCCTATAGAACTCATCCTGCTCAACAACCTGCGGTGTGGTACGCTATCGAATGCTTTACTGAAGTCCAGGTATACGATGTCCAGGGACTCCCCAACATCCAGCTTCCTCGTCACCCAGTCAAAGAAGCTGATCAGGTTGGATTGGCAGGATCTCCCCTTAGTAAATCCATGTTGACGGGGATCCCGTAGATTCTCCTCGTTCAGGATCGTATCCAATTGGCGTTTGATTAGAGTTTCCATTAGTTTGCATACTATTGATGTGAGACTCACCAGTCTGTAGTTTGCTGTCTCCATCTTGGAGCCTTTCTTGTGGAGTGGAATGATGTTATCCGTCTTCCAGTCCAACGGGACGTTACCCGTACTAAGGGAGAGATTGAAGAGCGCGGATAGCGGTTTCGCCAAGACATCACACAACTCCCTGAGCACCCTGGGGTGTAGATTGTCAGGCCCCATTGCCTTGTTAACCTTAAGCTTTGACAGCTTGCAGTAGACACCGCTGGGTGTAAACTTGAAATTACTAAACGGGTCATCTGTGTCAACCCTTGTCTGTAGCTGAGGGCCGAATCCTGGCGCCTCGCAGGTAAAGACTGAGCAGAAGTATTCATTTAACAGTTGGGCATTTTCCGAGTCCGCTTCTACATAGTCTCTGTCTGGTTTCCTAAGACGTACTATCCCGCCTGAGTTCTGAGGGTGCAATGCAACTGTTGGTGATGGACTTCTCAAAAGTGCACTATGAGAATACGAGAGCTTCTGCTTTTTCTATCATAGGAGTAACTCTGTGGAGCAGGTTAACTAGACTGCAAAGAGCTCATTGATATTTAGAAGTTCAAAAAAATGCTTAAGACTATACTTTTTGTAGAAGCAGTGTAATGAATGATGATTCTTGCTTACTCTGGTTCTGGATTGTTATATAATAGAGCGCTGTGGATAAATTGTTCTTACTGAATGATTTGAAATATTTATTGATTGTATAAATTTTGTTTTTTGTATGTTTTTAGTTATTTTATGAATGCTGCTATTTGTAAGCCACCTAGTAATAGGAAGTTGAGAAATTTGTTAAATAAATAAATAAAATAAATAAATTATAGGAAACTGGAATAATAAACCCATAATAGAGTGCCAATACAAAAACAGGGAGTATAGGAACCTAAACAAATAATATACACCTCAGCTTCAGTAACAACTATACAAAAACAGGCAAATATACCCCCTCCCATTTTACTAAACCGCGATAGCGTTTTTTAGCGCAGGGAGCTGAGCTAAATGTCCTGTGCTGCTCTCGATGCTCACAGGCTCCGTGCTAAAAACCGCTATTGCGGTTTAGTAAAAGAGGGCCATAGAGCAAAATATAGATAGCAGATATAAATTCTCAAAACAGACACATTTTGATCACTAAATTGAAAATAAAATCATTTTTTCTACCTTTGTTGTCTGGTGATTTCATGAGTCTGGTTGCACTTTCTTCTTCTGACTGTGCATCCAATATTTCTTCTCTTCTTTCAGGATCCTGTATGCTTCCTCTCCTCCAGACCTCATTCCCTCCCCCAACTTTTTCTTCCTCTCTCCCTGCCCCCTCCCCTTTTTTTCTTTCTTTCTCTCTCCATGCCCCCTTTCTTTCTTTCTGTCTCCCTGTCTTTCTCTCTCCATGCCCCCTTTCCGTCTGTCTCCCTGTCTTTCTCTCTCCATGCCCCCTTTCTGTCTGTCTCCCTGTCTTTCTTTCTGTCTGTCTCCCTTCCCTCTTTCTTTCTCCATGCCCTCTACCACCATTGGGGAACAGGCTGCCACCACCACCATTGGGGAACAGGCCGCGGCTGTAAAGAGGATGCTGAAGCACCGGGCTGACCAACCTTCCCCACCCGACGTCAATCCTAAAGTTGGAGAAGAGGTTCCGGGACAGCCAGGCAGCAATAGGCTGGTCCGGAACTTCTTCTCCGATGTCAGAATTTACGTCGGGTGGGGAAGGTTGGTCGGCCTGGTGCTTCAGCGTCCTCTTTACAGGGTTGGGAAGCAGGTAGAATGGAAGGCAATGCGAGTCTATCATGGAAATCAGGATGGGCTCCGCAAATGTTGCCTTCGCAATCGACCTTTTGGGCACCCCTGATCTAGACAATGTATCTACATTGGTGTGAGATATATGCCTCCTTCAATGGCAGAAGTGGTCCGAGACTTAATTGAAGACTTCACAAGATTACAATGAAAGAAGTAAAATTAATAAGTGATTTCAACATGCCGGATGTAGTTTGGGGCATCTCCATTGCAAGCTCATCTAGAAGAGACCTTGGATTCTCTACAGAAAGCGCTGTTCCAGCAGTTGATAATGGAACTCACACCAGAGGGGAGCCATACTGGACCTGATGCTCACAAAAGGGAGTGTTTCTGAAGTTAAAGTGCTGATCATTTGGCATAAAGTAATCACCAGATGGTGTGGTTCAAATTTAAGAAATGTGTTAAGAGGATTTATTCTAAGGCTTTAGACTAAAAAAAACCCTAATTTTGTCAAGATAGGAGAATACCTGAAGGAGCTGCAGGCTGGAAAGCAACAGCTTGGGGAAGTAGAAAAGCAATGAGCAAAACTGAAAGAAGCTATTTAGGGGCAATAAATATTTTTGTTCAAAAAGTAAAGAAAAGCAAGAGGAAAAGAAAGCCACTGTTTCTCAAAAGTAGTAGCTGAAAAGGTAAGGGAAAAGATGTTAGTCTTCATAAATTACAAGACATCACAGAAAGAAAATGGCAGGCTACAATACCTGCAAAAGCTAAGAGCAGCTGGTAAAGTAGTTAGTCAAACAAAAATGCAAATGGAAGAAGGAAAGATTAGGTTCTTATCACGGTAATCTTCTTTCCAGTAGCCAGACACTCTATTCCTGAACCTGTATGAAGTCAATTCCTTCTTGCGAGAATTCTTGTAGGGAGCTTCATTAGTAATTTTTTTGTTCCCCTCCCCTCCCCTCCCATCCTTCTGGGCTGTCCTCCAATTCCTCAGTTTGTACCAAAGCAGATGGTCAGCCCTGGAGAGGAAATAGAATAGGGAGTGGTATGCTCCCCGAGAAACATGTCTTTTCTGTTTATATCATTAAACAGATAAAACTTAACCATTTAAAATATACAACAAGGAGGAAGACAAACAAATCCACCAACTTCAGCGCAACCTGTCTGTCTACTAAAAGAAGATTACTGAGGTAAGAACCTAATCTTTCTTTCCAGTGTGATAGACATTCTATTCCTGAATACGTTGGATGTATTAAAGTAGTCCTCAGAGTTTAGGGTAGGACAGATGAGCCTGCTGTCAGAACTGACGATCCAAATGAGAAGTTCTATTTGGCCGCCACGTCAACCCTATAAAACATCATGAAAGCATGTAGAGAAGACTAAGTGGCTGCTCTACAGATTTCTTCTGGGGACAACGCCGAAGATTCTGCTCATGAGAAAGCCATTCTCTGGTCACCCAGACAAAGAATTCAATCAGATTTGTTTGGTACGATTTACCTTTGGTAAACACATGTTGCCTTGGATCTTCTAATCCAATAGTTTCTAAGAATTTCACTATCCTTTCCTTCAGCAACATTTCCATTATTTTTCCAATAACCAAAGTGAGGCTTACCAGCCTGTAGTTTCCCGTTTCATCTCTGCGCCCACTTTTGTGAAGAGGGACCACATCCGCTCTTCTCCAGTCCTGAAGAACCTCTCCAGTCTTTAAAGATCTATTGAACAAATCTTTAAGAGGTCCTGCCAGAACCTCTTGGAGCTCCCTCAATATCTGGGGATGGATCCTGTCTGGTCCCATTGCTTTGTCCACCTTCAATTTTTCACCCTCTCCAAGATAGGGAAAACGAGACGACACTCCCTAAAGTTGAAAGGGGATAGATTTCATACAAACGTAAGGAAATTCTTCTTCACCCAGAGAGTGGTAGAAAATTGGAATGCTCTTCCAGAGTCTGTTATAGGGGAAAACACCCTCCAAGGTTTCAAGACAAAGTTGGACAAGTTCATGCTAAACTGGTGAGACTGGACTCATTTGGAGCACTGGTCTTGACCTAGGGGCCGTCACGTGAGCGAACTGCTGGTCTGACCCAGCAGCAATTCTTATGTTCAAGGTGTTCATAAACACTTTCTTCAGTGAATGGTGTGATATCCATTCCATTCTCAGGTATGACTTTGCTAACCAAACATGGTTCTTCCGTGAACACTGAACAAAAGTATTTGTTTAGCATGTTTGCTTTTTCCTCATCACTCTCCACATAGTGGTTCATTCCTTCTTTCAGTCTCGTAATTCCATGTTTTGTCTTCCTCCTTTCACTAATATACCTGAAAATTTTTTATCTCCCTTTTTATATTCCTAGCCATTTGCTCTTCCGCTTGTGCTTTCGCCAGACATCTCTCTCTCTTGGTTTCTTTCAGTTTCTTCCGATATTCCTTTCTGTACTCCTCTCCTTGAGTTTTTAAATATTTCATGAACACCAAATCTTTTGCCTTTAATTTTTCCACCACTAGTTTGGAGAATCACATTGGTTTTCTTTTCCTCTTATTTTTATTTCTTTTCCTCACATAAAGGTCAGTAGCTCTTTTTATTACACCTTTCAACTTGGACCACTGTTTTTCCACTTCCCTAATGTTTTCCCATCCAATCAGCTCTTTCTTCAGGTACTCCCCCATGCTACTGAAGTCTGCACGTTTGAAATCCAGGACTTTGAGGTTTGTGTGGTCATCCTCCACTTTGGCTGTTATATCAAACCAAACTGTATGATGATTGCTCTTCCAAGGTGGGTCCCCACTCGGACATTAGAGGCACTTTCCCCATTTGTGAGCACCAGATCCAGTATCGCTTTTTCCATTGTCAGTTCTGTCACTATTTTCTGAGCAGAGCTCCTTGAAGGGCATCCACTATCGCTCTACTTCTCTCCGATTGTGCAGATGGAATTTTCCAATTAGCATCTGGCAGGTTGAAATTGCCCAGCAATAGTACCTCTCCTTTCTTCCCCAGCTTATGGATATCTGCAACAAGATCTTCATCAGTTTGCTGCACTTGAGTCAGAGGTCTGTAGACAACACCCATGTAGATACATAGAAACATGATGACAGAAAAAGGCCAAATCGCCCTTCCAGTCTGCCCATGTGCAGTAACCTTATATCTTCCTCTCTCTAAGAGATCCCATGTGCCTTTCCCAGGCTTTCTTGAAATCAGACGGTCTCTGTCTCCACCACCTTACATCTACCACCCTTTCTGTAAAAAATTATTTCCTTAGTTTACTCCTGAGCCTATCACCTCTTAACTTCATCCTATACCCTCTCATTCCAGAGTTTGCGCTTTTACACCACTTAGGTATTTAAACGTCACTATCAAGATGGAAATTCCATTTTCTCTTTTCAAAGCTATCCATATCACTTCTTTTCCCCAGACCCCCTGCATTTCAGTAACTTGGATATCAGTCTTCACATAGAGAGCTACTCCTCCACCTTTTCGACTATCTCTGTCCTTCCTAAAAAGATTATAACCTGGTATGTTTGCATCCCATCCATGGGAATCACTGAACCATGTGTGTGATTGCTACGATATCCAAGTCTGCCTCTAACATTAGGGCTTTTAGATCATGATTTTTGTTGCCTAGACTGCAAGCATTTGTGGTCATTTCTTTCCAGCTACTTTTCCGTGTCAATTTCATTTTTAGTCTAGTTTGTTTAGTCTCACTGCCTGCTGCCTTGCTAAGAAGGGTTTTGTTAATATTGTTGTGTATACTGCTATCTTTACTGCTGTCGCCTCTTGACCTTTGCTGGGGGTGGCCGCCATAAATGTCCTGCATACATATGCCACCCCCACCTTCTAGTTTAAATGCCTAGAAGCATATTGCCTGAATTTCTAAGCAAGGATTCTTTTACTTGTCATAGTGAGATGCAGCCTATCATTACAATATAGTCTCTTGTCTTTCCATGTATTTCCCCATCCTCCCATGTACCTAAATCCTTCTTGACGACACCAGGCTTTGAGCCATCTGTTGAAGATCTCAGTATTTAGTGTTCTTTCCTCTCCTTTTCCATATGTAGCCCAGTAGCTTGTTCTCACAGTGCCCAATCCAGGTCACTAGTACCTGGCCAAAATCCAGAGAGTAGCAACATTCCATGTTACCGATTCAGGGCAAGCAGTGGTTTCCCCCATGTCTTTCTCAATGACAGACTATGGACTTTTTCTCCAGGAAATTGTCCAAACTCTTCTTAAAACCAGCTATGCTCTCCACTTTACCATAAACTCTGGCAATGCATTCCAGAGTTTAACAATTCTCTGAGTGAAAAAATATTTCCTCCTATTGGTTTTAAAAGTATTTCCCTTTAACTTTGAGTGTTTCAACATGCTTGCTACTTTTTTTTCATACTCAGGTAGATAAATTATTGAATGCCTCTCATATCCAGTGGCATAATAAGGGGGCGGGGGGTGGTCTGCCCTGGGCGCTGTCTTGGTGAGGGCACCAGCACCTCTCCACGCCATGCTCAAGTCCTCCCTTCACAACCTCCCCTATACTTCTATCAATCTTCATCAGCGCAACTACTCTGGCCTGCTGCTTGCGCTGGCCTGGCTCCCTCTGAAATCACTTCCAGGTCACGGGGCCAGGCTGTGACGTCAGAGGGAAAGCCAACAACAGTGTGAGCAGCAGGCTGGAGAAGCTGCTCTTGCTGTTATTTAAAAAAACCCTTAAAATCAAATCAGGAAAAATCCAAGATGGCTTCTGAGGGCTTATTTTAACTAAACATTGCCTGGAAAACCACAGAGAACCTTAAAAAGTGGTGATTTTAGGAGGGGGGGGGGTTGGGCATACAGGGAAACCACCTAAAACCCCCAAAATCTCTGATTCAAGCTGTCATCTTGTACTCACAGAAACATGTGCTGACAGGAAAACACTGAAGAGCTGAAACAGCTCACAGAGACTATGCAGGTCCTTGACCTGATGGGCCACCGCGCGAGCGGACTGCTAGGCAGGATGGACCTCTGGTCTGACCCAGCAGAGGCACTGCTTATGTCCTATGCCTCAACTTCCTGGAATCTTCTGACTGCCCCACCGGCATGACATCCACAGCTGGTCACCTCTGCCACTCTCGGACACGCCCTGCAGCATGCCTGGCGGATGAACGCAGTCTGGCCCCGCCTCCATGGAACCACGCAGCCTGTGCTTGACCCACTAGCAGACGAACCTGGGGTGAGCTAGCTCCCAAGGGAGGAGTCCCTGAGCTCCGATTTAATGTGCAGGCTGTCCATAGGGCTTACTGACAAGCAGAGAACCCTCCAGAAGCAGTTTTCCCCAAAGGTCTGAGCTATCCCACAGATGGAGCTGTCCCCACAGGGAACCTCCGCAGCATGAGGGCGAAAGCTGCAAACACAAAGACTTAAATTACACGAAATAAAATACGAGTAGAAAAGACAAGCTCCTACAGCCTGGCTTGTAGGAAGAAGAACAGATGTTCACAGTGACAGTGATGAGGTAAGAAGGAGAGGGGTTTAAGCCTCTGAAGTTTGAGGCTTCCTACAAAGTCCTGGCAGATGGAGGGAAATAAACACTGGTCCCAGAATAAAGTGGGATTGTACAAGAACTTCTAGCCATAGAAAACTTCTAGCCTCGAAAAAAGCCAACAGGATGCTGGGCATCATAAAAAAGGGCATAACAACCAGAACACGGGAAGTCATCATGCCATTATATCGAGCGATGGTGCGTCCGCATCTGGAATACTGCGTTCAGTACTGGTCGCCGCACCTCAAGAAGGACATGGCGGTACTTGAGAGAGTCCAAAGGAGAGCAACGAAAATGGTAAAAGGGCTGGAACACTGCTCATACGCCGAGAGGCTGGATAGGCTGGGGCTCTTCTCTCTGGAAAAAAGGAGGCTCAGGGGAGATATGATAGAGACCTTCAAGATCATGAGGGGCATAGAGAGGGTGGATAGGGACAGATTCTTCAGACTGAAGGGGACAGCAAATACAAGGGGGCATTCTGAGAAACTGAAGGGAGATAGGTTCAGAACAAATGCAAGGAAGTTCTTTTTCACCCAGAGGGTCGTGGACACTTGGAATGCGCTACCGGAGGAAGTGATCAGGCAGGGTACGGTCCAAGGATTCAAACAGGGATTGGACGGATTCCTGAGGGATAAAGGGATCATGGGATACTGAGGGAGGAGCTGGGATGTAACAAAAGTATAGAAAGTTTGTCAGGTAATGAGTATAAACCAACCAGGTCGTGCATGTGCAGGACCGGAGGGCTGGGACTTCGATGGGAAGGCAGGACCAAATTGGGAGGCCAAGGTGGCAGGGGAGCCCCTTCAGACGATTCAGACAGGTTGTGATCTGTTTGGGCCGCCGCGGGAGCGGACTGCTGGGCAGGATGGACCTATGGTCTGACCCGGCAGAGGCACTGCTTATGTTCTTATGTTCTTATTAACAAATAAGTTACTATACTTATTCAAACATCCAGCTTTCTCTACTTCACCAAGCTTTATAACAACATCAAGTAGTGGAAGCTGTTGCCTAAACATCTAGCCTACTAGGTCCCCATACCTTTGGTGGATGGTACTTGGCCACCACTAACTTGCCAGCACCGACATAATTGACTGGGGAGCTGTAAGCTGCTGGTACCAACCTAGCTAGTCTACAGTGTCCCTAAGTTGTACTTTATTTGCTTCTACTTTTCTTCTGATAACCGTAGTAGACAGTATTGAGCTAACATAAACCTCTGAGTTGCTTTTCTAGGGATTTGTAGCTATCCCTGCTCCAACCTGGCTATCCCAGGACATGCTATGTAGAGAATGACATGGTGACAAAATTCATCATCGTTCCCGTCCCTGTGGATAACCTCGGGAAACTATTCCCATGTCATTCTTTAAGGAGAGAGAAAAGAATTAGACTATGAATGGGTACAACCATTGACCCTCAAACCTTGCAATAAAGCATGCTAGTATAGAAGAACTGAGGTTTTAGATGGGATGGTTTCCCGCGGTTATCTGCAGGAACAGGAACGATGTTTAATTCTGTCACTGTGTCATTCTCTACTGCTGTGACTCTGCGCTGTGCCTCCTTTATCAAGCTTTCTTTCAAAGGAGGGAAAGGAGAATTGTCTAGAATATCACAACTTCCCAAACCTGCTTCTAGAATTGTCCTCCATTTCTGTCCCCCTAATTCTGTATGCACAAGAACTTTGTTCATAATAAATAAGTGATGCAAACTGCCCATTTCATTAAAAAAAAAAAAAAAAAAACCCCCAGCAGATTTAAATGAAATAAATTGAGAGCCAGCAAGGTCCAAAACACAGACAATAAAATCCTGGTGCGTACATACTCTAATTAACAAAAATCACTACATTGTCTACTGGAAATGGGAACACAAGCTATATAGTATTTATCTTCCCATTTTTTAATGGCTAATACATTCCAAAACTTCCTAGGATGATAACAGCCAGGCCAAACTTCTAATAAGATGTACTGGTATACCGTATATACTTGAACCTAAACTGACCCAAATATAAACCAAGGTAACCTTTTTCTCCCCGAAAAAGGTTGACTAATATAAACCGTGTGTGTGTGTTTAATATTCAAGTGCAGTGCCTTGTCTTACCCTGTCAGGCTATGCATCCTGTTTCCCCTTCATCCCTGCTCTGCAGCCAGCCCCCTCCCTCTCCTGCCCTGCCCGTCTCTGCACCCAGCCCCTCCCTCCTTCCCTGGTTCTGTATCCTGTCCCCCCCTCCCGATACCTTGCAATCCTGCGCTTAGGTCCTGGTGGTCCAGTGGTGAGCTGGGACAGCAGGGATCCCTCCCGCCTCCTGTCCTAGCTGATTGTAAGAATTTTTACCTCCCTTCCGCCTTCCCCGCATATCTTTAGAATCCCTGGTGGTACCTTCCTTTACTCCTGCCTGTCCAGATCTGCTAGCTGATTGGCTACCGTGAACTTGAAGCAGCCAATCGGCTAGTGGCTCTGCACAGGCAGAAGTGAAGGAAGGTCACTCCTGCCGTGGTTCACCACTGGACCACCAGGGATTCTAAAGGTACGTGGGGGAGGTGGGAGGGAGGTAAATATTCTTAGTATTGGCTGGGACAGGAGGTGGGAGGGATCTCTGCTGTCCCGGTTCACTGCTGGACCCACCAGGGATTTAAAAGGTACACTGGGGAGGGGGAAGGAGGTAAAAATTATTAGAGCCGGCTGGGACAGGAGACGGAAGGGATCCCTTCTGTCCCAGCCCACCACTGGACCTCCAGGTCTCATGGCAGGCCCGGAAAAGGCCTGCAACAAATTTGAGAGGGGGGGTGCAGATCAGCGCTGACTCAAATATAAACCAAAACCCCCATTTTCAAAAATCTCAGTTTATATTCAAGTATTTACAATAACTTCAAAGAAACACTCAAATGTGACAATTTGAGATTGGCCTACCTTTTATTGTTGCAAACATCATCATTGTGTTCTGCGGTTTTGCTGAGAGAATCATCATTAACCTGAGAGAAAATATAATGGGTTCTCTTTGTAAGTTCACACATTTGCTGCATTTACATTCAGAGCAACATATTACCCTTTCTCTAGAATTTGGTGCATAAGTTCAAAATCAAAAAGATTAACACTGTTAATTTATTGACTAATTGACTCAGGATCTGGGAAATGAGTAAGAATACATTTTTCCTACTTTTCTGTCTCACACTTTCCCAATAAGGATTAACACTGTTAATTTATTGACTAATTGACTCAGGACCTGGGAAATGAGTAAGAATACATTTTTCCTACTTTTCTGTCTCACACTTTGCCAATAGTCTTGGCAGTTTCAGGGGATAATATCCCCATATCTCGCTGTGCACTAATCTACTTCAAATGGCGACCAGTAAAGCGAAATGCCTAACTCTGCCGCAGTGGCGTACCTAGGGTATGTGGCACCCGGGGCCCATCATTTTTTGACACCCCCCTCCCATGTAAAAAAATATTTTTTGTAATGACCATGAAACGGAATAAATGGTCAGAATAGAAACAGGCAGTGAAAATTTTCTTATATTCCAAACATAACATAACATAAATTATGTCTGAATTGTCATGACATCAGAAGTACATATGGAGTAGTTGCAGGTGATGCTTGGGACAGTTCTGATTGTGTTAGTTCGGTTTTATGTGTTTTTTGAATAGAAGGGTTTTTATTTCTTTTTGAAGGTTTTGCAGTATGTGGTCGATGTCAATTGGTTGTAGGGTTGGGGGTCGAGTGTTGCAGCTCGAATGGCTAGGAGGTTGTCAAACTGTTTTTTTCTTTTGACGTTTTTGGTTGGAGGGTGTGTGAATGGTGCGTGAGTTCTCCTATGTCTGTTTGAAGTGGATTGAATTATTTAGTTGAAGAAATTAGTTACCCCCTCATCCCACATACATTAATTCTCTTCCATTTTTGTTCCCATTATAAAAAACACTGATAAGTTCCCAGAAAAAAAATACATTAAAATAAGAAGTGAAAACAAAGGCCCCTACAGATGAGAACATAACATAAGAATAGCCTAACTGGGTCAGACCAATGGTCCATCATGCCCAGTAGCCCATTCTCATGGTAGCCAATCCAGGATACTAATACCTGGTCAAAACCCAAAGAGTAGCAACATTCCATGTTACCGATCCAGGGCAAGCAGACACTTCCCCCATGTCTTAATAACAGATTATGGACTTTTCCTCCAGGAATTTGTCCAAATCTAAACCAGCTACACTATCTGCTTTTACCATAACTTCTGGCCACTTCATTTTTAAGTTTAGATCTTTCCTTTCAAACAGAGACCTTGCTAGATGTCAAATACAGCACAAGGTAACTTCACATGGACTTAGCTGTGCAGGAAATGTGAATCTCCTCATACACCCACCATATAGTGCAAAAATGTGCAAAGGTCTGTTTTTTTCTTTCGATCACTACATAGCCTAATGCCACACAAGCAGCGCTGTTACAAACATATTCTGTAGGTCAATGCTAAGGATAACAAAGTTTCCTTCCTTGGACCAGAAGGAGATACTGATAAACCACTGGAAGAGATCCCAACACAACACCCAAAGACCCACTCAGTGTGTGAACCAGTTGAGTGGAGTGGACTAACTGGGGGGTGGAAATGGGCCCGGAGTTTGCTCAGCAGAATTTCCCAGACCACCTCTTCCTCTCAACACATTGACACGCTGCCACCACCACCATTAGAAACACTTCACTGGGTAGGCCAGCTATGCTATAAACTTTATAAAACACATTATTATATTTTCTTATAAAGCACATATTTTAACTGAACTCTCTGACATCCTCAGCCTTTCCATTCACAAAAATAGAAGGAAGAAAAGTTCCCATTTCCTGCTGTTTCATGTCCCCGGCCTATACAATATTTTTTTTCTGCAGACCCTTCAAAAGTCTGACCAAATCCTCGTTTCACTTGCATTATAAAGTACTGAGGATGCCATCTCTCCCCAATCCCAGGTCCTAAAGTCTAAGACAGTAGCGCAAACTAATGCTGCCAGATTCAGGAAAAAAAATTTTGATTCGATTCAGCCTATTGAATTGGTTTTTCAATTCGATTTTCCTGCCCAGTTGGGTGATTTTTTTCAAAACTCCTGGTGGGTTTTATAGCTTTTTCACCCCCTTTGGCTTCTCCTAACCACACTGGCGCTGTGGTGTAAATAAAATAAAGAAACAAAAAGGACTTTTCCTCTCTCTGTTAAATCCTAGCTCACGTTTGCAGTCCAACACCAGCTCTGTCAGGATACACATTTCAAATCTGACATATTATAATCACAAAACAGAAAATAAAATTAATTTTTCTACCTTTTGTTGTCTGGTTATATTTCAAATCTTGTTGGTCCAAGGCTCTGGTTTTCTTCTGATAACTTGCTTACCAGGGTCTCCTTCTTTCTTCTTTCTGCGTGCTAACCATCCATCTGCCAACTCTGTCCTCCCTTTCCATTTCCCTTCCCTCCCCAGGAAGTCTGGTATCTTTCCTTTTTTTCATCTCCCTCCACAGATCCACCTTTTCTTAACTACCCTTTCATCCGGCATCTCTCCCTCCTTCCCCACCACCCCAGAGTCCACCATCTCTCCCTTTCTTTTCCCAATTACCCTCCTATCCAATATCTCTATCCCTCCTCCACACCATCCCTTGTGTCCAATTTCTCTCCCTTTCAGTTCCTTCCCTCCCTAAATCCCATGGTCCATCATTTCTCTCCCTCTCCTCTATTTTCAGACCCATTATTTCTTCATCCCCCCCCCAAAGTTTGGCATATGCACGTCTCTTTGAACACCCCCTTCCCTCCGTGTACTTCTAAACCAGGGTCCCCAAAGGCCTGTCCCCCCTTAAAGGTCTGCCTGTCCCCCCTTGAAGGCCTGCACCCCCCTTGAAGGCCTGTCCCACCCCCTTGTAGGCCTGTCCCCCCCTTGAAGACCTTTCCCTCCCCCTTGTAGGCCTATCCCCCCACCTTGAAGACCTGCCTGCCTGTCCCCCCCTTGAAGGCCTGTCCCCCCCTTGAAGGTCTGCACCCCCAGAAGGCCTGCATCCCCCTGAAGGCCTGTCCCCCCCTTGAAGGCCTGTCCCACCCCCTTGTAGGCCTGTCCCCCCCTTGTAGGTCTGTCCCCCCCTTGAAGGCCTGCCTGCCTGTCCCCCCCTTGAAGGCCTGTCCCCCCCTTGAAGGCCTGTCTCCCCCTTGAAGGCCTGCACCCCCCTGAAGGCCTGCACCCCCCCTGAAGGCCTGTCCCACCCCCTTGTAGGCCTGCCCACCCCCTTGTAGACCTGTCCCCCTTGTAGACCTGTCCCCCCTTGAAGGCCTGCCTGCCCCCCCCTTGAAGGCCTGTCCCTCCCCCTTGAAGGTCTGCACCCCCCGAAGGCCTGCCCCCCCCTTGAAGGCCTGCCTGCCTGTCACCCCCCTCCCCCTTGAATGCCTGCCTGCCTGCCCACCCGCCCCACCCCGAAGGACCGCTCGCCCCCCTGGCCTCCCCGCACCACCTATGAAGCAACACTACCTATGCTCCCGGCCTTGCCGTTCAGTCCCCACCACCACCACCACCCCCGAAGGACCGCTCGCCCCACTGACCTTCCTGCACCACCTATGAAGCAGCCGCAGCAGGATCGCGATGTCAGCTATCCCTGCGCTGCTTAGGCGTTGGTTCCTGCGCCGCGTTCCCACCCCTCCTCTGACATCAGAGGAGGGGCGGGACCGCGGCGCAGGAAGGAGCGCCCAAGCAGCTCAGGGATAGCTGACCTTGCGATCCTGCTGCTTGCTGCTTCACAGGTGGTGCAGGAAGGTCAGTGGGGCGAGCGGTCCTTCGGGGGTGTGGGGGGACTGAACGGCAAGGCCGGGAGCACCCCTTCAGGGCTGGCACCCGGGGCGGACCGCCCCTCCCGCCCCCCACTTGGTACGCCACTGCTCTGCCGGCTTTCGTATAGAAACATGATGGCAAATAAAGGCCAAATGGCTCATCCAGTCTGCCCATCCAAAGTAACCATTATCGCTTCCTTTCTCTAAGAGATCCCATGGGCCTATCCCACACTTTCTTGAATTCAGACACAATCTCTGTCTCCACCATCTCTTCCAGGAGTCTATTCCACATATCTGGTCCCCTTACTGTAAAAAAAATATTTCCTTAGATTACTCCTGAGCTTATCACCTCTTAACTTCATCCTATGCCATCTCATTGCAGAGTTTCCTTTTAAATGAAAGAGACTTGACTCATGCACATTTACATTACATAGGCGCTTCTTTTTTAAAAGAAAAACTTTCCTCTTCAGGGCAGCTCCACTTTGATCGAGTGCTGCCCCAACTACAGGCAAGGGAAGAAGTTGGCCGGGTGTGAGAGACCAGCTCCACCCCCAAAAGCCCTTGCAGCACTTCTTTAAAAGAAAAACTTCCTGATTGTTTAACAGTTCCCCTTTCCTTTGGCTCTGCCATTTTGTTCTTCCTGGAGCAACTGAGGATCCCCTCGGGCATGGGAGAGCACTCCACCCCTCACCGACACTCCAGCCGCTGAGCCAGTTGGAGGATTCAGCGGGAAACCTTGCTTGTTTAAAAGTTCCCGTGTCCTTTGGCTTTGCCATTTTGTTCTTCCCGGAGTAACAAAGGATTCCCTCGGGCGTGGGAGAGCACTTCTCCCCCCACCGATGCTCCAGCCGCTGAGCCAGTTAAAAAGCTCAGCACCTAAAGTCTTTACCTGCCCGACCTAGCCCCACAACAACGCCCCTGAATATCCGACTACTCATCAGCCCCAGTGGAGACTGACAAACACAATTCCAGCACCTCAACAAGAAAAAAAAAGGAGGAAGAATTCTTCCATTTTCCCCTCTGCCCTGGGCCCAACTTTGCCCCACAGAAACACAGATTAGCCTTAACCTTCCCTACTCCAGATCACACGGACCATTTTTCAGCCCCAACCACACACATAATCACACTGAAATCTCAATCACTTACCACCAACAAACACCCAGAAAAAGATCAACTATCTAACCCCCAAGAAATCACCTTTAACCTCACTCCAACCAACCCCCTACCTCCTATCTTTCACAATGAAAGCTATACCACAAACACAAACTATCCTACTGATCATCTTGCTCCTAACCAACTGGAAGGCTGCAGCAAACAACATTTCCCCAATACCAATTATTTCAATTACAAATAGAATTCACCACCCAGCCAGGAGAACCATTACAGACAGAAACACAAACTTAGACCTGCATACACCATATCATCACACCAACAAGCCCTTCCAGGACTAAACCACACCCTCAACCATGAGCACTTATCTACCCAAAAGCAACAAATAGTGCGCAAACAAAATACACAACACTAACATGTGCCTACATAAACATCAGAGCTCTAGGCCCACAGACAGTACACATAAGACTGGATAAAAACTGAAAATCTAGACTGCTTCTTCCTCATGTAAGTTTGCACGAAGGGATACAAGATAACAGGGAAAAAAAAAAGGAGGAGGAGGTAATAGAAACATAGAAACATAGAAGATGACGGCAGAAAAGGGCTACAGCCCATCAAGTATGCCCACTCTGCTTACCCACCCCCTGTCTATGCCCTAATGACCCAATTTCCTTATCTTGACCCTCGTAGGGATCCCACATGGGTATCCCATTTATTCTTAAGGTCTAGCCATCTTACTCCAAAACTCCCTAAACTTAAACATACTAGCAAAACGTCCACCCCATACATGGATATACTAGCCTGTCAATTTTCATGCACCACACTAAAAGTATCCATAACCTGCATGCTCTGCTACATAACACCAGGGAATTGGAACACAGCAGGACCAGAATTCGAAGATTTTATATCCCGAAACTCACTAATGGCAACTTACAACCTAATCCTAGGAGATCTAAACTCCATCTCGAAGGCCAAACCTCTAAGTAGAAAGCCTACTATGTTACATCGAAGCCTTAACTTACAAGATCTTAGACCCACAAACCACACACGAGTAAGGTCACCAGCTTGACATTGCAGCCTTCATGACCCAACAACCCATTCTACCAGAGATTCAAACCTCAAATGGAAAATGGTCCAGATCCATCTGTTCAGACCTTCAATATCCACTGGGCCAAAGGCAAAACCAAACCAAAATCCCAAAGCTTAACCTACAAATCATGTACATATATTGACCCCTCCAAATTCTGGAACAAAACAGATGTTACAATCCAAGAATATGACCCCAAAGACTTCATCTCACAATGGTGCAATATAAGTACAACTATCCTAGACGAGCTAGCCCCAATACAAACAAAAACCAGAATCAGCAGACAGTCAGACAAATGGTTCAACAACGAACCTCCTACTCAAAAGACATTGCAGATGACTAGAAAGAAAATGGAGAAAAAGTAATCAAGAACACAAAAGAGCAGCATGGAAAAAACTAAACGAAAAATACAAACTAAAACTAAAAGAAAAAAGAAAGACATATTACACAAACCAAATAGGCATAGAAGCCCAAGACACAAAAAAACTATTCCAATTACTAAAAGAACTCACAAACACCAAACCCTACCTAGCCAAAAACGACAACCCTCTCCCTTCAGTCACCCTTTTAGTTGAATACTTTAAAATCAAAATTACAACTGCCAGGACAAACTTTGCAGGAACCCCAACCCACCTAGAAGATATCACAATGCCCCCCACAGAAAAAGATTCAGCTGCAGCAGATAGAACCTGGTCCTACTTCTCCACAGTACAATGGTCCGACCTTAACAAACTCTATAAAAAATACAGCCATGCAGCTTGCGACCTAAACCAATGCCCTCCATACCTATTAAAAACCTCCGGCCTAAAATTCCACACTCTCCTCATGCAATGGATACAAACCATGCTCACAGATGGTCTTTTCCCACAAAACCTCTCCGAAATCATCGTCACCCCAATCTTAAAAGACCCGAAAGGAGCAACAGATCAACCATCCAACTACAGACCCATAGCCTCAATTCCATTATATGTCAAGCTAATGGAAGGCCTCACAGCTAAACTCCTCACCAACTACCTAGAAAACCACAACTTGCTCCACCCTACAGTCTGGATTCAGAACCAACTTCAGCACTGAGACACTACTAGGCTCCCTTCTGGACACAACTAGACACCTCAGCACAGGCAAAAAAATACTGATTATACAACTAGATCTCACCTGGTAGACCATGACATCTTGCTACAAAACTAGATACAACAGGAATCACAGGCAAAGTACACACATGGTTTCAAGGATTCCTACAATCCAGGACCTCTAGAGTAAAGACAAACAATGAAAAATCAGAACCATGGTCCAAGCCCTGTGGTGTACCCCAAGGATCGCCATTATCCCTAACACTCTTCAATCTCTATATTGCATCCCTCGGCACCTGCCTAGATAAAATAGACTTAACCTCCTATAGCTATGCAGATGACATCACCATTCTCCTTCCTTTTGTTCAACCAATGCCCACCATGACAGACCCACTACACAAAACTCTAGAAACAGTGTCAACATGGATGAAAGACCACAAACTAAAACTGAACCCAGACAAAACAAAATTCATACTTCTCGAAAAAAAATAAAACCCCAACCATAACAAACCTAGTAATATACTCAATCACATAATTCAACCCACTCTAAAACTTCTGGGAATGACGATAGACAGATGCTGCACCATGCAACCACAAATCAACAAAACAATACAGAAATCATTTGCGGTCATGAGAGACCTAAGGCAAGTTCGAAAATTCTTCGACAGAGAACAATTCCAGCTCATAGTCCAGTCCCTAGTCCTAGGTCTCCTTGATTACTGCAACATCTTCTATCTCCCCTGCCCCGCAACAATGATAAAACAACTACAAACAGTACAAAACACAGCCCTGAGACTAATCTATTCACTAAGAAAACACGACCACATCACCGAGGCATACCTTGATCACACTGGCTCCCAATTCAAGCAAGAAAACTATTTAAATTCTACTGTCTACTATTTAAATCCATAAATGGTGACAGCCCAGCCTACTTGAACAACCGCCTAATCCAAACTACCACAACCAGACACAGGAGAACCCAGACACCATTCACATATTCTCCAATCAGAGACATCAAATGGAAAAAACTGTACAATGGCCTTCTAGCCACACAGGCAGCAAAACTAGACCACCAACTCTCTAATCTACTAATTGCGACCCCAGACTATAAAACTTACAGAAAAGAAATAAAAACCTTGCTATTCAATGAAATGAAATATTTCAATCCTCTGAAGCAACCCGCTCTACTCTGTAACACCTCTGGACATGTCCAGAAATCCTCTTCTGTAATCCACCTTGAACCGCAATAAAAATCACTAATGTAATGTAATAATAATAATAATAACTTTATTTTTGTATACCGCAATACCACAAAACAGTTCAGAGCGGTTTACAGGTTAAGAGACTGTACATTTACAGCGAAGTTACAGCATATCAGAAAACAGTTCAGCATATCAGAAAACAGTTCAGGGCAATTTATGCAATGAAGGTGCAGAGAATTAGTTAACAAGTGTATGGTATAAACCAGTGACAATTACAAAATGATCCAATAGTTGTTGCAAGGGGGGTTGCCAACCGGGGAAGAGGGGAGGAAGGGTAGGGAGGGAGGCGAGGTTGGGATTATTAGTTTGGTAGGGAGGGCGGGGGTTAGAGGAATTTATCAAAGAGGTAAGATTTGAGAGATTTCCTGAAGGATTGATAAGTTGGGGCAAGAGAGATGAGGGTGGACAGGCAGTCATTCCATTTGCCAGCTTGGAAAGAGAGGGTTTTGTCGAAGAATCTTTTGTAGATGCATCCTTTTGGGGAGGGGTAGGCAAACAGGTGGGCATTGCGTGTACGTTTTTATCATATCTCCCCTCTCCCGCCTTTCCTCCAAAGTATACAGATTGAGATCTTTAAGCCTGTCCCCATATGCCTAATGATGAAGACCACATACCATTTTAGTAGCCTTCCTCTGGATCAACTTCATCCTTTATATATCTTTTTGAAGGTGCGGCCTCCAGAATTGTACACAATATTCTAAATGAGGTCTCACCAGTCTTATATAAGGGCATCAATACCTTTACATTACATTAGTGATTTCTATTCCACCAATACTTTGTGGTTCAAAGCGGATTACATAAAAGTTTTCAGAGATTATATAACAGTTTACAGGAATAGCATAAGAGATGTCATAAGAGTTACATAAGAATTACCAAAGAGTTGTCGAGATCTTAAGAACATAAGAACTGCCATCACCGGATCAAACCCAAGGTCCATCGAGTCCGGTGATCCGCACACGCGGAGGCCCAGTCAGGTGCACATCTGATGTAGTTTTAGTCACCCATATCCCTTTATGCCTCTCGTAAGGAGATGTGCATCTAATTTGCTTTTAAATCCTAGAACGGTGGATTCGATAATAACCTCCTCCGGGAGAGCATTCCAGGTGTCCACCACTCGCTGCGTGAAGCAGAACTTCCTGACATTTGTCCTGGTCTTGTCCCCCCTCAGCTTCAGTCCATGTCCTCTTGTCCATGTCACACTTGACAAGGTAAATAATTTTTTTCCTGCTCTATTTTGTTGATGCCTTTCAGTATTTTGAAAGTCTCAATCATGTCCCCTCGCAGTCTCCTCTTCTCAAGGGAGAACAGTCCCAGTTTCTTGAGTCGTTCCTCGTATTCCAAGTTCTTCATACCAGTTATTAGCATCGTTGCTCGTCTCTGCACCCTTTCCAGCATTTTTATATCCTTAAGGTGATAAATGTTGGGTAATAAGAATTACCAAAGAGTTGTCGAGATCTTAAGGTGGTAAGTGTTGGGTAAATAGAGGCATTTTAGCATTAGTTGGGTAGTTAGAAGCATATTAGAGTATATTAAGGGTGTAGAGTGGGTAGGTGGGGTTTAGGTAGGAACTGGTCATATTATATAGGTTTTATGTATTTTTTTGAAGAGTAGGGTTTTAGTATCTTTCTTGAAGGTTTTGTAGTCTGTGGTCGATGACAACAGAATGGTGATTTGTCTGCCCAGTTTAGCTGCTTTGGTGGCTATTAGGTTGTCATATAGTTTTTTTCATTTGACATTTTTGGATGGTGTGTGTGTGTGAAAAGTGAGTGGGTTCTCCTGTGCCTGGATGAGGAGGATTGAGTTAGTTGGTTATTCCAGTAGGTTGGACTTTCTCCGTTAATAGCTTTGAATAGTAGGCAGTAGAATTTGAAGTGTACTCTTGCTTGGCTTGGCTTGGGAGCCAGTGAGAGTCATGGTATGCTTCTGTGATGTGATCATATTTTTTCAATAAGTCTTAGGGCTGTATTTTGTATAGTTTGTAATTGTTTTATCATGGTCGCTGTACATGGGTATAGTATGTTGCAGTAGTCTATTAATCCAAGGATAAGGGATTGTACCAAAAGTAGGAATTGTTTCCTGTCGAAGAATTTTCGGATTTGTCTTAGATTTCTGATGGTTACGAATGATGCTTTTATTACTTTGTTGATTTGTGGTTGCATGGTACAGCCTCTGTCAATTAGTACTCCCAGAAGTTTTAGTGTGAGTTGAATAGGATATGAGATCCAGTTTATTACTAGATATGTTAAGGTAGGAGTTTTATTATTTACTAGGAGGATGAAGTTTGTTTTGTCAGGGTTAAGTTTTAATTTGTGCTCTGTCATCCATGTTGCTACTTTTTCGAGTGTTCTGTGTATTGTGCTTGTCATGGTGGGTTCTGGGTGGTCAAAGGGGAGGAGAATAGTGATGTCATCTGCATAGCTTTATGAGGTTATGCCATGTTTGTCTAGGTAGAAGCTGAGGGAGGCTATGTATATATTGAATAGTGTGGGTGATATAGGTAATCCCTGGGGAACTCCGCAGGGTTTGAACCAGGGTTCTGATTTTTCTTGCTTTGTTTTAACCCTGTAGGTTCTGGATTGTAGGAAGCCTTTGAACCATGAAAGTACCTTGTCTGAGATTCCAATGGAGTCTAGAGTTTGTATGAGAATGCCCTGATCAACCAGGTTGAAGGCTGCAGAAAGGTCTAGTTGTATGAGCAGGATTTTCTTGCCTGTACAGAGGTATTGTCTGGCAGTGTCCATTAGTGTTCCTAGTATGGTCTCCGTGCTGTGGTTGGCTCTGAAGCCAGACTGTGTGGGGTGGAGTAAATTGTGTTTGTCTAGGTATGAGGTTAAGGTTTTGGCTACGAGGCCTTCCATCAGCTTGACGTACAGTGGGATTGACGCTATGGGTCTGTAGTTGGATGGTTGGTCCGTTGTTCCTTTGGGGTCTTTTAATATCGGAGTTATGATGATTTCGCCGAGTTCTTGTGGGAAATGACCCTCTAATAATAAAGATTGTATCTATTGTAGAAGAAGGGAACAGAATAATGTACTTGAGGTTTTTCTACTGGCCATACCTCTCCCTATGCAACCTAGCATTCTTCTAGCTTTCGCTATCACCTTTTCAACCTGTTTGGCTACCTTAAGATCATCGCATACAATCATACCCAAGTCTCACTCTTCTGTCGTGCACATAAGTTCTTCACCCCCTAAATTGTACCGTTCTCTCGAGCTTTTAGAGCCCAAATGCATGACCTTGCATTTCTTAGCATTAAATTTTAGCTGCCAAATTTCAGACCATTTTTCAAGCTTTGCCAGGTCTTTCTTCGTGTTATTCATACCATCTGGCGTGTCTACTCTATTGCAGATTTTGGTATCATCCGCAGAGGCAAATCTTACCTGACAACCCTTCAGCAATATCATTTATTAAAATGTTAAAAAAGACAGGCCCAAGAACAGAACCTTGAGGCACACTACTGGTAACATCCCTTTCCTCAGAGCGATCTCCATTGATCACTACCCTCTGTCGCCTTCCACTCAACCAGTTCTTGACCCAGCCCGTCACTTTGGGACCCATTCCGAGGGCGCTCAGTTTATTTATTAGACATCTGTGTGGAACACTGTTAAAGGCTTTGCTAAAATCTAAATACACCACATCTAACACACATCCACTATCCAATTCTCTGGTCACCCAGTCAAAGAAATTGATTTTTTGATTTTTAAAATATATTTTTATTGAAAATTTTTTGATTAAAATACAAAGAAATTCAAATAATTATCAAATTCTAAGCCCTCTTTGAGCTATTTGAACCAACATATTATAACATAAAATAATCATACAGTTATGCTCATCCCCTCCCCTATTTCTTCCCCCTCACTCTTTATTCCTAAATCATCTTTCTAGCATATTCGTATAATGTTCTACATAAATTTCAACAATCTTTACTAGAGACTTGTAAAATCAAGTGCACCCATAAATCATTAGTAGGATCATAGCATTCATGATGTTTATCTGTTAGTTGTTCCAATGCCTTCAATGTAATCAATTTTATTTCCCAATCTTGTATAGTGGGGCCTATTGACTGTTTCCATTTTAATGCAATTACACATTTAGCTGCAGCAAGGCAAATACGCTTAATTCGTCTTTGCCACAAACATTACATTACATTAGTGATTTCTATTCCGCCTCGTCCTTTGTTATTATAAAGACCTAACAACCATGTCTTTGGATCTAGATGTACATAAAAATCCAGGCCCTTAGACATATATTGAGTGACAGAAAACCAAAAACATTGTATATAACTACAAGATCACCATATATGATAGAATGTTCCTTTTGCAGCAAGATATCTCCAACAAACATCAGTTGCTACTTGTGGGTACATAACACATATTCGATCTGGAGTGTAGTATGAACGTGTTAGAACTTTATAAGCATTCTCTTTAATTAGGATGCATGTGGACGATTTTGATACCTCCACAAATATTTTCCTCCATTCAGATTTAGTTAACTGAAGCCCTATATCCATCTCCCATAAGATCATGAATTTATGCCTAGTAAATTTACTGTTATTAAAAAACTTATACAGCACTGTAATTGGTCTTTGTATTATTTGAAACTTCACGCATAAGTTCTCTAAACTCTCATACTCAGTTTGGTTAATACCCAACCACCCTTGATGTTGTATAATGCTTAACCTGCAAATATGGAAATATATCCTTGGAGGATAGTTGATAGGATTTTTGTAATTCCACAAAAGGGATTATTTCTCCATTATCAATAAGCTATCTAAATCTTATTAATCCCTATTGTTCCCATCTAATAAAAACTTCTCCTTTTCTGCCTGCTTGAAAGGCTGGCTCAAATCTTATAGCTGAAGAGGAAAATATTACATTATTCCAGTGTATGGCAATCTTTCTTGAGCCAGGGCACACTAAACCTAGTGTCCCCGGTTTGAAACACCTGCAAAGTAAGTGTGCGATGTCGCCATGATGATGTCACGCATATGCGTGACATCATCATATTGACGTCCACACATGCGTAAAGGCCCTTCAAACGGGCCCTGCACCAACAGTGGGAGGTACTTCCAAAGAAAAGGGACGGCTGAAGAGAAGGAGAGGCGCTGGTGCAGGCTGATTGCCTACAGGACGTGTCTATTCACGAGAGGCAAGTCCTGTAGGCAGTCAGCCGGCGCTGGCGCCTCTTCTCCTGTCCAGTGTGCCATGGCACACCTGAAATCTTAGGAGGCACACAGTTTGCAATGCACTGCATTATTCCTATCATAAGATCGTCGTATCTTATACCAAAGTCCCAACAAATGGGAGACAAATGGGTTTTGAATACTTCTGTTATTTAATATGGTTTTCAAATGAGATGTCCAAATTAGATAACGTAAGGGAAAGTCTGGAAAACTAGTTTGTTGTATTAAAACCTGGTTTATCAGGAAAGCATTCCCCATCGAAAACTTGTTTGATTTGAGCTGCCCAATAATACCAAGTTATATTAGGCATTCTTCTTCCATCCCACTCAGGGCCCTGCCAAATAGTGTTCTAAGCAATCTTGGGCAAAGGTGAATGAGAGCATCCTGACATTGTTACGGAAGGAATGCTCTGAGGTGCACAGTGTCCAGTACAGCTCCGATGAACTGTAGGTTTTGAGAGGGCGGTAGCTGGGATTTTGGAAAGTTAATTTCGAACCCCAATTGTTGAAGGAACCAATAGTCTGTTGGGTCACTACAATAACCCCCTGAGATGTTGAATCATTGATGAGCCAGCCATCCAAGTAGGGAAAAACCTGGAGACCATGGCTGCGCAGAGCTGCTGCCACCCCAACTAGGCACTTGGTGAAAACCCTGGGAGATGATGCCTGGCCGAAAGGCAGCACTCTGTACTGAAAATGATGATTTTCCACCCGAAATCTGAGGAACTTGCAAGAGACTGGATGAATGGGAATGTGAGTGTAAGCCTCTTTGAGATCCAGAGAGCATAACCAATCATTGTGATCTAGAGACAGCATCCTCAATTTTTCTCTGACAAGAAATTTGTTGAAAGCTCTGAGATCCAGGATAGGTCGCAGATCCCCCGTCTTCTTCGGGACAAGGAAGTAACGGGAGTAAAACCCCGTGCTCTGCTGTTCCAAAGGAACCTCCTCGATGGCACAGAGATGAAGCAGAGCTTGAGCTTCCTGAAGAAGAAGGGTGGTCTGGGACAGATTGGAAGGATACTCTCTTGGGGGAAGATCTGGTGGAACCTGGATGAAGTGAAGAGAGTAACCTTCCCTGATAATTGTGAGGACCCAGAGGTCGGATGTAATGAGTTCCCATCTTTGATAGAAATGATGGGGATGACCCCCTATAGGAAAAAGAGGACAGAGGCAGAACCGATTGAGGTTATGCTCTGTGTTAGATGGTCAATAAGACTGAGAGGCCTTGGGTGCAGCAGGAGTCTGAGGTTTACACTGCCGTTGCTGCTGCTGTGGTTTCTTAGAAGGCAGCCTTGAATAAGGTGCTGCCTTCTGAGGATAAAGCCTCTGGAACGATGGAGGAGCCTATAACCCTTAGGAGATGGAAGTCTTCGGCTTTGGTCTGATGATGGAGGCAAACCACTTCTCATGCTCAGATAAGTGCTTTGTAGCTGCCTCAATAGAGTCATCAAACAACTCTTTGCCCTGGCATGGGATGTTGGCCAGGCAATCTTGTAGATTCAGGTCCATATCCACAGCGTGGAGCCAGGCTAGACGGTGCATCACCACCGAGAAAGCAGTGACCCTGGAGGACATCTCAAAAGCGTCATATGCAGTTTGGACCATATGCATGTAAAGTTGTTAAATTAAAATGAAAAGCGCAAATAAACACAGCGACCCTGTAAAGAAAAAACACGAGCCGCGCTGAGAGAAGGCATGAGTAGAACTAACTCTCGCGCAGAGCCTTGAAACAAGGGCTTCTCATCTCCACGGAAAACTTAGAACTGAGGAGATGCTAAGGAGATGCATGCCCAACTCAGGTGGGAAGGCACTCGCGGCAGTTGTTAACTTTCTAAAAGTTCTTCAAGCAAGTCTGCTTGTGAAGCTGTCCGCATCGGGGCTCCGTGGATGATGTCACACATATGTTGAGAATATGCTGCTTGCTTTTCCTGGGATAATTGATCTATCCGAGTATAAGTCTATTTTGCATGTGAGTAAAACGTATAATCTCGGCCTATAGAGTGATGCAAACGCCAAACATCTATCAATTCAAGATCATTTACTAACTTCAATAAAGCTTTTCTATATTTCCGACTATATTCTCCCCTCCCTTCTGAATGGTCTAAATTTGGGTCTGGGATGATATTAAAATCGCCCCCAAAGAATATCGTACCTTTCGCAAATGTGCTTAATGGCTCAGAAAGAGATTTAAAGAAAGTCCCCTGTCAAGTATTTGGGGCATAGATATTAATTATCGTGACTTGCTGGCCTTTTAATTTCCCCTTAACCACAAGACACTGTCCATATTGATTTTTATACATATCTTCTAATATAAAAGGGTAAGATGTATGTATAAGAGTAGCAATACCACCCACCCATCCCTTATCCTCTGGGCCATGAAGCCCTAAAACTGAGTAGTACTTAGATTGAAGCATATGCAATTCTTTACATTTCAAGTTGGTCTCCTGCAATATCCCATTGTAAATACTTTAATTTGTTAAAAACAATGCTACCTTTATCTTTATCATTAAGTCCATTAATATTCCAAGACCCCAATAATCTAGCAGATGTTTTCATTGATCGACATTTACTAGAAAGACCTTGATCAATTCCATGACCTCCCCTGTCATACCTCCCCCCCATCTCCCTCACTGGCTGACCCACTCCCCTCACAGTTAACTTTAACCTTTAGAGGAAAATGTACCCCATCGGGAGAACAAACATATGATTCATACTCATGCTCAATCCTCTCATTCATCCATCCAACTCCTTCTCCACTCTTCACATCAACCCATTCAACGTTTCCAAATTTTCCCCATAACCCCCCTAAAAAAAACAAAACCGTAATAATAAAGTCACTTCTAAAAATCAACTCATCTCTCTCTTCAGCGTTGTCTAGACTTCCCTGCTGTTCACTAATCAATACCCGCTTTCCAAATTATTGTATAGGTCCCTCAGTTCTAGGTTCCTTCTTTAGGTAAATCCTTGTAGCCTAGATCTTCTAAGGCCTTCTAAGCTTCACCACGTGACTTTGCTTGTTTTGTGCGGCCTGCTACAGTAATGGAGATTCCAAACGAAAAAAGCCACCTGTATTGCAATTTAGGGCTCCTTTTACATAGATGCGCTAGCCGAAAAATTACCGCCTGCTTAAAAGGAAGCGGTAGCGGCTAGCGTGCACATTTTAGCGCGCGCTATTCCGCGCGTTAAGGCCCTAATGCACCTTTGTAAAAGGAGCCCTTAGTCTTTTGTAGACAGCGAGTAACTTCAGCCATTTCTTTCCGTTTCAACAATGTTGTTCTTGTCAAATCCTGATATATGGAAATTTTACAATTCTTCCAATTAAAGTGTCTTAGAGTACAAGCCTTTTGCAAAACCCTTTATTTAGTTTGAAAATCCGAGAAGCAGGCGATTATATCTCTTGGTAAAGAATCTTTTCTAGGCCCCAAAGCCCGATGTACTCTGTCCAAGCAAATTTTATATTCTTTATCACCTTCAGCTTGTTGTCCCTCCATTTAAAACAATGCAGCACAAATCTGTGTCATAACCAATTCACAGCCCCAATCGACCTCCCTATTTTCACCGTGAGATCTGACAGTAGCAGTAGCAGGAGCGGCGGCAGTGGAAGGTCAGCGGAGGCAGGCTCTGAACAGGCTGTTCATGGTCTACCCGCTAGGGCTTTCTTCTGCTGTGTCATCAGTGACGTTATCTGTGATGTGGCAGAGAGAAGGCCCCGATGGGGCAGGCCACGAGCAGCTTGTTCAGAGCCTGACTCTGTTGGTCATCCACCTCTGCTGCTGCAGGAGGCCCTGGAGGTATGTCAGGCTTCACTGGGGGTGGGTGGGGGAAGGGTTGTTCATTGAATCAGTATGTCCGATTTGGGAGGAAAACAAATTGATTCGAATCGATTCACCGAAGTGAATCGATTCAAAATCAGGGAATCGGGCACCACTAATGCTAGCTGCAGGAGTTTATGTGAGTACCGGCTGATATTCACCCAGGGCCCACGTAAGATTTATGCGAGCCCTGACTGAATATTGGCTGGCACCCGTATAACCTTTAAACTGCTCCTATAGCCCTATGATCCCCTTCCCATCCCAAAACAGTCCTCTAATTGTGATCCCCCTTACCCAGCATGTAACATCAGGAACACCCATCTCCAAGGGGAAAATTTACAAGATACGAGTATATACAATATATTGGTGATATGAAGCTCAACTAGTGATTTTGATATAAGCCTGCTTATTCTATTTCATGACTTTGAAAAGAAAGAATAATTAATACACAGGATCTTATATGAAACATCTCTGTTCTGGATTTAGCCCATACAATTACAACATTCTTACAGGGTAAAGTCCAAAATGATTAAGAAATATAAATTAAAAAGTGGAAATAAAAAATATTATTTACCTTTTGCTTTTTCACACTTGAATAAGCTAAACTTTCTCCATAGGCTTCTGAAGATTCAGAGAGGCAGGGAAGTCTTTTTCTAAGGAACTGACTCGTGCCAGTTCCAGTAATGCATAGCTGTGGTTCTTGAGGTTTGGAATGACTGGGTTTACTTCCAATCTCTCTAATTTGTGTATTATTTCTTTCCAGAAGAATACTTTTTTTCCTGTTTTGCAGCATTTGGAATGTAAGCACATATAAAGCAGATTTAACATGTTTGGAGCTCACATATTTCATATGCTCTATAGTTTTCATGACCTTCATAATATGGGCCATTTTCCCTAAATCTTTCTTAGGCGCCAACATTAAAGTTTCTAGCATGGTAGAAAACTGCTGATAATTGTACTCTAGCTCATCCTCTGTGTTCCCATAGTTTACAGAAACACTGTAAGGTATAAAATTAATATAGGTTGATATTGCTGATTTGGACTTCAATAGCAATTTTCTTATTTCTGAGAGCTCTGCAAGTTCTTTTGACATCAGCTGAAGTGCATATGTGCAGTTAATAGCTTCTGTACATTCACAAATAATCTCAAGTTCATCTCTTACCTCCGAGATGGCATGCTCTATTATTTTAAAAATATCATCCTTTGAATTATCTTTAGGAAATGATGCCATTTTCTTCTGGCAGTAAACCAGTTCAGGAAGTAGTGACATATCAAACCACAGTATGCTTCTAAATCGTTTTTGGTTCAGTTTTTGGGCAACAGAATTTTTGAGGAAGTGAATTGTTTCATACATCATCATTACTTCAATATAAGTCTCAACAGCTTCAGGCTTCAAAAGAATAGCTGTGGCTGTATTGTGGCCTTTCAGAATCTCAAAAACATTTTTTTCGGTGATCAGAATACTGTCTATATCATTCTCCTGTAAAATCTGAAAATATGTTTTCAAAGATTTTAACTGTTCATCACATTTCAGCGTTAACTCATGTAATCTCTCAATGTCTGCTGAATGAGCCTGGTCCAATATTTCTCCAACACAGTAAATCTCAGAATGAGAAATAAAAGGACTATTGAACAGTTCCTGTTTATCTTGTTTCTCACAAATACTAGACTTTCTCTGATAATTTTTAATATCAATTTCTTGCAACTGAGTAGATGTTTTGTCCTTATTTTCACATCTGAAAATCACTTCATTCAAATATTCATAAAGTTCACACAGCTTGGACAGAGCACATTGGTTTATTTTAAGCATAAATTCTCTTCTTGCAATTGGAGATGTGCTTTTACCAAAAGGCTGCATCCATCTTAACCAAAGAAGATGCTTGGCTGCATCAAAAAATAAATGTTCAAGACCATAAAGTGATACTTCATAATTTATATATGTACAGTTCTTTAGGAAATTTATTTTAGCAGAGATGAATTCCAGCAAAAACCATATGTGCTCCTGCTTTCCTGGATCACATTGATCTTTTGAAGAACTGGAACATGTAGATATCAATTTCAAAGCACTAAGCCTTAAAATTTCCAAATCTTCTAAAGTATCTCCAAGGCTTATGCCACATGTAAATGGCACAGAGAGACAAAAATCAAAATAATCAGAATAATTCTGCAAAACTGCTTCACATTCATCAATTTCTCTTTTGTACTTTAAGACCATGTAATATGAACTATTTGTTTCATTTGTGCTATCTAGAAGTTTACAGAGTTGTGCATGGTGACTCTGTAGCTCACTTAATGCATTATATTTTAGTTTTTCTTGGAAAGAAGGAAAGAAATTTGATTGCTGCTGATACCCGGATTCTCCATCAAGTAATTCAGTATACAGAGAATCATCATACCAAAGCAGGCTGCGGAATGTTGGTTCACCTTCCAAATAGCTGATTTTGTTTTCAATAAACTGAATGGCTTCCATCATCATCTGGAGTTCCATAAATGATTCAATAGCTTGTGGTTTTAAATTAGACTCACAGCAAGGTTGCAAATTCATTTCTACTAATAATTTTCGATAAACCAAAACATTCTTAAAGGGACTCCCTTGCTTTTTCTCAAAAGCTTTAATTAAAGAAGGAAGGATTTTGTTACAAAATTTAATATGTTCTTGCAAAATTTTCAAAGATGATGTTTCATCAGCTTGTTGTAATATATTAGATAATTTAGTTATAAAAAAAGCTGACTGTTCAGTTTCCATGTCAAAGCCATTACAGTTATTACATGAGACTTTCTTCTTGCTGTTGTAATTAGGTACACTATGTTCATTTAATGCTATTTGTTGCACTGGATTCCTTTGCAAAACCTTGTGCTGTATACAGGGTAAAGATGGCCCAACTGTTGTATTTTTCTTGAAACATTGACCTCCATCTATAGAATTTGACTTGTTTTTTGACAACTTAGTTTGCCTTGTTTTTGTACATTTATTTTGTCCATCTTCCAATGAAAGAAACATGGAGGGTACTAGTGACAGTGAAGCAGTGTCAGTTACTAAATGCATTTCTACATTTCTTTTTTCATCAGTTAACATAATCGGTGACTTGGTACTTTCAGCAATGTATGTTTTTTTCCTAGAAATTTTATTGAAATGATTCAGAACATTTGGTGATGAGGTGTGTTTTAGGCCAGAATCTTTATCATTAAACAAGCTGTTACAAATCATTTGTTTCACATCCATTTTTGGTGAATCAGCAGAAGAAACCTGGTTTTCCTTATCAGGCACTTTAAAGTTAGATAAGTCAGTCTTTAAAGAGATAAGATCTTCAGAGCTCATTTGAAGTTCTGCTGATATATCACCTATGCTCTTATCAGTACAGTTATTTAACATGTGTGTCTTCAGCGAAGTGTCTGATAAAAGACAAGGCTTGTCTGATAAAACACTAACAATGTTTTTGGCAGATTCATCAAGTACATTGCCTTCAGAAAGCAGCTTGTTCATTTGGTCTTCTTTGTTGTTTAGAGCTTGAGTTTCTGGTATTTGTACACTAGCGTCATATACAATTCCAGTAGCATTTTCTTCTCTGTTTGATTTAGTCTCTTGTTTTCTTTGCAAATTCTCAAAACACTGATATTTTTTGATCTTTAAGAAATTGTAACCTTCAAGATCACAAGTTTCCCATAAGTTGTTGCATATTACCTCATAAGACTTTGGCAAGGGGCTATTTCTTTTTGTACCTACTTTAGCTACAATTTGTAAAGATGTATGAACTCTCTTCTGAGCTTTTCTCAAGTAAAGTATAGCTCTGTGAAGTTTTTTAGATAAACGTTTACTTTTACACAATGATATTTCATCACAGAGAGCTTTTAGGATATTTTCTATATTTTTTTCAGATTGAGAAAAAGTTTTAATTCTCCCTGCAGATAAGAATCTAAACATTTCAGATGATCTACTATGGTATAACCTCTTCTTTTTATCATATTTTTTAAAATGTTTATGCACAAAGGATTTTTGCACCAAATCTCTACAAGGCACTGTTCCGTTCATAATGGTTGCAGGTAGATGTCTTTTTCTAGTAAGCTTTGATTTCCTATTGCCTTTAGCTTCAGTTTGGATGTAATTATCTTTCAATTTAGCAAGAGTACAGCTGTTTTCATTGTTTAGAGTATCAGGAACAGCAACAGGTCCAGGGAGTAACATACTGCTTTTTTTCTTAAATGTGAAACTATTTTCTGTTTCATGTGCAGAATCATCATGCGCAGATAAGGAGGTTTTGAAGATAGTTTTAGTTTCCTGTATTGGCACCCAATCATCAAGATCAGTAGGTGCTTCTCTCTCTTTACCAGATGTTTCATGAGTCTGGAGACCACACTGGACTTTTCTGAAGCCAAGAAGCATTTTATTTTCTTTTTCCACCTGCAGTGAGTTTTCCTTTTTTAGTTTACAAATAGGCACATCTACACAGATCTGTATATCATTTTCACAAGGAAGATTCCCATAGTTTTTATTTGACTGCTCATTAATGCATTCTGTGTCTGTACTTGTTCCTGAAGATTCATCTGAACATCTACAAAAATCTTTTGGAAAGGCATGATGGCACATTTCACCAACACATTTTAATTCATTGTTTATTGTAACTTTAACATCAGGAAACACAGTCATATCAGTGGATTCTGTTAGCTTTTTCTGAGTGGAAGTAGGAAAATAGATATTTTTACCAGTGATTGAACAATGGTTTTCTTTTGTTGTCATGGAAATATTTTCAGACAAATTTGTAAACTCCTCTCTACTGCTTCCAAATAGACCTTCCCAGTCTATTCGATCTTTCAAAATCTGATAAGAACTGAATTCTTCATTACAGATGTCTCTATTACTATATGTGTCTTGTGGTACTAAACAATGCTCTTCGCTGAAATTGTCCATAGATGGAATTTCAATTTCTGTTCCAAAATCTAAGTTTTGGAGACATAATCTTTCACAAATCTCTATTTCCTGTATAATACATTCTTCAGACACCACTTCTGTTTTACCTTTGCAGTCATAAATGCTGGTGTTTAACATTCCTAAATGTTTATTTTCAAGGAAAGGAATGTTTTCCAAGTGACAAGTTTGATCTTCAAGATCCCAGTGGATATTACAAAGAGAGTTGTTGGCAACTGATGCTAAAGCGTCTTGTGCTTCACTGGCCTTATTTATTAAAGTAGATGGTACATTATAAAATGCTGGTGTGCCATATAACTGCTTCTGAATTTTTTCATCTATAGGGATTCTATCTATACTGCAGGAAATACTATCTTCTATTACTGCAGTTTTGCTAAATGCACAGCTCTCCTGACAGGTCACATTTAAACTAGAAATTGATCTCTCTGAATCTAAAATTGGATAACTGGAACAATTCTTCTTCAGCTGTTTTACATTATCTGTAGTACATATGAAATTTTTATCATTTGAATATTCAGGCATATTCTTTGAGTATACTTCTTCTATATGTGTCTCTTTTACAGAAAACATAGTATTCAGTGTTGCTGCAGGGTAGTAAATTGCTTTCTTGTCAGTACATACATCCTTTTCAACTATTTCTGAATGTACAAAGGTATTAGAAACAGAACAGGCTATATTACTTAATCCATCCATCACAATAGAAAAATTTTCAATTTCTTTGGAATGATGATTGAGCTCTTCAGTGCTTGTTATTGTATGTTTAATTGCTGGATTAATTTTATTGGTCTCCAATGGATTTTTATTGATGTCAGCTTTATGTAAGTGGAAGATTTCTTGAGTCTTACTTTTCTGATGTTTTTCAGTGTTAGTCAGCTTTAATTTAGAGGTAACATGAGCATTCACCTGCTCTTCATTTTCAGAGAACCTCTTCCCTATTCGGTCTACCAAAGGATACAATTTTCTGTGCATATCTGAGATTGTCACTGGTTTGTGCATTTTTTCTGCACAATAAAAAATACCATCATCAGCTTTGTATTCTCTCTTGAATGTCTTAATGTCATTTTCAGTCCATGCATCTTTTCCTAACTGACTGTGAATGTTCACACCAAACATTTCCTTTATTTCATCACATTTAAAATTTTCAGTCTTCTTGTTTTCCTGTCCAATACCTTTGTCTTTATTCTCGATACACAAACACTGGTTGCTGACATGTCCTTGATCATTCTCAAGTACTGATTTTGGTTTGTTAGTTTGTGGCTTCTGATTTATCTCACTAGCAAGCTTGTTTTGGCCTTCATTTGTTGCTGTACTAATAGCACAAGTGGCTCTTTCAGAGGAAATCTCAACATCAGTATGATGTGTTTTAACTGATACAATTACACTATGCATGTGACAGGAAATTTGATCTGGATTAACAAATTCTTTGTTATGATGAGTTGAATTTGTATTGTGGCTACAGGAATCAGTTTTTATTTCATTTTCATCATTCTGATATTCTATGGAGATCCTAGATGAAGTAGTAAACTCTCCATAGTCTTCAGAGCTTGAAGAAAGCTTTGATCCTAGGTTGCAACTATTACTACAGTTGTCATTAGGTGCCTGTTCCACATTACTTTTTACTGCAAACCTAGTTGAAGGCACAGAAGAAACTGATGTTTTCATGGGCTCAGTGATGTACTGTTGCCCAGAGGAAATGCCAACTTTGGGATTTGGTCTTTTAATTTGTGATGCCTTTCTGTTGCTTTTATTAAGACCCAACTGTTTTTCATACTTTTTATAATATTTATCATATATTTTTAACCTAGAATAAAGGCATGCTTTATCTTGTGTAGACAAATTTTCTAGTATTTCTAATTTAGCTTTTCTATCTTCATCAGATAGGACCAATAGTGAAGAATATTTCCTCAATTTTTCCTTAAGCTGACTCTCATACATTTTCAAGTCTTCAAAAAATAGACCTTCACTAGCAGTTGGGGTGATATTCTTTGTTTTCATATGTTTTTCATTTTGGAAATCTAGCAAACAATGTGCTTTGGGGATCTCTGGCAATGAAACTGCCATTGTCTTGGAAATTTGAAGTTTTTCAACACAGGTGTTCAACTGCAATCTGTCTATAGATTGTTCTTTCGCTGTGTCCAATAAAGATATTGACTCTGCAGTCTTCATTTCATTTTTCTGTAAATATTCTTCCCATGATGTTTCATTTGCTTGTTTCATCTCTTGCAGGCACCCTTGCTGTAGATCACTCAAAACAGAAGTGTTTTCAGCTGAACATGAATAAATGTCTAATGCAATTGGAAATTTTATTATCTTATCCTTGCACTCAGTCATGACCTCAGAAGGTGAGTTTTCAGACAAGGGCAATTCTGTATTTTGTTTCCCTACATTTTCTTCTCTTTTCAAAAGTCTTGGATCCTTGATTTGTCTTGAGGTAATTACAGTACTTGAACAACTGATGCTGTTATTAACAAAAGGAAATGGAGTTGTGTTCAAAAGGGTGCCATTTTCACTTGCAGAATTAGAACCTAAGTTCTTTACAGGCACAATGTTTTCAGCTTCAAGAGGATTTATGTTCTGCATATTTGCACAAAGGTAAGAAAATGAATTTAAGACATAAGGTGTTAAAGCCTGCAGTAATGAATCAGCTTGTGAAAGATTCCAGTTTTGTTTGTCTTTTTCTTCTATGTTCACTGCAGTCAAGGGCACAAGTTCTTGGTTATTAGGGGAATTAATGGTAGTGCATAAGCAATTGTCCTGACAACTGCATGCAGATGCTTTTGCAGGTGTCCTAATGCTCTGGTAGATAATTGTGGCATCTTTGCCTTTCCCTATTCTTTTAGCTACTGTGCAATTTGTCCATGTATCTCTTCCTATGTGAATAAAGAAGAGAAAAACATCAGTAACAGTGTATTTATATTTCTAAGTGTATACTCAACTTCTAGGGAGATATTCATAAATTCTCTGTGATGGTATAAATATTCTCAATCAAATATCACAGCTCTGAATATATTAAATTATTTAATAAATAAATAATTATTTAATTGTGTAAAGTGCTCAGACCCTACAACCAAAATTGTTCAGTATAATCACTCAACTATGGTTGCCAATGGGACCATCATTGCCTTTACAGTCCCTTGCCTCCCAAAATTACCATTCATCAATTAAAACACCACTATATACAGGTAACTTATCTAAAGTTGTAGTCAGGAGGCCTCTTGATGGACGTAACGGCAACCATAGAATAAAACCCTGAAAGTGCTCTGAAAGTGCTTGTGTTAAAAACAACTGAGTGCCATAATGAGAAATCGAGCCTCTCGACTCGAGTTTTGTGTCCTTCTTCAGGAGGGATCACTAATAATTAACATAAAATAGTGAAAGAAAATTAAAAATAAAAATAAAACACAAATCCAATATTGTAAATCAACTTAACCATACTTGGTGTATAAAAAATACACTGAAGCAACTTTCACCATCTCCATCTAACTACATAAATAACTCAAACTTTTTATATAACAAAATTATAATAACATACCTTGTCATGGCTAATACAAGCTCAGAAAGTAACCAGACCGGGCTATGAGTAAGCATTGAAACAAAACCTCCCATTTTAAATCCCTCCCCAATATGGAACAAAGAATGGTTGTAGGGTCTGAGCACTTTACACAATTAAATAATTATTTATTTATTAAATAATTTAATATATTCAGAGCTGTGATATTTATATTTCTAAGAACATTTTTCTTACAATGAATGCAAAATTATTTTCCTGTAAATGTTTAATAACAAGTATGTAAAAGGAGAGCAGATGAGATGTCATATCAGTCAACAAATAGTCTTTTGTTTTTATCAAAATCAATCTTTATTGATCCCGATAAGGATCCTAGTTTTAGCAACTAGCATTGCCTTCATCAGGGGACAATATAATAGAAATCACTCTGGCATCCTTCAATCAAGGATTTATGGAGTAAAGACTGATTTTGATAAAAACAAAAGACTTTTTGTTGACTGAGCTGACATCTTATCTGCCTTTCTTTTACATACTTGGACCTTCTCACAGGGTGGATATATTTTGTCCTTTTCTGGTTCTGTAATAACAGCAGCACCACAGATTTACACATATGCACCATACATTTCACTAAAGAAACATCTACAGAATTTTTTTTTAGAAGGAAAAAATATGCATCCAAGGTAGGAGTCCTTTGGCTATCAGACTAATTGGCAGTCCATTAATGGGCTCATTTTCAAAGCATTAAGACACACAAAATTTGTGTACTTCTCTCACATTTGTTGTTCAAAGTACATTATTTAACCTAGCTCATCTTTGGATTGAGGCTCATTCCTTCCCCTGATAAAGGCAGACCTGTCAAAACATAGCCATACCGAGAGACCTATTGATTAACCTTGTACTTTTATGATCTTTTATGAATTGCATTGTTCTCTTCAAAGTATTAAAATTGATACAGAATCTTGTTTTCCACGTGTCTCACTTTATTTGATTTTTTTGCTGTGTGCTATATAGGACCTGTTGTCTCCTTTTTTGTGTCTTTTGTCCAGTGGTTCTTAAGCCTGTCCTGGGGGACCCCCAGCCAGTTGGGTTTTCAAGATATCCCCAATGAATATGCATATAACTAGACATGCTTTCTGCATAAATACACTATATTTATTAAATAACTCAAATCAGCACCATTTTACATATTAAACAAAATGAATTAATCCATCTTGCACTTCCAATTGATAAATCTGTGTTGCATGAGAGAAATTTGTATGCCTACTACCTACTTTATAGGCAAATCTTACATATTCATTAGGGATATTTTGAAATCTGATTGGCTAGGGGTCCCCCAGGATAGGATTAAGAACCATTGCTGTAGTCCACAGGTGTCAAACTCAAGGCCCGTGGGCCAAATCCAGCTCACCTGGTCATTTTATGCGGTCCGTAGTCCAATGTCCCAAGTGTTACCTTATGGCCGGCTCCCTCCTCCTCATAGCTGTAGTGTGCACAGAGCCGCATGCAGCGGCTACTTGCGTGTCTCACACCTCATCCAGAAGCATTCCCTCTGACGCTGCGACATCAGAGAGGCGGTTTCCAGTTCAGGATACACGAGGAGCTGCTACACGTGGCTTCGTGCACACTGCGGCTGTGAGGAGGAGGAAGCCGGCCACAAGATAACACCAGGAAACATCGGATCACGGGCATCATAAAACGGCCAGGTTGGAGCCGGCCAGAAGGTTAGATACCCACTGGGGGGAGGCACAGCATGGAGGGAGGGAGACAACAAAGGTAGGGGGAATGATTTTATTTTCAAGTTAGTGTTTGAATTGTGTCAATTTTGAGCATTTTAATCTGCTGTCTATCTTTTGCACTGCTCAGGAAGAAATACATTTGTTTCTTTTTCTCTGGGGGTTGTACTGCATGCAGAATCTTGAATCTTAGGGTTTTTAAAAATATATTAGTACTTTTAGTTTTTAGTTCCGTATTTGCATAGGGGTTATCTGTGTTCTGGTAGGAATGAATGTTGAGAAGCATACAGTGTGCTTTGTGTAGTTTAATTTTGTGGTTAACCATTACCATTATGTGTTAATAAGATTATATTGTGTGTGTGTGTGTGTATATATGAAAAATGAATGGAAAAAATGGTGTTATAATTAGTATTATTATGGGGGCGGGGTCTGCGGCAGAGATTGGGCAGGGTCTGGCCTTTGACTTAGCCTGTGTTTTGGATTTCAGCCCCTTAATGTGATTGAGTTTGACACCCCTGCTCTAGTCCATTAAAGGGCTCATTTTCAAAGTACTTAAGACAAGCAAAATACCTTAGGTTTCTATGGTATGCTATGTGTCTTAAGTGCTTTGAAAATAAGCCCCTTAATTAACAGAAAAGCAAAAGTAATAAAAATGGAAAGAACTCACAAAAGTGAAGTCAAGTGAGTTATAAAAAGTAATCTAATGATATTACAAAATGAAAATTATACATAAGTTTAAATAATTCTACTTTATTATAACAAGCACAGGCAAAAGGAGTTATACACCTGTCATGGTATGCACAAAACTAATCTACTTGCAGAAATTGCCTCCTGGATATCTCCAAAAACTACAGACAAATATAACTTGCTTATCTACAATCTTCAAGCTGTTCATTGCATCAGATGCTGATAGAATACAAAATCATATCAACTCAATAACATAATTGAGATAGAACAAAAGGGTAATAAGAGAAGAACATTTGTAAGAACATAAGAACATAAGCAGTGCCTCCGCCGGGTCAGACCATAGGTCCATCATGCCCAGCAGTCCGCTCCCGCGGCGGTCCAGGTCACGACCTGTCTAAATCACCAGAAGGGGCCCCCATGCCACCTCGGTTTCCTAATTGAGTCCTATCTTCCCATCAACGTCCTAGCCCTCCGGTCTTGCACCTGCACGACCTGGTTGGGTTTCTACATTTATTTTCTGGTTAGCTTTCTCAGTATCCCATGATCCCTTTATCCCTCAGGAATCCATCCAGTCTGTGTTTGAATCCCTGTACCATACTCTGCCTGATCACTTCCTCCGGTAGCGCATTCCAAGTGTCCACGACCCTCTGGGTGAAAAAAAACTTCCTTGCATTCGTTTTGAACCTATCTCCCTTCAGTTTCTCCGAGTGCCCCCTCGTACCTGTTGTCCCCTTCAGCCTGAAGAATCTGTCCCTATCCACCCTCTCTATGCCCCTCATGATCTTGAAGGTCTCTATCATATCACCCCTGAGCCTCCTTTTTTCCAGAGAGAAGAGCCCCAGCCTATCCAACCTCTCAGCATATGGATAGTGTTCCAGCCCTCTTACCAGTTTCGTTGCTCTCCTTTGGACTCTCTCAAGTACCTCCATGTCCTTCTTGAGGTACGGCGACCAATATTGAACGCAGTATTCCAGATGCGGACGCACCATCGCTCGATACAGTGGCATGATGACTTCCCGCGTCCTGGTAGTTATGCCCCTCTTTATGATGCCCAGCATCCTGTTAGCTTTTTTTGAGGCCGCTGCGCACTGTGCAGATGGCTTCAGTGATGCATCCACCAGCACACCCAAGTCTCTCTCAAGATTGCTTTCTCCCAACAATGCCCCCCCCCCCCAATTTGTAGTTGAACAACAGGTTCTTTTTCCCTATATGCATGACCTTGCATTTTTCCACGTTAAAGTGCATTTGCCATTTGTTTGCCCAGTCTTCCAGCTTGTCTAGGTCCCTTTGCAGGTCCTCACACTCCTCCCTGGAGCTAACTCTGCCGCACAGTTTCGTATCGTCTGCAAATTTTATAACCTCGCACTTTGCCTCCTTTTCCAGGTCATTGATAAATATGTTGAAGAGTAACGGCCCCAGCACCGATCCCTGTGGCACACCGCTCGTGACTTCCCGCCAGTCAGAATATTGGCCCTTTACTCCGACCCTCTGCAGTCTACCCGACAACCAGTGCTCGATCCATCTGTGCACATCCCCTCCCACCCCGTGATTCCACAGTTTCCTAAGCAGCCTTTCATGTGGTACCTTGTCGAAAGCCTTTTGAAAATCGAGGTAAATGATGTCGATGGGTTCCTCATTGTCCACCCGACTGCTTATTCCCTCAAAGAAGTACAGAAGGTTCGTTAGGCACGACCTTCCCTTACAGAATCCGTGCTGGCTTGTTCTCAGTAGGCCATTTCTCTCAATGTGCTCGCAAATGCCGTCCTTTATCATAGCTTCCACCATCTTCCCTATAATTGAAGTCAGGCTCACCGGCCTGTAGTTCCCGGGGTCACCCCTCGATCCCTTCTTGAAGATAGGTACCTCTCCAGTTTTCAAAGATAGGTTACAAACATGCTGGATTGTGCCCGCTATTTCTTGTCTTAGTTCCTTCAGAACCCTTGGGTGGATCCCGTCCGGACCCGGTGATTTGCCGCATTTTAACCTGTCTATCTGTTTGAGGACATCCTCCTTACTGACCTCTATATGCTCCAATTTTTCAGCCTGTTCCCCACTCATGAGCTCCTCTGAGTCTGGTATATTAGATGTGTCTTCTCGTGAAAACCGACGAGAAGAACGTGTTCAACCTCTCAGCTACCTCTTTATCCTCCTTAATCACTCCCTTCCTTTCTCCATCGTCCAGCGGCCCCACCTCCTCTCTCGCTGGTCGTTTCTCCTTTACGTAACTGAAGAATGCCTTGAAGTTTTTTGCCTCCCTGGCCAGCCCCTCTTCGTATTTCCCTTTTGCTTTTCTAACCTCTCGGTGGCATTCTTTTTGGCATTTCCTGTGCGCCTGGTGATTTTCCTCAGTTGGATCCTTTTTCCATCTCCGGAAGGATACTTTTTTGTCATTTATTGCCTTCTTTACTTCTGCTGAGATCCAAATCGGGTCCTTTGATCGCTTGTTCTTGCAGCCTTTCCTGAAACTGGGGACGTACGTTTTTTGTGCTTCCTGCAGGGTGTCCCTGAATAGGGTCCAGGCGTTTTCCACAGTCTCCATCCTAAAGATGTTTCTGAGCTTCCTCCCCACCATTTCCCTCATAGCAACATAGTTCCCTTTCTTGAAGTTGAGCGCAGTTGTTGCGGTTCTCCTTACTATGGGTGTCCCCCTTTCTAATGTGAATCTGATCGCATTGTGGTCACTGTTGCCTAGTGGTCCTCCCACTTCTACCCCTCTTGCAGGCCCCCCTAATCCGTTCAGGATGAGGTCAAGGGTAGCACTCCCCCGCGTTGGTTCCCTGACCAGTTGCTCCATGAAGCAGTCCCTCACAGCTTCTACAAATCCTGTTTCCCTAGTGCAGTTGGAGTGACCCGTACTCCAGTCTATCCCTGGGTAGTTGAAGTCCCCCATCACTGTTACACTTCCAGTCCTGCACTCCTGTCTCAGTTCAGCTTCCAGGTCGTGTCCGAGTCCTTCCGGCGTGCCAGGTGGGCGATAGTACAGCCCCAGTTTTATGCCTGCACCCTTGTTTCCCAGCAATTTGACCCATAGCGATTCCAGCCCCTCTGCCTTCGTTGCTATATCCATCCCGACCGAGTAGATAGAGTCCTTTATATATAGTGCTATGCCTCCCCCCTTCTTGTGGGTCCTGTCTCTCCTGTAGAGCTTGTACCCCGGCAGCGCCACATCCCATTGATTCCTCTCTGTCCACCATGTTTCTGTAATTCCAATTATATCCAGGTCTTCCCCCTTGGCCACGACCTCTAGTTCACTCATCTTGGCCATGAGGCTTCTTGCATTTGCGTATAAGCACCGCAGGTCCCGTCGTTTTTCCTCCACCTCTGCATTCACCTGGGCCGCCTCTCCTGTTCCCTGTACTTCTGTTTTGCCCTTAGCCTTTACCCTCGTAGCTTTCAGCTTCCCCACATTTCCGCCACCCCACTTCCCCGCTTTTCCTCTGGGTTTTCTTGCCCCCTCCTGGGCCCGGCCTCTGTTCGATCCCCCTCGCCTTGTGTAGCCCCTATAATGCCCTCAGCTTTCGCCCTCTTGCCACCCAGTCCCCCTGTGTCACCATGCCCCTTAGTCTCCACCCAGCAAGCTCCCTTTACCTGTTGTTTCCCTCGCTGTCTGATCCTGAGATCCACTGGTCTCTCTACTCCCTCCGTGCAGTCAGCCCGTTCAGCATCTGTTCTGGATACTGTTGTCCGAAGCGTCAACATCAGATCAGCTGTCTGTTTACTAAAGTGATGTAAGCATTTACCTCTGGATTCATTATAGATCTCCTGAACTTAGGCACCCAGGGCTGATGTACATACTAGAGAAATACTGTTGCAAGCTGCAGAACTTGGAAAATTCTGGTCTCTGGTCTTGAGGAGCTGGTCATTAGCTGATGAGGCTTGGGGCCTCCCACCAGCTACAGCAA
This sequence comes from Geotrypetes seraphini, assembly GCF_902459505.1. Taxonomy (NCBI): domain Eukaryota; kingdom Metazoa; phylum Chordata; class Amphibia; order Gymnophiona; family Dermophiidae; genus Geotrypetes; species Geotrypetes seraphini. The sequence continues at coordinate 380,957,444 of NC_047084.1, read as the reverse complement.
GGGAGATGTTCATTTTGAGGGAGGCTAAGCTCAAAGTGGGAGGCCCAGCCCCCTCTTATGGTTATGCCACCAATTGTGTTTAGCACAAAATGAAGTACTTGCTGAGTTTGTTTTGAGGTTTCCAGTTCAGTTGTGATAATCATATTTCTATTTGTAACTTGTGATCCATTGTTCTGTATTTGGTGAAGGTCTGCCTGTATGTTCTGGCAGATGTCTGACTGTTTTGAGCTTTCTGTAAACTCAATTAAACTAAAATCAAAACTGTCAGAAGTAATTGCTGCTTTTTATGGGGATAGGTAATTTAGGGGGGGACGGTTGGGGAGGGAGGAGATTCATGGTGGGGACAGTCAGGATATTGGTGGGGATGGGCGGGATTTCTGTCCCCATGTAACTCTCTAGTACGGATATGTACCAAAGTGTATTTTCACTTTAAAACTTTAGCACTGCCTATACCAAGCGTGCACGTGTGTCTTCCCACCTGACACTGGCGCACAGGACCCTCAGTTCTTTTAAAATTCTAAGAAGCCAGACTAGAGAGGTGGGCAGGTTGTGAAAATATCTGCCTGATGTCCTCCGAGAACACCTGCTACAGGTAAGTAACTATGCTTTCTCTGAGGACAAGCAGACAGTATATTCTCATATATGGAACTTCCAAGCTCTTAGACTCATATCTTAAGAAGGTGGTTTAATATAACTGTCATAAGGATGGTGAAATCCCCAAGGATGGAGGGAAGAAAATACATTTTTGAGAATTATCTGACCAAACTGTCTCTTCTAGGAGTATTGATCTAAGCAGTAATGAGAAGTAAAAGTGTGGACTGAGAACCAAGTGACTGCTTTACAGATGTCCTGAATGGAGGTTGAGAGCACATGTGCTATAGAAGTGGCCATAGCTCATATTTTTTGAGTAGTGACACAACGCTGTAGCGTCAGCCCAGCCTGAGAAAGTGAAAGATATACAGTCTGCTAGCCAGCAGGAAATAATTCCCTTAGTTACTGGAACTGCCAGTCTATTAGGATCAAAGGACACAAATAGCTGAAATGTGATTCTATGCAGTTTGGTACGGTTGAGATAATATGCTAGTGCTCTTTTACAGTCCAAGATACTGAGTCCTGCCTCCCCAGGGTGAGCATGTATTTTTGGAAAGAAAAAAGACAGAACAATAGCTTGGATGAGATGGAATGCAGTAACTACCTTCGGCAGAAACTTTGGATGAGTTCGTCAAGATAACTCTGTTATGATAAAATCTGGTGTAGGACGGATCAGAGACTAGTGCTTGTAATTAAAGAGTCTAATGCTTGTAATTAACTGACTTGTCGTGCAGATGTTAATTGCAAAGAGAAATATCACTTTCCAGGTGAGATATTTTAGAGAAGTAGACGAGAGACGTTGAAAAGGAGGTTTCATCAACTGGGTAAGAACCACATTCAAGTCCCAAACAATAGATGGAGGTTTAACAGGGGGTTTGGTGTGGTAAAGTCCCTTCATGAATTGGAAGTCCAGTGGGTGCACAGAGGTGGGTTTACTGTCCAAATGAGCATGAAAGGCACTAAGGCCTGGTTTCTATAAACGGCATCCCAATTGTAGGTGGTGGTAGGCATCCTACCGCTGTCTAACCAGGCAATCGGGATGCACGTTTTAAAAAAACTCCTGAGGCAGGCTGCCTACATTGGAGGCACCTCTGGGAGCCTAGGGAGGCATGCAAGCCCGCCTAAGCTCGCTTAAGGCTAGGCGTGGGCATGGTTTGGCTTGAAGTAACCTTAGGCGGTCGTACGCATCTCCCTATACCAGCGGGAAATGTGTACCATGTAGGTCAGCAAAATGCTGGCCTATATTGTAAGTAGACACGACTACCAAGTTTATTGCGGCAAGGGATCTACCTGCCGCAATAAATTTAGCAGCTGCAACTGCTGTCGCACCCCCCCCCCCCCCGGTACAATCGTGGCAGGAGGGATGCCCAATCCCTCCTGCCAGAATCCCACCCCCATAGATCACCCAGCTAACACCCCGGATCCCCCCTCCATCTCCACCTGGACCCCCCTGTTTCCGGTTGCATCAGAGGAGACTTTTCCAGCAGGCAACACGACACGAGTTCAAGGCTCCGGCTGTAATACAGCGCATAGCTTATAGAAAATCGCCAGTTTTGCCACAAGAGAAGGTAAGGGAAAGGGAGGGAGGGAGATGCACGGCTGGCGGGAGGGAGCTGCTGGACCAAATGAAGGGTGCTGGGGGTAGGGGGATGGAGAGGAGAAGATGCTGAAGCAGCCTAAAGGAAACTGGGGAAGAAAGAGCGAGGAGAAGGCACTGGGAAATGGGGAAGAGAGAGTGGGGAGAAGACGCTGGGAAATGGGGAAGAGACAGTGGGGAGAAGACGCTGGGAAATGGGGAACAGAGAGTGGTAGAAGACGCTGGAAGGGAAGAAGACAGATGCCAGACTATGGGGGAGCGGAGGGAAGAAGATAGGTACCAGACCAATTGGGGGAGGGGTGAAGGGAGAGGCACAGTAACAGAGCAAATGGAAGACGCAGAGAGACGGCAGACAGTGGATGGAAGGAACTGAATGAGAAGATGAGGAAAGCAGAAACCAGACAATAAAGGTAGAAAAAAATTTTCTATTTATTTATTTTTCTTTAGGATAAAGTAGTATATTAATTGTGTTTATAAAAATTTATAAACAAAGCCCTGCCAGCTGAACATCTCTTTCTCTAGTTCAGCAGCCAGAACTTTGATTTATAAGGAAGGAATAAGCTAAATATTGCAGTATTGAGGCTTATATGGATGCTGCGGGGACAGCAGGGACGGAGATGGGGTGGTGAAGGGGACGGCGGAGACAGGGATGGAGCGATAATGGGGACGGGGCAGTGAAGAGGATGGTGGGACAGGGACAGTGCAGTGACGGGGACAGAATTTTTCCCCGTGTCATTCTCTAGTCTGTATGTCAAGATCCGTCTCTTGGTAGTATTCAAATCTAGGCTAAAAGACCACTTTTTTTAAGATTGTTTTTTAAACTCATAACGCCCATTCGCTTGTAAAGCTCCCATGCCAGTTTTTATCATTTCTCTCTTGAGAAACTCCCTAACCTCCTACTTGTCCTGTTTGTCTGCTTGATTGGATTGTAAGCTCTACTGAGAAGAGACTGTTTCTTCAATGATGCTACATCTAGTAGCAGTATAGAAATGATAAATAGTGGTAGAATGCCTTTACAGACTAAGCTAACTGTAATCTATTTGTTATATCACATAGTAACGTACAGTCAATTTAATATCCAATTTGCAAGTTCTTCAGGAATTATTCCAGCTACCTCTCCTCCCTTGTAACAAAAAAAAACACAAAAAAAAACAACCTGTTGTAACTTCACTGGAAATGTCCAGTTAGCTCTTTTGTAATCCGCCTTGAACTGCAAGGTATAGGCGGAATAGAAGTCCCTAATGTAATGTAAGCTCTCACAGTATGGCATCAGGGCATCTATAAGGAGGTTCCCACTTACAGAATAGCCCTCTTAGTGGTAATTCTGTAAAGGTCACCCACATTTAAGTGCTATAATGAAGGGTGCTGACTGTGAATTCTATAAAGGCTTCTGGATCATAAGAACATAAGAATAGCTATACCGAGTCAGACCAATGGTCCATCGAGCCTAGTATCCTGTTTCCACAATGGCCAATCCAGGTTAAGAGCACCTGGAAGAAATCCAAATAGTATCAACAGTCCATGCTACCAATCACAGGGCAAGCAGTGACTTCTTTCAGTCTGTCTCAATAGCAAACTATGGACTTTTCCTCCAGGAACTTGTCCAAGTCTTTATTAAACCCAACTATGCTAAGCACTTTTACTACCACCTCTGGCTATGAGTTCCATACCTTAAATATTCTTTGAGTGAAAAAAATATTTCCTGCTATTTGTTTTAAAGGTATTTTCATGTAAATTAATTCAGTCACCTCTAGTCTATGTAATTTTTGAAAGAGTAAAATATCGATTCATTTTTACTCATTCAACACTACACCCAGGGATTTTGTAGACCTCAAATCACATCTCTCTCCTCAGCTGTCTGTTTTCAAAACTGAAGAACCCTCACCTTTTTAGTCTTCCCTTATTTGAGAGGAGTTCCATCCCCTTTATCATTTTGATTGCTCTTTGAATCTTTTCTAATTCCGCTATATAATGAGATATGGAAACCAGAATTGAATGCAATACTCACGGTGAGGTCATACCATGGAACGATACAGAGGCATTATAATATTCTTGATCTTATCTACCATCCCTTTCATAATAATTCCTAGCAGTTTTAGCCATCGCCACATACTGGGTACAAGGTCTCAGTGTATTGTCTATTTTGACACCTAGATCTTTTTTCTTCAGTGCTGACCCTTAAGTTGGACCTTAGCCTCTGGTAACTAGGATCTGGATTATTCTTCCCAAAGTGTATCACATTGCATTTGTACACACTAAAACTTCATCTGCCATTTGGATGCCTAATCTTTCAATTTCTTAGTCTGCATATGTTTTAACAACTTTGAATAGTTTAGTGTCATCTGCAAATTTAATCACCTCACTCGTCGTTCCAATTTCCAAATCATTTATTTTATTTTTTTTTAAATATTTTATTTATAACATTTTACAATATTACCAAGCATATACATCTTGTACAGAAAAGTGAGATCAAACTACATATTAAACTATAATTCCAAAATTAATATTTGCTACAAGGAAATACCAATCTAGCTGTTCTCACACTAGTCCTCAATATTATTGGATCCATTATTAAGAGCAGAACTTATATACTTCAAATTAATTAAGCAAGAAAAATCCTTGTCTAACTAAAGTGCGGGGAACTAATTTCTCATAGGCGTTATTACGTTGTTATTCCTTTTTCAAGACGTTTCATTGAGAGAAAACTAATCAATTGAGATGGCTCTGAAAATATATATTTCAATGATAAATATCTAACTACACATTTACATGGATATCTCAAGAAAAAACTACCCCCTATTTGAGTCACTCCAGGTTTTAAAATTAAAAATTCTTTCCTTCTTTTTTGAGTCTCTCTGGAGACATCAGGGAAAATCTGAATATGTTGCCCCAGGAAGTCTTTAGACCTATTTTTAAAGAAAAGTTTTAATATCCAATCCTTGTCTGGAGCCAAAGTCACAGACAACAAGAGAGTAGCTGGAACCGCCAACTCTCTATCTGATTGTTCCAATATTGCTGAAATGTCCAATGACCTCTCCCGGGGTTCCTCCATGTTTTCTTCTTTGAATTGGGGCTTAGCAGGTAAGTAATACACTCTTGTAAGAGGAGGTAAGGAATTTTCAGGAATTTCCAAAATTTCCATAAAATATCTTTTCACCATTTCTCTGGGAGAAGTTGACAGGATCTTTGGAAAATTTATAAATCTCAAATTATTTATTCGACCATTATTCTCCTGCATTTCCAACTTCTTCCTGAGTAATATATTATCTTTTACCAACATATCTTGATTTTGTTTTAATAACATTAACTCCTTATTTGTATCTTGTGACTCTGTTTTAAATTGTAACATATCCTGCTTTAAAACTTTTATTTCTTCCTTTTGTTCTTTTAATTCTTTATCCAGACTTTTTATTTGAGGATTTAAGGAATTTCCCAAATTCACCACCAAGTCCCATAATGCTTCGAGTGTGACTGTAGGAGGTTTTGTAGGTGAGAAAAGTTGTAATGGTGTAGTAACTAAATGTTCTGAAATTAGCTTTACCTCAGTGACGTCTTGTATTCCCCCAACTTCTGTTGTCCCGGTCACAAGTCCTGGCAGAGAGATCATTCCTCTCTGCGTTGTCATATTCAGCGAGCTCTCCATACTAGCCTCTGTGGACAAAGAGAAACCCACCTCCTCAGGTGGATTCTGGTCCCTTGGAGAGCTTGCAGCTTGTGGCGTCGGTTGAAGGGGTGGCGTCCTAACATCGGGACTAAGAGTGACATCATGCTCAGGGGCACCCACCGCACCGCTCTCCGGCGGTGTTCCCAACGAGCTAGAAACCAACCCTTCTTGTTCCCGTTGTAGGCGTCGGAGAAAATCATCAATAGTAACCGCTGGGGTCAAGGATCGCCGGGAGGCTCCTCCGGTATTCCTTCCCCGTCTTTTCGGCATTGTTAAAATAAGAAAAATTCCAACGACGTCCTCACTGCAGCAGACATAGGATAAACTTCTTGGGTCCAATAATAGGAAGCAGGATCCAAGCTGGATCTATGTACCCCTAATGAAGGTTACCCACTATGGGCTCCTGGGCTCCACGTGGCTCCTAAGGGGCTCCCAAGGGGCCTTGCGTGCCCCTTAGGGCACGCCCCTTCGGCTGCGGCCGCAACCACAGCAGCGGCTGCCTTTAGCGATGTTGGAGACGGACCCAGTGACGTCAGGGGTCCGTCTCTGCGAATGCCTGTCTGCGCCGCCCAGCAGGAAGAGAAGCCGCCGCTGTGGAATCCAGGACCAGCCACGGGTCACCCCACAACTCTCCTCCAGCCGGTAACTGCTCCAAGCTCTGCCACAGCAGCGGCTGCCTTTAGCGATGTTGGAGACGGACCCAGTGACGTCAGGGGCCCGTCTCTGCGAATGCCTGTCTGCGCTGCCCAGCAGGAAGAGAAGCCGCCGCTGTGGAATCCAGGACCAGCCACGGGTCACCCCACAACTCTCCTCCAGCCGGTAACTGCTCCCCCAAATCATTTATAAATAAGTTAATTAGCACTGGTCCCAGAACAGATCCCTATGGCACTCCACTATTTATCATCTTCCAATGAAAAAAATGGCCATTTAACCCTACCCTCTGTTTTCTGTCCAATAACCAATTCTTAATGCACACCTGAACATTGCCACCTATCCCATGAATTTTTAATTTTCTCAGAAGTCTTTCATTAGGAATTTTGTCAAAAGCTTTCTGAAAATCTAGCTACACTAAATCAACAAGCTCACCTTTATCCACATACTTATTCACACCTTCAAAGAAACAAAGCAGCAAGTTGGTGAGGCAAGACTTCCCTTGGTTGAACCCATGCTGACTCTTACCCATTAAACAATGTTTCTCTGTGTTCCTTAATTTTATTTTTTATAATCCTTCCCACTCTCTTGCCTAGAACTGAAGTACACCGAAGGCCCCAGTGTGAAGGCCGCGAAGAAGCCTGTGAGTGCTGATGGCTCGATGCTTCTCTGCAGCAAGGTATTTATGGTCACTGTCAGCATGGATTGGTTGGGGGGGAATAATGGAGGGTCAGCGGGGGATCGATGGTTCAGTTCAGCTACTCGGCGGGGCAGGGGAGAAGCACGGCTGCCTACGACTAGGGCTTATTTTTGGGGGTAGTGCTTATATTAAGACCTACCACGAAAACCATGCTAGGGCTTATTTTCGGGGAAGGTCTTATTTTCAGGGAAACACGGTAGAAGTGATGGGGCAAGGTGATCAAAGCCCCTAGGTGAGTATAAGCCCTCATGTAAGTAAATCACTGAATACCTCTACATGGATGGGAAAAGGGGGCAATGTCTGGAAATCAGTATATACTAATGCTCGAAGTATGGGAAACAAGATTTTGATCTAGAAGCTGTGATGGAAGATGAGTTGGATATATTGGCAATCACGGAGATATGGTTCATGGAGAATCATGACTGGGATGTAGGGTAGGAAGAAAAGTAAGGAGTAGCATTATACGTTAAAGATCATATTAAAGCCACACAATTGCAGGATCTGCAGGGCAAGGAAGAGGCACTGTGGATCAATTTGGAAAGAGGGAATGGTGAATATATTTACATTGGTGTGATATACAAGCCTCCTTCACAGACGGAAGAAGTGGACAGATTTAATAGAAGACATTCAGAATATATCTAAAAAAGGGGACATTTTACTAATAGGTGATTTTAACATGCCGGATGTTGATTGGGGTATTCCTATTGTGGGGTCTTCTAGAAGTAAGGAGGATCCTGGATTTTCTACAAGGATAACTGTTCCAGCAGTTGGTAATGGAACCCATGCGGGAAGGGGGTAATACTGGATTTAGTGCTTACAAATGGGGAAAGTGTTTCTGATGCTATAGTGTGTGATCATCTGGCATCCAGTGATCACTACATGGTACGGTTTAATATTAGGATGGGTATAGACAAGGCTCATTCAAAAGCAAAGGTTCTAGACTTAAAAAACTAACTTTGTTCGGATGGAGGATTACGCCAAGGAATTGTTGTCTGGATAGGAATGTCTGGAAGGAGTTGAAATGCAGTGGGCAAAACTGAAAGGAGTAATTGTTAAGAGCGACAAATCTTTTTGTGAGGCAAGTAAGTAAAAGTAAGAGGAAAAGAAGGCTGCTTTGGCTCTCAAAAGTAGTAGCTGAGAAGGTAATGAATAAAATCGCAGAAAGAGGAAGGCAGGCAAAAATATACAGAAAAGTTCAGAGAGGCTGGTTGTGTACTCAGGAAAGATGCAAATGAAAGAAAAAAATAGTTGAAATGGTAAAACGGGGAGATAAAGACTTTTAAAAGATATATTAGTGATAGGAATAAGTGCAAAAGTGGCATTATGACACCCAAAGGTGAAGGCGAGAAATATGTAAAAGCTGATAAAGAAAAGGCTGAATTGCTTAACAAATATTTCTGTTCTGTGTTCACGGTTGAAGCGCCAGGAGCAGGACCACAGAAAACAAACATGAATAGGGATGGAGGATTAGTAGGCCCTGATGATTTTCAGAGGGTTGTGTTCATGAGGAGCTAGCTAAAATAAAAGTTGACAAAGCAATGGGGCCGGATGGTGTACATGCAAAGGTGCTGAAGGAATTTAAGGAAGCTCTGGTGGTTCTGCTGACTGACCTTTGCAATGAGTCTCTAGAGTCAGGAGTGGTACCGGAGGACTGGAGAAGGGCAGATATGGTCGTCATAAGGCGTAAGGGAATAGACTTAAAGATCTCAATCTGTATGCTTTGGAGGAAAGGCGAGAGAGGGGAAATATAACTACCTTATGTGGCATAAATGCGCATGAGTCGAGTCTCTTTCAATTGTAAGGAAGCTCTGGAATGAGAGGGCATAGGATGAAGTTAAGAGGTGAAAGGCTCAGGATTAATCTAAGGGCATACTTTTTTACAGAAAGGGTGGCAGATGTGTGGAACAATCTCCCAGTGGATGTGATGGAGATAGAAAATATGTCTGATTTCAAGAATGCTTGGGATAGGCATGCGAGATCTCTTAGAGAGAGGAAGCGATAATAGTTACTGCGGATGGGCAGACTCGATGGGCCATTTGGCCCATCTGCTATCATGTTTCTGTGTTTTGCAGATCTCTGAGAGCCAACTGAATGACTGAGCTCGAGACAGTTGATCGAACAGTGCCTCTGAGGTCTACCTCTGGGCTGGATGGAATTATCCCCACCTTTGGCCCTCCAATCCAAAAGACTCGCATATCTTCAGAGTAATCCACTCCTCAATTCTGAGGGGCATGCCCTTGTCGAGAGCAGCTCCCTGAAGCCACCAGCGCAGAATGCTCCGCTCCAGTTCCATCCAGGGAAAAGGAATCTGACGGGAATGATGTTTTGGAAACCACCGAGACAGGAGGGACTGCTGTAGCAGCCGTGTATGTACCCAAGCCCAAGGAACCTCTAAGGAGGCCGCCATGGATCCCAGAACCCGCAGTTGGGCAGAGTCCTACAGATACTGCCAAGCCATGGAACTTGGGATCGCCAACAGATACTCGATCTGTTTGTCTGGCTCAGGAAGAAAAACACGGTCTTGGAGCGTGCCAAACTGAACTCCTAGGTAATCCAATGTGTAAATTGGAATCAGCTAGCTTTTCCTGAAATTGACAATACAACCCAAACTCTGCAAGAGAGACACAAGTGTCTCCTCAACCTGCTCGCATTCCAGTCTGGATGGTATCTAGATCAACAAATCATCCAGATATGAAAGAACCAGGACCCCCATTCTGTGGAGGTACGCTGCTCCCACCACCATCACTTTAGTGAAAGTGTGGGAGTGGGGGCCACGAAGCACAATTACTTACCATTAACAGGTGTTGTCCAGGGATAGAAGGCAGATATTCTCACATGTGGATGACATCATCCACGGAGCCCCAGTACGGATAGCTTTAAAAGTGCATCACCTTCTCGCCTGACGCCACTCATTGCTCCTCAGTTCATAGTTTTCCACGGAGCTAAGAAGTTGTGTTTTTTGAACGTTTTTCAATTTTTGCCTTTGCCTTCCCGCTCACACGTACATTTTAGTTGTATTTTTTTCTTCATATTTTAGATATGTGTTTAAAATAAACCAAAAACAGTTTAGGATATTTTTTTCCTCGCTGTTCTCACTTCACGAGCTTTGCCCATCGAGGCCTTGTTTTCCTCAGCCATTGAATTCAATTTGGCTAATGTGGTTTTTACGTCAATGTCCCGGACATTGACTGGGTTTAAAAAGTGTTGCAGATGCTAATGGCAAATTTCTGTTATTGACCCACATAGTTGGTACTTACAGTGCCTTGGCCCAGAACACTTTGTCGAATCCTGTGCTTTTCTGCCCTGGGATCATTTTCAGCATGCAAAGTAAATGGGATAGTCTGAACGATCTCCCGGACATAACTGGTAAAGGCTAGCTCCTGAAGAGGAGACCGTTCTCTTTTCATGAGAAAGGGAGGGGTCTGAAGGGAGATCAAGGGACTTATCCTCCAAGAGGACCTCTGGCTCTAGTTCAGACTCCCACAAGTGATCAGAACCAGACTCAGTGTAAAATTCCTCATGGGATGGCTGAGTCTAGGCCCACCTCAGATGACTGGACTCCTGTCCAGACTCAAGGACATAAATGTAAAGGAATAGAGTCTCTTCTAGCTCTTGGACAATCTTCCACTCCTAAGAGGTTGGAAAGGAGCATCATCTCGGCCAGTGTCGACACCAACACCCATCTGGGTATTAGAGTTGAGTTTCAGCAAACAGGCAGGGCATGAATCTCCAGAATGGGCTGGGTGGCATCATAGCTGACACTGATGCCCTTGAATCATCAATATCATGTCAAGCCAAGATGCATGCAAGCTCCTCCTGTAACATTACTCTGAACTGTTCATTGAGGGCAGACATCAAGGAAGGCCAAGCCAGTACTGGTTTGGTCAGCTCCACTGAAGGTATTAGGGTTAAACTGGAGGCTTGGTCCCAGCACATGGCAGTCTGGTGAGTCAGTGCTAACTTTAAGAAGGGAGAGCAGCCCTCTTGATGTTGACACTTCTTTGGTACCAACAAAGTCGATGTCCCAGAGCTCCCAGTGTTTGTCTCAAAGAGGATTGATGCTGATGTTTCTTGGCCTCTGCTACCCATAGGGCACTAGTGTCTCTTGGTGAATTCTGGTGCATCCATGGAGCTGGATCCAAAGATGCTCAATCCTGGTAGTGCTATTGATACTAGATGCTGAGGTAGGTGGAGACCTCCTCAATGCTGATGCATCTCCAGTGTCCAGAGCGGCGCTCAGTGCATTAGAGACTGATGCCTCCCATGCTGAAGTCAATAGACCAGACTCAGAATTGTGAACAAGATTGAAGCATTGTTCCTCTTGGCTTTTAATGGATTTCTTCTTTATCTGTGGATATAATTTGCAGAGAGGTTTTATGATCAGGGCAGGCACCAATTGTGTGTCACTGTAGGACATGATCTTGCCACATCTGGTAAATCACCTGCGAGTCAACAAAAACACTTCTAAATGGTGGGGGCCTTTGTGCTAAACCAATCAAGCTACCCAGCACTCATAAATACCACTAAGAGCCCCCAACTCATTCATAACTCATTATTTTTCTCACTTTTGGACCACAGCAGCGACTCATTTCACATGGTTTCAATTCAACCTGTGACTCACCTGCCTTCTCACCAGTTCAAGGGGTACCTTATTGGAGCTTCTTTAGCTCCTTCTGTAGCAACCCTGTTCGATACAGTTTTTGAGGAACAGTACGTTTTTTCTTCTTTGTGGTTTAGATCTATTAGAATATGGAAACAATTCTTAGATGACATCCTTTTATTGTGGAAGAACACAGAAGAGAAATTGGAAGAATTTATGCAATTGGATAAATACATAACAGGCCAACAAAAAAAGTGTTTTTTTCTTTATGCCTTGGGTTTTTTTGGCCTGTTGCTGGGGTTATTTGGGGCACCGATTCAGATAATTGCATTGGATAGACCACATCAGCTCTAGTTTCTTAGATATGGTTGAATGTATGGTTCTATTCCAATCAGTCACTCCACCAGGATGAAAGATGAGTACAAGGCCATCTCTTTAGACTTGATAAAGTTAAATTACCAAGAACATCAATGGGTGATTTGGGTAGACTTGAAGATGATTAATTTTCTTCTTGGTCAACAAAGTGGCTATACAAAGTATCCTTGCTTTTTATGCCTTTAGGAAAGTAGACCCAAACATGAACATTGAGCAAAAAAAGATTGGCCTCTGAGGGAATATATGGTAGTTGGAGGACAAAATGTAATCAATGAACCTTTGGTAGCATGTGATAGAATCATACTACCACCACTACTTATAAATCTAGGCCTGATGAGGCTTTGAATAAAGATGGTTCGTACATTTAATACATAGCGCATATGTTACCTGGACTTACCATAGAAAAACTGAAGGCAGCAATTTTTGATGGTCTACAGATCAATGAATGAAACTGAATCATATGGATGGTCTTCATTTGATCTTGTTGTGAAAAACTTTCTTGGCAAAAACTATTCATTATTAGTAGAGGATATGCTCTTTCATTTCAACAGGCTTAGCTGTAACATGAGTGTTAAAGTCCATTATCTGCACAGTCACTTAGTTCGCTTTCCAGAGAACCTTGGTGACTTAAGCAAAGAGCAAGGTGAAAGATTTCAACGAGACATAAATATAATGGAATCCAGATGGGATGCACACATGATGGCAGACTATTGTTGGAATCTTATGCGGGATTGTCAGGGCAGATCCCACTTTCGGAAGTATTACAAAAGGAGTTTCTTGCATGTTGAATGACTGGAAAGTTTGTATCATGAACTTGTGCTTTAGTATGAAAGTAGATTTTCATGATGTACACTTTTCTTTTAATTTTTAATGTTTAAAATAACATTAAAATATCCTGAATTTTTTAATGGGCGAGCAGAGTGAAGAGTGGTATATGGCACATGTTCTGTATCTCAAAAACTAGTTGATAGGAGAAAACTTGTGCCATGTTTGGAACCAGCAGGTCAAATATACCCAGAAACAGGTCTAACATTTGAGGCACCAAAATGAGTGTTGGCCAATGTAATCCTCTCAATTACAATTCACAGGTGGGCCTAGGATAAAGATTGATTTTGTGGATGTTCATTTATATATATCAGGATCTGATATTGGTTCCACTTTGTTCCAGAAATCTTAAGCTTAGAAACTTTATTTTATATCTTCATAGCCATCATCCTTATCAATTAAGAGCCAGTTTATTGGACACATAAGTTCATATGATGCTGACTTTGAATATCAAGCTCAATTAATTAGATATTTTACATTAGACATTATCTGAATTCTGTGACTAAGGCGGCTTATTTGCAAGTTAAATTTGTACAATAAGACCTTTTGTTGTGTACATATCACTAAAATTACAAAATTTAGGGAACAATACAGCAAATGACAAAAACTAAGTCTTGCAAGACTAAGAACTAACATGACAACTCATTCAACACAAAGAAAAGTAGGGAAAGGAAATATAAATTATTTGATAGTAGGTAAGATATTCAAGGGAAAAACAAGAGGAAAGTTAAAATCAATGAAAAATCAGTACACTTCAGTGAAGCTATGCAGTAAAGTTAAAATCAGGCTTACTAATTATCAAATACATCCTTAAAAAGAAAGCTTTTTAATTTGCTCTTAAATTTTTCCAAGTTGCGCTCTTCTCTTAAATAAATAGGGAGCGAGTTCCACGTTTGAGGGTCTGTGATAGAAAAAATAAATTGCCATCTTGTATTAATAATTTTAAGTGAAGGAATTGTCAGTAAGTGTTGTTCATTCGATCTCAATGTTCTATTTGAAGTGTATGGAATCAATAGTTTAAAAATAAAAGCAGGCGTTTTATAAAGTAAAGATTTGAATGTAAGCAAACTTTATATGTTATCCGGTGAGCTACTGGAAGCCAATGCGCTTTCTTAAGGAGAGATGTCACGTGATCAAACTTCCTGGCTTTGGATATAAGTTTAATAGAAGCATTTTGAATAATCTGTAAACGTTTGATTTCATTTTGAGCTATTCCCTTAAATAGGGCATTGCAGTAATCAATTTTAGAAATCACCAAAGAATGGATTATAATGTTAAGTGATTTTGAACAAAGAAATTACGAAATTGAACGAATTTGACGAAGTCTGAAAAAGGTTGATTTAACAATGCTACTGATGTGGTCATGGTAGGTTAATTTATAATAAAAAATAACCCCTAGAATTTTAATGCTGCTTATCAACTGTAAGGTGGTACCCATAATAGAAATGGGAAGACAGACTAGTTCTTATTCTGCTTTGCTTGTCCAATATCTTTAGGTTTTGTTTTGATTTTTTAAATATTGGCAAGTTTTAACAATAAATAATTGTCTTCAGTAATTTCCTATTATCGCATATAGAAGAGACAAGACCTTGGATGAGATATTAACTTACAAGCGATTGGACACTAGTGAAAAATGTGGCAAATGTCAATGGTATGCTTTTACCATTGAGGTTACACAATTGAATAGCTAATTTATCCAGGAAAATTACCTTGAGATCTAATACTTGTGATAGTAATATTGTTGTTTACATCATTATGTGTCCCTGTAATCTAATTTATGTGGGAAAATCATCCAGACCTTGAATGAACATAAGTCTTGCATTGCTACATTGAATACAGGAGCTCCGTTAGTGTCTCACTGGATTGACAAACAACATACAATTGATATTTGTTGGAGTATTATAGATAAGATGGAGATAGGATTAGAGGGTCTTGTTTTCAGAAAATTTGTTAAACTATAAGGAACAGAGATGTATTTTCACTGTAGATATAATAGATGCAAAGAGGCCAAACTTGGAATTGGATTGAAATTATCATGAGCTCAACATTCTAATTGATATTTATTATTAAAACTAATATGGATTGGCTCTCGTACAATATGATCTCATTTGAGTAGTTAGTTTGTACTGCCATCTTGAATTACAACAATGGCGGAACTGAGATATATGAGGTGAATTTTGCCACTGCATTTTTCTAAAAAAATATTTAAAATTGTATTAATGGTTTAATGTGCAATTTTTTTGTTCTTCCATATCTACACCCTGAAGTAGTGCATGACGAAACATTTTTCTTCATTGTTGGTGGTGGTTCCTTGATGGAGATAAGTACTAAGTTATGAGGAAAATAAGTTTCAGGTTATACATAAAGAGTATAAACTTATTACATATTAAGGACCAGTGAGATTGCTATCGAGGTCCCAAAATTAGAAAAATAATAATGAATTATGAATGAGCTGGTAGCTTTTAGTGATATTTACAAGTGTTAGACAGCTTGATTGGTTTGCCATATATGGAAACACTACTTAAACCCACTCAGAAGTTTTTGTGACATGATCAGAAAAATAACTGAAGTGAAATCAAGTGGCTCAATGGTGAAAAATAAAAGAAATCTGCCTGACTGGATTGCTCAGACTTAAAGGGACTGAGTGAAAAACAGGAAAGAAACAAAAAAATGCTGAAAAACCTAAGAGAACTACAGTAGAGGAGGGAAAAGGTCCTGAGCCACCTACTACTACTACATCATTTCTATAGCACTACTAGACATATGCAGAGCTGAACATCAAAACATACAAGAGACAGTCCCTACTCAAAAGAGCTTACAATCTAGGCAAAACAGATAAACTGGACAAGAATGTGCATCTATACACAGTGCTCAGATGGGGGAATTACAGAGAGAATGATATGACAGATACTGGTGCTTAGCAGGTAGGGGAATTACAGAAGAAATGATAAGACAGATATTGATGCTTAGCAGGTGGGTTGGAGTTTGGAACTGAAAGCAGCTTCAAAGAAGTAGGCTTTGAGTTTGGATTTGAATACTTCTAAAGATGGAGCTTGATGAAACCGAGTCAGGCAGTTTGTTCCAGGCATAAGGTGCAGCAAAGTAGAAGGGACAGAGTATGGAGCTGGCCTTAAGAGGAGAAGGATACAGATAAAGAGAGACTTACCCGATGAGCAGAGTGCCCGGGGTGGGGGAAGAGTGAGGATAGATACTGAGGAGCTGTAGAGCGAATACACTTGTAGGTCATTAAAATGAGTTTTTACTGTATGTAGAAATGGATAGGAAGCCAATGAAGTTACTTGAGGAAGAGGTAATGTGGGCATAGTGACACTGGTGGAATATGAGGCATGCAGCAGAGTTCTGAACAGATTGAAGGGGAGAGAGATGGTTTAGCAGAAGGCCATGAGAAGCAGATTGCAGTAGTTTAGGTGAGAGATGATGATGGTATGGATGAGGGTCTTAGCCGTGCACTAAGAAAGGAACGGTCTGATTTCAGTAATATTTTAGAGAAAGAAACAGGATTTTGGCAGTCTGCTGGATATGTGAAGAGAAGAAGAGAGATGAGTCAAAGATTATCTCGAGGTTGTGAGCTGATGAAACAGGGAAGATAAGGGTGTTCTTCACAGAAATAGAAAACGGAGGAAGAGGAGAGACAGGTTTATGTGAAAATAAGGAGCTCAGTCTTGGCCATGTTTAATTTTAGATTGCTAGCTGAATGTCTCATTGCCATGTAAGACAAGCAGGTTGAAAGCTGGGATTCAATGTCTGTAGAGATTTCAGATGTAGAGAGATAGATCTGTGAGTTGTCATCACAGAGGTGACACTGAAAGCTATGGGAGGAGATTGGAGCACATAAGAACATAAGAAGTTGCCCCCACTGGGTCAGACCGAGGTCCATCTCGCCCAGCGGTCCGCTCTCTTGGCGGCCCATCAGGTCTGCGACCTGTGAAGTGGTTTCTGACTACTTCTATAACCTACCTCAAGTTATATCTATACCCCTCTATCCCATTATCCTCCAGGAACTTATCCAAACCCTCCTTGAACCCCTGTACAGAGTTCTGGCCTATCACATTCTCCGGAAGCGCGTTCCATGTGTCCACCACCCTCTGGGTAAAAAAGAACTTCCTAGCATTTGTTCTAAACCTGTCCCCTTTCAATTTCTCCGAGTGACCCCTAGTGCTTGTGGCTCCCCACGGTTTGAATAATCTGTCCTTATTCACTTTCTCTATGCCCTTAAGGATTTTGAAGGTTTCTATCATGTCCCCTCTAAGTCTCCTCTTCTCCAGGGAGAACAGCCCCAGCATTTTTAACCTGTCAGCGTATGAAAAATTTTCCATACCTTTTATCAGTTTAGTCGCCCTCCTCTGCACTCCCTCGAGTATCGCCATGTCCTTCTTGAGGTACGGCGACCAGTATTGAACACAGTACTCAAGGTGCAGGCGCACCATTGCGCAATACAGCGGCATGATGACTTCCTTCGTCCTGGTTGTAATACCCTTTTTGATGATGCCCAGCATTCTGTTTGCTTTCTTTGAGGCTGTCGCACATTGCGCCGATGGTTTCAGTGATGTGTCGACCATCACCCCCAGGTCCCTTTCAAGGTTACTCACCCCTAGCAGTGTTCCCCCCATTTTGTAGCTGAACATCGGGTTCTTTTTCCTTACATGCATGACCTTGCATTTCTCTACGTTAAAACTCATTTGCCACTTTTTTGCCCAGTCTTCCAGTTTCGTTAGGTCCCTTTGCAGGTCTTCACAGTCTTCTGTGTTTCTAACCCTGCTGCAGAGTTTGGTGTCATCAGCAAATTTGATAACCTCACATTTTGTCCCTGCCTCCAGATCGTTAATAAATATATTGAACAGTAGAGGTCCCAGCATCGACCCCTGTGGAACTCCGCTCGTGACCCATTGCCAGTCTGAGTATTGGCCTTTTACTCCAACCCTCTGTTTCCTGCCTGCCAACCAGTGTTTGATCCATCGGTAGATATCCCCTTGCACCCCGTGGTACCACAGCTTTTTAAGTAGCCGTTCGTGAGATACCTTGTCGAAGGCTTTTTGGAAGTCAAGGTAAATGATGTCTATGGATTCCCCCTTATCCATCTGGCTGTTTATTCCCTCAAGGAAGTACAGCAAGTTCGTGAGGCACGACCTTCCCTTGCAGAAGCCATGCTGGCTCGCCTTCAGTTGCCCACTGTTTTCTATGTGTTCGCAGATTGTGTCCTTTACCATTGCTTCCATCATCTTCCCTGGAACCGAGGTCAAGCTCACAGGCCTGTAGTTTCCCGGGTCACCCCTTGATCCCTTCTTAAAGATGGGCGTGACATTCGCTATTTTCCAGTCCTCTGGGATCTCCCCTGTTTTTAGGGAGAGGTTACATATTTGGCGAAGTGTCTCTGCTATTTCGTTTCTAAGTTCTTTTAGTACCCTTGGGTGGATGCTGTCCGGTGATTTGTTGCTCTTTAGTCTGTCTATCTGTCTGAGGACATCCTCTTTGCTTACCTCTAGTTGTACCAGCCTTTGATCGTGTTCTCCGTTTATAATCACCTCGGGTTCCGGAATATTGGATGTGTCCTCTCTGGTGAAGACTGACGAGAAGAATTTGTTTAACCTGTCAGCTATCTCTTTTTCCTCCTTTATCGCTCCTTTCCTGTCTCCGTCGTCCAGTGGTCCCACTTCCTCTCTGGCTGGTTGTTTCCCTTTCACATACCTGAAGATGGGTTTGAAGTTTCTTGCTTCTCCTGCCAGTCTTTCCTCATATTCTCTCTTTGCTTTCCTGACCTCTCGATGACATTCTTTCTGGTGTCTTTTGTTGGTTCCTGGTTTTCCTTTGTTGGTTCCTTTTTCCATTTCTTGAATGATGATTTCTTGTCGCTTATCGCCTTTTTAACTGCAGTTGTTATCCATGCTGGGTTTCTAGTTCGACTTTTTTTGCACCCTTTCCTAAACCTTGGGACGTACAGGTCTTGTGCCTCGAGCACTGTGCCTTTAAACAGTGTCCAGGCTTCCTTTACGGTCTTCACCTTCCCTGAGCTGTTGCTGAGCTTTTTTCCTACCATTTTCCTCATGTCCTTGTAGTTTCCTTTTCTGAAGTTGAGTGCTGTCGTTGTGGTTCTTTTCACCTTTGATGTTCCCATGTTTAATTTGTACTGGATCATGTTGTGATCGCTGTTCCCTAATGGTGCTAGTACCACCACTTCCTTTGCGGGTCCCTCTAGCCCGTTGAGGATTAGGTCTAGAGTGGCATCCCCTCGCGTTGGTTCCGTGACCAGCTGCTCCATGAAACAGTCCCTTATCGCCTCTAGGAATTTAGTTTCTCGCGTTCAATTTGAGTGCCCAATGTCCCAGTCTATTCCCGGATAGTTGAAATCCCCCATAACCACCACTCTTCCACTTTTGCACACCTGTCTCAGTTCGGCCTCCAGGTCCAGGTCATTTGCTTCTGGCTGTCCTGGTGGGCGATAGTACAGTCCCAATTTGATGTCAGCTCCTTCCCCTCCTGTCAGCTTAACCCATAGTGACTCCAGACTGTCTGCCCTTATTGTTGTTTCTGTTCTGGATGAAGGAATGGAGTCCTTTATATACAGTGCTATTCCTCCCCCCTTCTTGTGTGCCCTGTCCCTCCTGTAGAGTTTGTACCCTGGCAGGGCCACATCCCATTTGTTGTCCTCTGACCACCATGTTTCTGTGATTCCTATTATGTCTATGTCCTTATTTCTGGCTATAACTTCTAGCTCCCCCATTTTAGTCCTTAGGCTTCTAGCATTTGTATATAGGCAATTTAAGTCCCAGTTTGTTACCTTTTCTTTTGGATCTACTCTTGATTTGTTGCTCCTGCTGGTCTCCTCACGTGTTGCCTCCTGTGGTGTGTCTATCCCGTCCTCTGCCCGCTTCTTTGTTCTTTGATAGCCCTCTGGTTCCGGCTGTTTCCTCCTTGTCTTGCTCTTTAGCTCTAATTGCCCCTCGGGTCCCTGTGCTGCATCTTTGGGTTTATGTCCATAAAGTGTCCATTTTGTCTCTAGTCCACTATTGCCAGTTCCTGTCTCAGTATCCTTGCTCGATACTGTGGTCCGATGTGTCGAGGTCAGATCGACTATCGGCTTTCCCCTTGTTATCAGTTTAAAGTCATGTCTATGCAGGTCTGGATGTTACATGCCAGCATCCTCGTCCCAGCCGTGCTCAAATGCAGTCCATCTCTCCTGTAGAGCTTGTTTTTCCCCAGGAAGGTTGACCAGTTCCGTACAAAGAGGAAACCCTCCTCGTCACACCATCGCCTCAGCCATCCATTTGTTGCTTGCAGCTCGGTCTGCCTCCTCGCATTTGCCCTTGGTACTGGCAGGATCTCTGAAAAGGCTATCTTCCCTGTCCTCAGCTTCAGCTTCCTCCCCAGGATCTTAAACTGCTCGGTCAGTGTAGTCATGTTGAAATTCCTTCTGCTGACGTCATTTGTTCCGACATGGATTATCACTGCTGTGTCCTCTGTCTCAGCTCCCTCCATGATTCTCTCAATTCTGTCGGAGATGTCCTTTGTCCTCGCCCCTGGGAGACATGTCACTAGGCGATCCGCTCTGCCTCCTGCTATGTGACTGTCCACCTCTCTCAGGATTGAGTCTCCCACCACGATAGCAGATTTTCCTCTCCTCAGCTTCCTCCTGGGTCTCAGGTCTGTGTCGATGATGATTGGGTCCTCCAATCCTTCCTTCTCCTGGTTGGTTCCTCCGCAAGGTTCCTCTCCCTCGGCTCCTGGTGGGTCCTGGTGGCTCCTGGCGGGTCCTGTCCTCCATCCGTTTGTTCCCTTCTGAAGAGCGGGTGATCCTGTGTCTCTACCATCCTGCAGGCCTCCTCGATTAATCTTTCGAGCTCTCTGACCTGTTCGTTGATGTGGTTTTCTCTGGTGATGTCCTCAGTTGGTTCAAATTCCCTTGGTTCCTCTTTGGAGCGGAGTCCCTCTAGCTCCTGTACTTTGATCTGCAGTCTCCCGACTTCCTTCTTTAGGCTAGCCAGTTCCTGACATCGACTGCATATGTAGGCCTGCCTCCCGGAAGGGAGGTAGTCATACATGTGACAATCAATGCAGTATACTGGAAAGCTTCGCTGGCCTTCTGCTGCCTCCATTATTCCTTCCTTGTGACTAAAGTTGGTGCGCTGGAGTGTGCCCGACGTGTATCTGAAGTCCCTTGGTGTGTAGGAGTGGTACACGGCGTGCAGCTAGCTGAAAGAATAGATAGAGAAGAGAAGAATGAGAACAGAAGAAAAGTACTTTTTTTTTTTTTATGAGTTAGAGTTTGCTGCTGGGCTGCCTGTGCTCCTGGCTCCTTCTCTAGGCTCCTTCGCAAAGGCGCTCTCGCTAAGGCGAGCGCCGAACGGCCGCGAGCCGTTGGCTCCCTTGCTTTTAAGGGGGAGCCCGGGCTCCGAGACGACCTCCGACGCGGTGGGGGTGGGCGGAGCTTCCTCTCACCGCTACCCCAATCAGGCTTCTGCCCCTCCTCGCCAGCTTCCGCCCCTCTGCTTTACTGTCCCTCTGCCTCTCCCTTGCTTGGCCCGGCTGCCTGCCTCCTCTCTGCTACCCGGTCCTCACTGCAGGAAAGAAAAGAAAAGATTCTCCAGACGCCACCGAGTTCCTCTCCAGACGCCGCCGAGTGCAGATGGGAAAAGAAGTGGTCCTAGGACTGAGCCCTGATGTACACCGACCGACAGCAGAATGGTAGTGGAGGAGTATTCACCACAGCATATGCTAAAGGTGCGATGGGAAAGATAGGAAGAAAACCATGAGACAATAGAGACCTGAAATCCAAGCGAGGACAGCGTTTTGATGAGTAAGTGGTGATTTACCATGTCAAAAACTGTGTTTAAATCAAGAAGGATGAGGATGGAGTAGAAGCCTTTGGATTTGGCAAGAAGCAGGTCATTGGAGACTTTCGTAAGGGTAGTTTCTGTAGAATGAAGAATGCAAAAGCCCAAATGAAACAGGTCAAGTATAGCTTGAGATAAAAGAAAGTCAAGACAATGGCGGTGGACAGCACGTTCAAGTAGCCTGGATAAAAATGGGAAGAGGGAGACAGGACGATAGTTGGAATGGCAGGTAGGGTCCAGCGAAGGTTTTATGAATAGTGGTGTAAAACAGCATTTAGAAGGCGTCAGGCACATTTGCGGTGGTGAGTGATAGGTTGAGGATATAGCAGATAGAGGGGATGACAATAGAAGAGATAGTGGTAAGTAGATGGCTGGGGATAGGATCAGAGTAACAGGTGGTGAGTTTGGAGGAAGGAAAATATGCAGTTTCTTCCTCAGTAATTTCAGGAAAAGAAGATAAGGTGGCAAGGTCCGGGGGGGGAGGGGGAGGTTGGTAGAGTGGGCTGGGGAAGGTGGCTCGGTTGAGAACTCAAGGTTAATTTTGTGAACCTTATTGCAGAAGTACTCAGCCTTAGTCTGGGGGGGGAGAATGACAGAGGGGTTGAAGGTAGGGGAACCTTGAGAAAGGAGTTCATTGTGGCAAAGAGGTGGCGAGAGTTGGAGCTGAGTCAGTCAGGCGGGTGTGGTAATCTTGTCTGGCAAGTGAGAATGCGGATTGGAAGGAAGTCAGGAGGAATTTGAGATGAATGAAGTCAATATTGTTTTTCTCCCCCCCTTATGTTTTTACCTTTGTATCTTGAATTTAATATAGAATGTAACCATTAATGAATTTTCCCATTGTTTCGATACTAACTTAATTTTTTTTTTTTAATTGTATTTGTTTTTTGCAATATTGTCCATTTATACAATATTTTACCTATGTTTATATAATATTTTGCCTTTGTTTGTAATTATTTGTTTTATTTTGTACATCGCCTTGAATGTAGAGTAGGCGATTAATCAAATTATTTAATAAACTTGGAAACTTGGATTTGAGCCAGAGCTGTTCAGCATAAGTAGCGGATTTTAGAATTTAGCCAGGGTTGGGGTTTGGGGCAGCTTACAGAGCGTGGGGGTAGGGGAGTGAAGATATTTAGAACAAAAGAGAGAGTGGTGTTATAGGGGAAGACAGCCTCTTTTACAGACTTGTGTAGCATACTGGTAGAGAGAAGGGGTGAAACAGCAGTGGAGAGTGTGTTGGGGTTGATGGCCTCAAGATTCCTAAATGTACAAGTGGAGATTGGCCAGGGCTGGAGGTCGGGAGTGTGATGGATTATAAAAGTTATCAAATGATGGTCAGAGAAAGGAAGGCCCACTATGGAAAAATTTGTGATAGAGCAGTTGGAGAAGAAGATAAGATAAAGGCAGTGGTCATTCAGGTGGGTAGGGGTGGTGAAGCACAGCAGAAGATCCAATGAGGATGTCAGGGCTAGAAGCATAGGAGTCAGAGGGGCTGTTAGCATGAATGCTGAAATCACCAAGGATAAGAAAGGGAGATGAATGCTCAAGAAAGAGGGAAATCCTGAAGTCAGTCAGTGAGGAATGAAGAGAGAGACTTATGAGGGAGTCAGTAAATGACAGCTATGCAGAGGGACATAGGGGCAAAAAGACATTTTAGACTTCAAAGGAAGAGAAGCAACGAGACTGAGGTGGAAGAATGGGTTGAAATCTGCAGGAGGGTAACAGCAGTAGCCCATTGCCATCTCCACAACCAACCATGCTAGGCGTATGGGAGAACAGGTAGCCTCCATGACACAGGGCGGAAACTAAAGTAGAGTCATCTAAGTAGATCCAGGTTTCAGTCAGTGCGAGCAGATGGAAATATCAAGAGATATTTGAGGTCATGGACGTAGGCAAGCTTATTGGAGATAGAGCAGGCAAACCACAGGGTACAAGAGAAGAGCAAGAAAGAGGGGGGAAGGAGGGGGACAGAAATAAGATTGGTGACATTGTGGTGTGATTCGCATGAATAGGGTGGTAGTTGATTGGGAGGACCAGGGTGAGGGTTGATATCCCCAAGAGAGAGCAAAAGGAGGAGCAAGAAGATACAGGTGAGAAAGGGGGAAGCAAGGGAGGGCCTGCTGCATCGCAGGCTAAATGCTCGCAGGGAGAATGGGGATGGCTGAACGAAAGATTAGGCTCTTACCTTTGCTATTAATCTTTCTTGTAAATCCACACTTTATTCCGGGTTATTTCCGTCTATCCACCAGGACTTTGTAGGAAGCCTCAAACTTCAGAGACTTAAACCCCTCCCCCTCTTACCTCATCACTGTCTCTGTAAGCATCAGTTAGTCTTAATTCAGCCAGGAACATCTGTAGAAGATAAGAACAAGAAAGAGAGGGGAATGGGGGCACTCCCCGACAAGTAAGTCTATTCTGCTCATATCAACAAATGCAACAATGAAAAATGAGAGAACAGGTTATTAATCACTAGAAACCTGAATGACAACACAGTGCTATAAGGAGACATAGCCTCACTGTCAGAAGGGGGCACCTGAACTAGGGATCCCCCCAAACCAAGTGCTAAACCCATTCTGATGGCACTCTTATAAAGGCTGGTCAGAAAACAGAAATCCAGCTTACCAATACTTGGAATGGCAGACAATCAGCAAGTTATAGGGAAGGTTCCCAGAATAAAGTGCAGATTTAGAAGAAAGATTAGCAAAGGTAAGAACCTAATCTTTCATTCTTGTACAATCCCACTTTATTCTGGGACCAGTGGGACATAACAGAGCAGTCCTGAAAAATCAGGGTGGAATTGATGAGCCTACTGCCAAAACAAAGGCACCAAAAGCAGCAATAAATGCAAAGAGAATCAGGTAGCAGCCCTGCAAATCTTGACCAGAGAAACAGCAGATGACTCTGCCCAAGAGGACAAAAAACACCTCTGGATGAATGAGCCCGCAATGCGAGGGGCAGCTTCTCTCCGGCCGCCACTTAAGCCACTGAAATGGCCATACGGATCCATCTGGAAATGGTAGCCTTAGAAGCTGGCCTACCCTTGCAAGCAGGGCCCGCCAGAATGAACAAATGGTCAGAGAGGCGAAACTCATTGGTGACCTACAGGTACTGCAACAAGAGCTTGCGCACATCCAAGGACCGCCAACACCTGGCCATGCTCCCTAGATCCGAAGAAAGTAAAAGCAGGAAGCCAGACTTCCTGATTCACATGGAAAGTTGAAACCACTTTTGGAAGAAAAGAAGGAATAGTGCACAGCATCACACTGGAATCTGTAATACTCAGGAAAGGATCCCAGCAGGAGAGGGCCTGAAGCCCAAAACCCTATGGGATGAGGTAATAGCCACCAGGAAGACCATCTTGATTGTAAGATCCATAACAGACACCAGCTCCAGAAGCTCATAAGGTGGACGAGCAAGAGAACGGAGAACCAAGTTAAGATTATAAGCTGGACAAGGAAGGTGTAAAGGAGGCCTAAGTCGCAGAGCACCCCCACAGAAACGGGCCACATCTGAATGAGCTGCCAATAAGCCCCTCAGAGAAGGAGTGCCCTTACAAGAAAACCCAGCAATCTGCACCCGGAGAGAAGCCACCGCTAAGCCCTTCTTCAGGTCATCCTGCAGAAACTCCAGAACACGAGGAACCAATGGAAGAGACAGGTCCACCTGTCTCAGGACGCACCAGTCCTGATTAACATCTCAAGCCTTTGCATGCATAGCCATAGGATTTCCTTTTGCTGTGAAACAACATGGCAATCACAGCAGAAGAATAGCTCCAGCTAGTTAAGGCTGAGCATTCAAGAGCCATGCCGTAAGACCAAAGCAGTCCGGATCCTGCAGCACAATTGGACCCTACATGAGGAGGAGAGAATGACAAGGTAGCCGAAGCCCCCTATCTTGCTGGAGCCTAAACAAGTTGGCATACAATGGCTGCTTGGCCAATCGGGTGTGATCAGAATTATTGGGTCTCCGTGGGCCGCAATCCATCTCAATAGATGCCCCATCCTAGGCCATGGAAGGAAGACATATAGGAGACCTCTCCATGGATAAGGTTGAACCAGAGCATCCGGGCCTGCACTGCTTGCCTCATGATGCCAACTTAAGAACTGATCTGCTTTCTTGTTGGCTGCAGTTGCCATGAGATCGAATGTGGGATGCCCCCACTGAACTACTATGCAATCGAATGTTCTTTGAGACAGAGACCACTCTCCAGGATCCAGAGTCTGACAACTGAGAAAATCTGCTTGAACATTGTCCACTCCTGCCATGTGTGCCGCAAGGTTCTCTCCACCCACCAGAAGAGAAGCTGAGCCTCCATGCTCAGGGAGGAACTTCTTGTGCCCCCAGCTGATTGACATAAACCACCACCCTGGCATTGTCCAAGAATACGTGGACTGATCGATGACGGAGATGACCAAAGTGGAGAAGAGCCCACTGAATTGCCCGAAGCTCCAGGTGATTGATCAAC
Source organism: Geotrypetes seraphini (assembly GCF_902459505.1). Taxonomy (NCBI): domain Eukaryota; kingdom Metazoa; phylum Chordata; class Amphibia; order Gymnophiona; family Dermophiidae; genus Geotrypetes; species Geotrypetes seraphini. The sequence goes on along the minus strand of NC_047084.1, from coordinate 380,931,127 downwards.
CACTTGTGCTCTGAGGAAGCCCACTGGCCCTGAATGGGGACAATCATACACACCGCTTTCCAGCCTTTGAGACTCAGAAAAGATGATTAGAAAATTAAGATCACCAGAAAACAAAGGTAGGGAAAATGATTTTATTTTCAATATAGTGATTGAAACGCATCAGGCACTAACGGTTAACCTGTCAGCACCCCCAAGGGAAGGCAAGAGAAAAGACCCTGGTCCACAGGTGCAGGGGGTCCCTGTAACCAGCATGAAGGCCAGTGGAAGGAAAATAGGCAGAGACTTTTTAACCAAGTATGCCTGATAAAGCATATTAACAAAATCCAGGGAGAACCCATTCCCCGTGGTGGGAGCCAACCCCTGCATACCAGTTTTGGATTGTTTGGAGGATTTATGAGGTTTATCTCCTGAGATGCGCTTGTGTTTTGCAATAGCATCGTCTACGCACTCCCCAGAGCCCCCCTCCCCCCGATGCTATTTTTGTGGGAGTTGGGGCAGAAAGTTGTAGAAGACCCTCTTTGGAGGTCAAAAGCAACAAATCTGGGCAAGCCGCACACCCCTCGCAGGCCGCAGCACATGTGGAACATAGCTGTGCATCAGACAGCCACCCACCACAAACGAGGCATGAATCCATAACATCCTGTCCTGAGAGGTCATCTATGTGGTTTTCTTTCATAAATGAAGCTGACAAGTATAAAAAGTAACTTTAAAATCAAACCAGAAAAAAATCCAAGATGGCTGCCGCTGGTGCCAATTTTGACCAAAAATAGCCTGGGGAAACCACAAAGAACCCTCAAAAATGGCAATTTTAGGATTTTAGGGGTGATGGGGGGAGGGGAGGGCATGCAGGGAAACCACCCCAAATCCTCTTTTTAAGACCCCCCTCCCAAATCACAGATTCAGGCTGTCAGCCTGTACTCACAGAACCATGTGCTGACTGGAAAACACTGCAGAGCTGAAAACAGTTCACAGGGAGATCCTCTGCTTTAAATAGGTGGAAAGCTGGACTCCGAGTCTTCTGACTGCCCCACCGGCCAAACCTCCATGGTCGTGTACCTCCGCCACCCTTGGACACATTGCACAGACGTCTGGTAGAGGAACACAGTCTGGCAGAAGAGGGCCAATGGCCAGTTGGAGGTCCTACGTACAGACGAGAACGCCTGAAGGGACAAAAATTACAGCACCCCAAACACCTGGAGGGGCGGGACCTGATCACAGGCAAAGACTTAGATCTGCGATCCTTCACACTGGCCACGAAGCAAGAGGTCGATGCCGTTTTTATGCTGTTGGCCACCGAGTGAAACAGGTATTTAAAAATGAAATCTACACACCGGTTCTGGTCATCCTTCAGGACCCCCTCCCCCCACCTCACTGGGGAGAGAAGTGTGTGTGGTGACCTATGCCACTGAGGAATCCAACTGTGGGGAAGAGAAACATTTCTTAAAAGTGTCCGCCATAAGATAAAGCACAGATATGGCGCACACACATTTCAAGGGACCCTCCAGCACCTCCCAAACAGGGATCGAGGGCACAGGGTCTGGGCAAATTTCACCCTCTTCACGGGTGCCTGGGCCACCCAGTGCCTCAGGCCCTTACCAGTGCATCACAGGGTGAACTGGGAAGAGGAAGGCCCGCCATTTTGAAGAGGCGAGCCTGCCAGTGAGGGAATAGCTCTTGCAGGTCTTCCTTCCTGAATTCAGACTTCCAGTTGAGGTACCAGGTGGGGGGGGGGCATGGGATCTTTTGTTGTCAGGCTGGGGGGCAGGCCTTCAGGCAGGGGGTATGTGTCATCCCTCCTTATCCTTACAGTTAAGGTAGAGGGGGTACATGGGGGGTCTTTGGGGGTCCTTCAAGCAGAAGAGAGTGAGCAATGGGCATCCCTCCTGACAATTACAGTTAAAATGTGTGTGTGTGGGGGGGGTATTTGGTAGTCCTTCAAGCAGGAAGGAATGGGCATCCTTCCTTATCGTTAGTTAAGGTAGGGGGGTAGATGGGGGTCCTTCAAGCAGGAGGAAGTGGCAATGGACATCCCTCCTGACAATTACAGTTAAAGAAGGGGGAAGTAGTCTTTGGGGGGTCCTTCAAGCAGGAGGGAGTGGGCATACCTCCTGCCAGATTTCTGCTGATCCTTTACAGTACCTCAAACCTTATGGTATTTTTTAAATCTTCATTAATTTTTAAACTTTAACAGTGCAATACAATTAATTGAACATAAACACTGTATAAAATGCACTATTAATACATAAAACAATCATTTTCTCCCCCTCCTCCCAATTATTAATACAAGAAGACATATTATGTGATTACAATATTATAATTAAGTAAGTTTAATAATCAAAATACATTTCCCTCCCCCCCAGGATGTGTAAGGAAATCTAATAAAAAGAGAGATACATGACAATTATTGCGATGCAACAAATGCAGTCAATGGGCTCCACACTATTAAAATGTATTACTAAACCCTACACATTCCGCATTCATTCTCTCATGCTTATAAGTAGTATAAACATTTGTCCACCAAAATGTGTAATTCAGTCTGTCGTAGCTCTTCCAATTATGTGTAACCATTTGAATAGCTATTCCCATCATGATAAAAAAAAAGATGACTTTTATATTTATCCAAAGAAGGCTTAACATGTAAAAGCGTACCACAAATTATGGCTTCATAGGATAAGGGAATTGCTGATTCAAGAATAAGATTAATTTGTCCCCAAATTTACTTCCAGAAATTAAGTATCAAAGGACAATAATATAACAGATGATCCAAAGTCCCTATATATCACTATGACAATGCCAGCATCTATTAGATTTAGAACTAATATTTGTAAACGAACTGGGGTCCAAAAAATTCTATGTAATAAAAATAACCAACTTTGTCTCATAGATTCTGACGTTGTGCAGAATGCCACAATTAAAATATGTGCTGGTTGGAATTCAAACCCATGACCTCTGGAAGATGAGCACAGGGTTTTTACTTGTTGAGCTATAGCAGCTTCCAGGCAGGTGTCCCTGAATGCCCTGTGATACGATAGCTTAGGGCACAAAGCACAGTTACTTACCATAACAGGTGTTATCCAGGGACAGCAGGCAGCTATTCTCACATATGGGTGACGTCATCCACACAGCCAGGATACGGACAGCCTCGCAAGCAGACTTGCTTAAAGAAATGGAGAAGTTTCGAGTCAGCCGCACCGCGTATGTGTGAGTGCGGGCGAGTCTCCTCAGTTCAGATAGCTAGCAGAGAAGCCAACCAGGGGAGGTGGGTGGTTTGTGAGAATAGCTGCCTGCTGTCCCTGGATAACACCTGTTACGGTAAGTAACTGTGCTTTATCCCAGGAAAAGCAAGCAGCCTATTCTCACAAGCTAACCAGAATGGGATGATGGGAGCGCTGGCAACTTAGGAGAATAAATTTTGTAATACCCTCTGGCCAAAATGGCCATCCCGTCTGGAGAAAACATCCAGACAATAGTGAGAGGTGAAAGTATGAACCGAGGACCAGGTGGCAGCTTTGCAAATTTCCTCAATTGGTGTAGATCTGAGGAAAGCTACTGAAGCTGCCATTGCTCTGGTTTTGTGCGCTGTGACTCGACTCTGTAGTTGTAATCCAGCCTGGGCATAGCAGAAAAAGATACAAGCAGCCATCCAGTTGGAGATGGTATGCTTAAGAGATTGGATGTCCCAAATTGTTTGGATCGAAGGAGATAAAAAGTTGAGGAGCAGTTCTGTGTGGTTTGGTGCGTTCCAAGTAGAAGGCCAAAGCATGTTTACAGTCCAGAGTATGAAGAGCTGATTCTCCAGGGAGAGAATGAGGCCTTGGAAAAAACATTGGAAGAACAATGGATTGGTTGAGATTAAAGTCTGAAACCACTTTAGGTAGGAATTTAGGATGAGTACGAAGGACCACCTTGCCATGATGGAACAGTGAAAGGTGGATCAGCAACTAAAGCTTGCAGCTCACTGACTCTTCGAGCAGAAGTGAGGGCAATGAGAAATACCACTTTCCAAGTGAGATACTTTAGATGAGCCATAGACATTGGTTCAAATGGAGGCTTCATCAATCGAGCAAGAACAACATTGAGATCCCAAACCACTGGAGGCAGTTTGACATTGAAAAGTCCTTTCATGAATCTGGAAACCACCGGATAAGCAGAGAGGGGTTTCCTTTCAATAGGCTGATGGAAAGCAGCGATTGCACTGAGATGGACTTGAATTGATGTAGACTTGAGGCCAGAGGTGGATAAGTGAAAAGATTTCCGGGGAGCCAAGCAAGCAGCGATTTCAGGGCAGGCAAGCAAGCAGCGATTTCTGGGCAGCCAACCAGTGATTTCAGGGCAGGCAAGCAAGCAGCAACTTCAGGGCAGCCAAACAGCTATTTTATGCATGCTGGGAAGAAGCCTTTCTCTCTAGGGATGCTGGGAAGCAGCGTTTTTCTCAGTGCACATTGGTAAAAATGGAAGCAGCAAATTTGTGGGAGAAAGCATGGAAGCAGCGATTTTCAGAGTCACAGTAATGTTAAGTGATAAACTTTTTTATCGGTACTGTACAGTAAAAGGAAAAAATCTTTAGTGATGACTTTTTTGGGGGGGGAGGAGTCAGCGGCCGAAAAATTGTGAATAAGCGAATCTGCGAATATGGAGGGAGAAGTATAATAACAATCTCATCACCCTTTCTCACATAGGCATACTTTCATGCTGACTTGCAACTTCCCTTCTATAAACCCATTCCTTATTGGACTAGTGTCCAAACATAAATCTTGCAATTCACACTAAAACATTTCTTTTCTCTATCCGGAACCTTACACGTTTCAGGAAACACTCCCAGAATGTAATGCATTTAGTTATGCAAAAAAACAAAACACATCTTTCAATAAATCATCACTCTTAAACCATCCTTAAGATAGGAAACACTAAATACTCTCACAATAAGAACATAAGAACATAAGAACTGCCATCTCCGGATCAGACCCATGGTCCATCGAGTCCGGCGATCCGCACACGCGGAGGCCCAGTCAGGTATACACCTGATGTAGTGTTAGTCACCCATATCCCTCTATGCCTCTCGTAAGGAGATGTGCATCTAATTTGCCTTTGAATCCTAGCACAGTGGATTCCTTAATAACCTCCTTTGGGAGAGCATTCCAGGCGTCTACCACTCGCTGTGTAAAGCAGAACTTCCTGGCATTTGTCCTGGACTTGTCCCCCCTTAGCTTCAAACCATGTCCTCTTGTCCGTGTCGCGTTGGACAATGTAAATAATTTATTTTCCTGCTCTATTTTATCGATGCCTTTCAGCATTTTGAACGTCTCGATCATGTCCCCTCGCAGCCTCCTCTTCTCAAGGGAGAACAGTCCCAGTTTCTTGAGTTGTTCCTCATATTCCAAGTTCTCCATACCTCTTATTAGCTTCGTTGCTCGTCTCTGCACCCTCTCAAGCAGTTTTATATCCTTCTTTAGGTTGGGAGACCAATGTTGGACACAGTATTCCAAGTGTGGTCTGACCATTGCTCTATAAAGCGGCATTATGACTTTCTCCGATCTAATACAATTTATGTAGAAAAATCTGATAGAATGCTTACATCTTAAAAGCTGCAAACAGATAGGCAAGGCAGAACAAGTAGGAAAAGTTTCACATACACTTACTGAAAAAAAAAAAACAATTTCAAAACATATGGGAGACTCAGAGATTGGGAGACCAAATCCTGCAAATGGCTTAGATTTGCTTAAGTCACAGTCATGTACAAACTGGCATGCAGCCCAGAAGCTGAGATGCTAACATGTGGCATGTGAGTGTTGTCACACAGCTATCCCCTGCTCTGACCGGCAGGTGGATTAGCTGTGCCGAATCCTGACCTGTCGATGTGGCTTCCCCAGGAAAGAGGAAGGCTTTTCAGGTAAAACAGACCTAGGCACCTGCCTAGTCTGCCAGGCCACATTGAGATACTTTGCCAAAAGGAGACACGATTCAGGTTTGTTCAAATTCACATACTTAGGCTTTTTTGAACAGGGGGTTCAGCCACCCTCATGGAATGCAAAAATTAAGCATAAAACAAAAATATCATACAGCTGTCAGAATTGTCAGAATAGCTTAAAGTCCAAGTATGTCATACAGTTCCAATTCCCTGGGCTTTCTCTGCTTTAAATAAAGTCCTCTTCACCAGGGTTCACATAAACAGAAATGCCATGAAAATAAACTTCCAAACTTTAGAAATAAAGTTCCAAGCTTCCCAGCTAATTTTGCTGGGTAACGTGTCTAGTTTTCAAAGCAGACTCCTAGGCTCATTAGCATCAGCTGAGTTTCCCAGCCAATGGAGCACAGCAGGGTATCACATAAGCTATGAGCTTTACTGAGGCTTTATCACAGAGGCTTCACACTATCAACAATACAGTTCTTTAAGCAAACACTGACCTCCGGGCAGTCCCCAAAGTGAAACGGAGAGGTTTTCCTTCTCTTCCTAATCAAGGCCAGCTGGGCTCAGGTTACAGAGAGCCAGCACGCAAGCACAGCTTTGCTTCACTTCCCCTTATGGACTAACCTCCATTCCCTCTGTGGTGTCCATTGCCTCAGCTTTCTCAGCAGCAGCTGGGGTCAGGCTTGGGAAGTCCTTTGCCATCTCTATGTCCTTGCTATTGTGGAGTTGAGGAGAGAGACTTTTCTCCTCATCTGCTGCTTTGCTATGCTGCTGGTCGTGCCTTTGCCTGTGCTCCTCAGCTCCATCTCCGTCCCTGCTCTCCTCTCTGTGATTCAGTGCTCTGCTTTTATGTGTGTTATAGCCCCACCCCTCTCTCCTAGGAGCAGGGGGGTTGGGCAGGAAATCCCTAGGGAAATAACTCCGGTTTCTCCTAGGCTGATAATGTGCATACCTTGCAGGACTAGGACTCCACTTCTCAGCAAAAGTCCTATCAGGCTTTCTGATGAACTTATTCTGATATGGCACTCTCTGCTGGATATTCTTAGGCTCATACCTTTCCTGCTCTACATCACTTTCTGAGGGGTAGTCAGCCAATTTCCTATCCTTACTTTTAACCTGGTCAGCTCTCCTGACCAGGGACCTTGCTCTGCTCTTATCCATTACAGGGACAAAGCTGGCTATGGATTTGTCACAGTGTGTAGATTCCATGCTGTGGAGAGTGTATCAAGGACACTAACCAGTGTTATTGAAAATATAAGATATGGGGCAAACTTAGACATAGAAAAAGAAACCGGTAAGAAGTCAAATATTTAAACATTGTCCTAATGTTCCCATACATAATATAGTCTGTAGGAAGATACAAAAAAAGTATAATAAATGTCATATACCAAAGGAATCTTAATTTCTTAAAAAGGACTATCAAGAAATAGCTTTAGTTCTTAATTAAACAGGGAATCATTCTCAAGTGCAATTATAACATAAACAAAAGACATGGTGAACAAAAACATACTCAGGCAGTTATAGAACACAACTGGCATTCATGTTGTCACACAGGAAAAGTTTCTAAAGCGAAAGATACAAGTCGCAGGTCCTCTTCCTCCCACCGCTCCAGTCAGCGGAAGAGAGAGAATGGGAGAGGGAAAAACCAAATTAAATCACAACAATCACCCTAAAAATTGCTCTAAATAGCGTACACAGCATTAAAACAAAGAAAAGAAATAAAACAACCCTCATTCTCCCATATTCCAAGTCTTAGCCTAGAACCAAAAATTACTCTAGCATACCATACCTAATACAGTACATTAACTAAAAAGAATAGTAAGGCAAAAGAAAATAAGTTTAACATTGCCTTAAAACACCTAGTCAGAGATGTAAGCCATCTTCTTCCACTGCCAGACATTTGCACAGTACTGCACAGTTAGAGAAAGACAACACTACATTTCCCATGAACCTAAGCACCACCACATTCACGTTCACACAGACATCTACTTCCTTTTGAGGAAATAGAGTGAGAGAGAGGCATATTGCACAGGATCAAAACCAATCCTAGCAATAATGTAGACTTCCCTTTTTTATAGTCTTTATTAAATAACTCACATTCTTTCAAAGGAACAAAGCAAGCAAAGCGTAACACACACTGCCTGTCAGCTGAATCAACACTGCACGTATAATCTTCTACGTTGATAAGACACTTAAAATTAAAAAGGAAGACAAAAATAATTGCCATTAAGGATGAAAAAGGTGATATTTACACTCAAGTTGAACCTATTTTAAAACAATTTTTAAATTATTATAAAGCACTTTATTCTTCTGAGCCTTATTTAGACAAAGGAAAAGATGGATTAGAATTTTTAAAACTAATAGAGGGACCTAAAATTCCTGAACATATAAAAAGAAGTTTAGATGAGCCTATATTACTAAAATAATTGCAAACAGCTTTGAAATCCCTTAGAGTTGGATCCGCTCCAGGTGTTGATGGTTTTATGGTAGAGTTTTATAAAACATTTCAAAATACCCTACTGCTTTATCTTTTAAATTTATATCAGACTCAACTAAATAAGGGTTGTATTATAGGCACTATGACGGAATCTGTAACTATAGTTTTGTCAAAGCCAAATAAAGATCCCACTTTGGTTTCAAATTACAGGCCTATTTCGTTAATTAATGTAGATGGTAATCTTTTAGCTAAGACATTGGCTATACATTTGGCTAAGGCTCTCCCGTTTATTACTGGTATGCACCAAACAGGGTTTGTTGCTCAGAGACATTCATCTAATAACACTAGGTTGGCTTTTCATGTTATATTTAACAAAAGCCTTGAAAAATCTGACTTTTTCTGTATCCTTGGATGCAGAGAAGGCCTTCGATCGAGTACCAAGCAATGGAGTGGTTTGGTATAGGCTCAGGATTTATACAAATGATTCAAACGTTGTATAGCTCCCCTACTGCTAGATTGTATATTAATAATAATCTCTCAGAATGTTTCATTCTGCAGAGGGGAGTTAGGCAAGGATGTCCTTTGTCTCCTTTGCTTTTTGATATTGTATTGGAACCCTTGTTATTAGCTATTCAGCAAGTAAAGGAGATACAGCGTATTCCCTATTCATAAAGGGAATACAAGGTCTCTTCTTATACAGATGATATACTGCTTCATTTGAGAAATCCTGAAACAACCATTCCATGCTTACTTGAACTAACAGAAAAATTTTGAAATCAATTCAGAATACAAAATTAATTGGAGTAAATCTGAGATTCTTCCTCTTAATGTACATTGTGCAAAAGGTTTGTTTAATTCATTTTCCTTTCTTTGGAAAGAGGATGGAATAAAATATTTAGGCATTTGGATAAAAAATACACTGGAAGAGACAATGAAGGTAAATGAAAAATCTTTATTACAGAAGATAACAGAAATGTGTGAGCAATGGAATCCTTTACATTTATCTTGGTGGGGGAAAGTACAAACTGTTAAAATGATGATCTTGCCTATGGTTTGTTACCAAATGGTATACCAGTTTTTTTCCAGGGGTCTTTTTACAAAAAGTTAAAGAGTATTCTAACAAAATTTATTTGGCTAAGTAAAATTGCTAGAATTGCTTTAGTGTCCTTAGCCAATTATGGAGGGAGGGGTAAATTTTCCCAATTTTATAGGTATCATCAAGCCTATATTATGCGCCAAGGAATGTATTGGATCCTCCCAGAGCCCAATGATAATATCCCAGATTGGATATGGTTGGAATGGCGACTTATGTTTCCTCTGCGACTTTGCCATGTTCTTAGTATCAAGATGCCTAGGCTATATAAAGAAAAAAGAGTATTAGTTGATACATGGAAAACCTTAAGATATGTAAATAATCTAACACCTATTCCAATTAACAAATCAACAAATCAAACTATTTGGCTAAACTCCAAGATTAAAATTGGCAGTTTTTAAGATCATCTGGAAGCATTGGATGATGCCAGGTAGAAGACGTTTTGTCGAATGGTAAATTGCTTGAGTTTTCACAGTTGCAACATAAATTTGGTCTTAGTAAATCACAAAGTTTTAGATGGTTGCAACTGAAGCAGGCCATTCAGGTAGGGTTCCCTGAATAGAAAAATCTCACTATTCAATATAGCTTGGAATTCTTATGCTTTCAGGTGGACTTTCTGGGGCATCAGGCCGCACAGTGGTATAAATTAATATCTGGATATATGATAAAAAAATCCAAAACTGGTCTTCGGGACATTTGGAGCATTGAGATTAAGCATCAAATTACTGCGTCTCAATGGTCACGAATTTGGTCTTGGAGGATGAGATGTACAATATCTGCATCTATGAGACAAACTTGGATTTTTCTGTTACATAGAGCTTTCTGGACCCCTGTTTGTTTACAAAAATTAGATAGCTCTAAGTCTAATAGATGTTGGCATTGTCATCTCGAAGCTGGAACTTTAGATCATTTATTATTCTATTGTCCATGTATTTTGGCTTTTTGGAAATCAATTTGGGGGTCAAATAAATAGGTTGTTAGAAAATCCGGTAGCCTTGACATATGATACTATCTTATTTCTTCAAAAAACAATAAGCTTCTACTTATTCTGACTGGAATTGCCATTCAACATATTACATTCAATTGGAAAAATCAGAATAGATCAAATTACATTTTTGGTAGAGTTTTATATGTCATATTTATAAAATGGAAAGAACGTTAGCCACACAGAGAGGATATTTTGGTAAATTTCAAGATGTTTGGGGACCATTAACAGACTTTTGTAATAAGTAGTAAACATTTTCCCTTCATAAGATAATTGAAATGAGGGGATAGGGTTGGGTGGGAGGGATGCTTTTTTGATATATTAATAGAATGTATATTGTATAATATAATATAAATGAATATTTTTGATGTGATAGGGATGGGAGGGAAAGTTAACTTTCATGAATGTCAGTTGATGATAATAATAGTAATACAAGTGATGTTTTTTCAATTTAAATGTTATTTCTTGATACACTTGATGTAAGTTGTAAAATGAATAAAAATTATAAACCAGATAAGATACTTAAAATATAAACAATTCAATTGCAGCACTCAAAAAAAAATAAAAATAAAATTGTCATGATCATTAAAAATAAAGCCTAGACTTCCAGTAACCATTATAGTGCATTAATAGTTTTATTTTTTCCTTCAGTGCTGTTCAATAAAAAAAATCTCATGAGTAAAAAGCATACTATGTACTACACAAAGTTCCCCTCTTGTAAGAAGGAAAAAATGAAAAAAAGAAATCACGAAGCATCGTTTAGGGCACAAAAACAAGAATTAAAGAAGAAAAAAACTCCAAAAATGGCCAATGATAATTCTCTTACTCTCCAGGGTATCCCACAAACAAACAAAGAGTCTTAAACGTCCCGTCATCTGCAAACAAACACATAGCTATATAGAAGAAAAAATAAAAATATCACAGCATTGTACATATGTGTGTGCACACATCTGCAAAGTAAATGTAAGGCATTATAAAACGTCTGCTCGGACTTCAGTCCCCGGCTTTCACTGTCAGAAAAGAAAATATATTCAAAGCAAAATAAAGTACAACTGTTTCTTCAGTCCTTAATCTGCTATGCGAGTGGAGGGAAAAAACAGAAAATTAATAAGCAAATCACAGTTAGTACATAATATAAGAACAGTCCTTTTCCGCTAAACACAACATATAAAGCAAAAAACGAAATATCTGCTATTTGAACGCTAGAACTATCCTGCACTAGGGTATGTATAGGGTTAAGTTTCACATTCTTATCTATCCAAGTTCTTAAACAACTGAGACAGCAAATTTTCCGTGCTTTCAGCGCGTGTTGTCCTTGCCAACAGATGAAATAACAGGATTTGCAGCTAGTTTCAGGGTACTTTAAAATCAACATGCCCAATGTGTTTGCGGAGGCAGAGATAACTTGTATACATTGGCCTAGTCTTCGCTCATTAGGAGTAGTTGGAGTGAATTCCCCTGTTGGGCCCTGCCAGTGCTGAAGTTGGGCCGGCGAATAGGCTAATTCTGGAGCATAATCTGTGCAGTAGTTATTCTGACCATTGTTAACGGGAGGGGGCATAACAAGGCCTCGGTCTCCCTCTCTATCACTCCGATTAGTATCTGCAGCCCAGCATTTGGTTGCATAGTGGCCATATTTATTACAGGACCAGCATTGTACTTGGGACTTGTCCTTAACATTCCCACAACCTCTACCTCTGGGAATTCCATGTCCGCTACCTCTCATTCCTCTATAACTTGGTTCATAACCTTGAGCACTCTATGGCCAGGGAGCGTTATTTTGGGTCCATTGTATTTGTACAAGCTGAACTATTTCGTTTCATACCTCCTGTATATCTTTTATCATCTGTGTAATTGCATCAGTATCATTATGGTCCTGTTTATTGTCTACTTGTGCTTTTTGTGTTTCCTGTCCATGTTATCTGTAGAACTAGGGGCTTCGTCCCAAGTTGTAACAGTTCTCTCTGATCCTTATTACTAGCTTCATTTAATGATGTTGAGTAGTGTATTACGTAAGAAAATATTACTGACCAGCACTTGCCTACCAAGCTGACAACACTATCAAATGTGTATTGTACGCTTGTAGGCATCGCATATTTGAATGTCTGAAAGGCTAAGCTTATCATTTTATCTTTGGAACAAGGTTCCCTTATTTGCGATTCCCACGTGTTCTCAGAAACCTGAATGAAAGAGTATGAGGCTCATAATCGAAAGAGAAAAACGTCCAAAAACCGGCCTAAGTCGGCACTTGGACGAACTTTTCTCATAAACGTCCAAATGCCGATAATAAAACTGGGTTTTGGACGTATTTCTAAACGACCTAGGCCTTCATAGTGCTGCTCAGCTAAATGGGGCGTTTCAGGAGGCGTGTCGAGGGCGGGAGTTGGGTGGGACGTGGGCCGGCTTAGACTTAGTCATACAGCAAGTATAACCGAATGTTTAACAACAGAGCCTAGACGGAACTTGGACGTTGTGACTTAGACCATGTAAAACATGGTCTAAGTAACAAAAACCCACCTAAACTCACCAGATAAGCACTGAAAACACATAACACAGACCCCCACATACTACTCCAGAGATCACCAACCCCTCCCCCGTCCTCATAAAAATTTTATTCACAACTTTAAATTTCAGCCTCCAGACCATCATCACCTGGCCACCTGGCATAGGAAAGCCTAGTCGTCCAGCCCAGAGGTAGCTTAAGTCATCTTGGGGTGGGTTAGGGACCCATAGAGAAGCGGACCTATGCCCATAAGCTCCTGTAATCACTGCATTGATGCTTAAACATGTGCACTCCCCTATACACCCCCAAAACCCTTTTCTACTGGCATATAAGTGGCTCCTGAAGCCATAAGGGCTATTGGGGTGGTAGATAAGTGGGTCTAGGGGATTCTGGAGGTGGTTTGGGGGGACTCACCGTCACCTATAAGGGAGCTGTAGTGAGGAGAAGCCATGGCACCCTTTTTGTGAAGTTCACAGCAGTGCCCTGTAAGGTACCCCACTATTTAGGTGGCATGTCTGGGTGTTCAATCCATCACTTTGCAGACCCCTCCCATGTCCAACTGGGCTTGTTCTAGGCATTTTGGACTTGGACAGAAAGTTGGTCGGAAATGTGGTATAAAGATGGACGATTTAGCGGCTTGGACAATCAGATCGGCAGGACGTATATTTAGACGATTTTCAAAAGTAAAAAAAAGATGGATGTCTCTTTCGAAAATGTGTCTTAGGCTCTTTTTAACTTTGGACAACTTGCGAGATGGACGTAAATGGACTTAGACGTCCCTTTCGATTATGCCCCTCCACATGTCTAAAGGTCTGGGACCAACACAAACAGTAGCTTGAAAAAAGAAAATAAGTTACGTGCCCTTATCTAAGAATTCCTTGCTAATTTTAAGATAATGAAAGAAATACAGTACACGGCTGGATATTCAGCAGACAAGTTACTGACTACAACCTGCCAGTTAACCCGCCACAGAAAGCCTGTTATCAATCAGTTTGCTGGCTACAAACGGCCAGTCATCAAAAGTCGGAGGTCATTCATTAATGTAGACACAAACAGTAACATGAACCTAAAACATAGTGGGGGCCCTTCCCACACTCGATATTCTTTTCACAACTAAAGAAAAACAAAATAAATTCTCACGATAACAGCTGGCTCCACTTGCCAGTCTCAAAAACACAACCTGGCTTCACTTGCCAGTCTTAAAAATCCAAAACACAATCCTAATACGGTCTAGTACCCTAGTGTGCAAAACAATAAAGGTTTAAATCCGTGTACCTTTAAAGTTATATCTTAAATTACCCTATTTCACTCGTTGGTACTTTGGGTAAAGGCCGGGAAAAGGCTTTACTTGTGTTGAAGAAAAGCTCCTTTTTATAAAGAAAGGAGGCTAAGATAGATAGCTTTGAAAACGTGCCTGTTTTTACATGTGTTACCAACAGACAAATTATAAAACCAAAATGCAATTGCAGTAACTTTGAAATACATGTTCAGTGCTTCCTTAGCAACAGCAGTGAAAAGAGTATCAAAACAATATAGGATTCACGGCCACAAAACCTAACAGAGGCAAGCAGAGACTGGAATCAAACAAAAAACAACTGTGCTTAGGTTCTCATGATTAGGGGGCAAACAGGTGAGAAAAAAAAAAAAGGTACGTCGCGGGTCACCAAATGATAAGATTGTTGCAGATCTTATCATAAACCCATAATAAAGACCTTGTGACAGTGACAGTTACAATAAGATAGGTTTGTTAGCAAGAAGCAAAAGGCAACTCACATGGAATAGCAAAGTACAGCATATTAGCTATAAGAATAACATACATCCGAAATATCAATCTGATATTCTTTTGGGTCTGACTCCTCTCTCTTTTCTCCTCCTTCTTCTCTTATGCCATCTAGCATGTCACTTATATACATTATTTCAGTAGCCTAGGGTACCTCCTAGTTACTCACTTCTCATTGGTTTGTCACATATGTCATTTTTATTGGCTGAATGGTCCATACACTTATCATGGAGCTATAATGAAGCGTGACGTCACCTGGTGCCAAAACTGACCTTTCTATATTTCCCTGACAAATGCATTCCCAATACTGAGGCTAATAACTCCAGAGAGCAAGAACCCACCTTCCTGAGTTATACTGTCCTCCGCTAGCACTTCTTAGGAGGACTTCTTATCATGAAAAATCCCAAAACAGTGATGCCACAGTCAGGAGATCTGACTGCTGGTTTCTGGAGCAAAGGTGAATCTCTCTCTTACTGACAGAGAGGAAAATGACTGCTTAGAAGTTTGAATTCATATGCATAATGTCTTTCTTAGAAATATAACTATTTAGGGTTCTCAAGGATCTTTTCCTACAATATATGCAGGTGTTATGCTTGCATCTTCTTCCGCCTACATTTTCATGCAGGTCTTACTCCCGATTCTCCCTCAGTCCAAATGTATGGGTTAAGACTAGTGAACAATGTCAGGAAATAGGTCAGTTTGCCATGCCCCAGTGTGGATGTAGGGTTCATCACATGTGATGACTTCCATAATAGACATTTTATGAAGCTAGGAAGTTGTATACTCTAAACCCGGTGGGGGCTTGGTGCGATATATTTTTAAGTGCGATTGCAGTTTTTCAGCTATAAATGGCGCCGTGACAGTAATGTGCAGGCTACTTTGAGTGGGGACTTGGTGTGAAATATTTTTTGAGTGCGACAGCAGCCGTTGTGGCAGTAAGGTGTGGGCCGTTCACACATATATATACATATTCTCAAAGTCAGCCTGTTTGATATATGAGTTTTTTAGCTAGGACAATCAAGTTGAATTAAAGCGAGTCTCCACACTTAGGGCACATGCCTTGAATATAAAGTAGTTTGTGCCTGTGTCCTTTTTAGATGTTTTCCACATACAAGACATTTGCCTTGCACATAGATTAGGTTTGAGTTTGAATTTAGGTGAGGGTTTCAAATTGTTCTTAATAATGTATCTATTTTCTTTTAGAGAGGCAACACATTTGTGAAATCCTCCGAGGAAGATCCGTTTGTTGGGATCGAAACGCCTAACATGAAGGGTGTCGGGAGTTGACATTATAGATTAATGTTGATTGTGGAATAGTCCCACTCAGATAAGTGTTGCCTTTTATGATATAAGATCCTTTCAGGTGTTTTTGAAATTGTGGAACACACATGCAAGATTTACATAAGATTTTTTCAGGTGTTTTTGAAATTATGGAACACACATGCAAGATTTACATTGGTATTATTTTTAGTATATACATAAAATAATTATTTTTTTTTTAAATATACTAGATATAAATTTTAGGCACCACATTACAGGGTACACATAGACAATTTTGGTAGGAGGTGGTGGGCATAAATGATTATAAAACATTAATACAGGATGTGGACCTGAAATGGAATAGATTATATGAGGTCCTAAGATCTGATAACTGTATTATGATATGCCCATCACCTTTAGTGATGAGATACTTTTGAAAGAAATAAAGAAACATGATCAATCTTTGCAAAAGGAAATTTAAGTTATAATGTAGAAGCAGGAGGTAGTGTTTGAACAGGTTATAATGACATTGGATATATGACATATCAATGATAGAAGATTCGTTATAATCATCTAAACAACCTCTTTTCTATATGAGTTTATAGGTTGGATGTGTTAATGAGCTTGGTATTTCTTTTTTAGTTCAATTTGTTTATTAATTTTAACAAATACAAGTGAATACAGTGAATAACAAGCATGGTTAACAAAGATTTACATACATGAACGATGAACAGAGATGTCCCATTATGGAAGTACTATCAGAATAAGGAGCAATTACAGGGTTTGAAGATATACGTCAATGGGTTGCCATATATTATTAGTAAGTCTTGGTTGGGATAGATGATGTTACTTAGAAGTATATAGCTCAAATCTCTTGAATAGACATATGGAGTTCCACCAAAAAGTGTAGCTGAGTGAAGATGCATTTTTTCCAAAATTGCAGTACCTGTTGAATACTAGTTGAGAGCATGATAGCTATCAATTTAGAATCACAAGAGCAAGTTAAAAAAATAAGGATGTAAAGATCGCATAATAATAATGTCAAAAGACAAGTCAGCAGTACATGAGGAAATGGAACAGACTGTGGCCCATATCTGTTCCCAAAAAGGTTGAACACAAGTACAAATAAAAAGCATATGGGACAAAGTACTTGTGATTGTAGACAATGCCAGCATAGATCATTGGACATGAGTTTAGCCTTTTTCATCTTATAAGAAACTAGTCTTTAAGCCCGTTACATTAACGGGTGCTAGAATATGTGTGTGTGTCTGTATTTATTTATTTCTCTCTCTCTCCTTAGCCTGTTTCTGTATTTCTTTCTTTCTGTCTTTCTTTTTTCTCGGCTGTCCACCACCACCCCTTGCCTGCTCCCCCTGTCCATTCTCCCTTCCTTTTTCTTCCCCTGTGTCCACCACCACCCCTTCACTGGTCCCCTTATCCAGCAGCAGCCCTTCTCCCTTTGTTTTAACTCCCCCCCCCTGTCCAGCAGCACCTCTTTCCTGCTCCCCCTGTCCAGCAGGAGGCCTCTCTTCCTTTTTCTGCCCCCCCCTGTCCAGCAGTAGCCTTTGTCCCTTACTTTTACCTCCCCCCTGTCCAGTAGTACTTTTCCCTTCCCTGCTTCCCCTGTCCAAGATACTACCTGTCCCCAACCAATCACACCCCTACCCCTAAAGCAAAGCAAGTTAATTTCTTGTAGCCAAAAAATCACACTCCTCCCCCCCCAAAGGAAAGCAAGATCGTTTCTTGTCCCCAACAAATCACACCTCTTCCCCCACAATGGAAAGCAAGATTGCTCCCTGGGCCCCTTCCCCAGCACACCCATCCCTGGCCTTTATCTAATCAATGCACGATAGTTCACAGCTTCCCCAGCACACACCCTTCACCCAAAACAAACCGCAAGTATTTTTTCCTGCCCAGCAAACTGCTGTAAAAAAAAACAACCTTCTAAATCGGCAGTTAGTTTTGCTTACGTCGGTTGCTAGGGCTGCAAATACATTTTCTTCAATGTCGGTGCAAGGGAAAGAATCTGCCAAGTGTCCCTTACTTTCGGAGGCAGCTGGGGCAGGGCTCGCTGTAGGCTCCTTTTGTAAGTGGGGAGCCGAGCTGAAGGGAAAGCCAGCAGCTACTGCAACACGAGTATTCTTTTTCACAGGGAGGCTGTTATTTGGTGACACGGTTACAGCCGGCTGGAGTTTTTTTTTGGCGCTTCCCTTCCCGCCCCTTGAGGTGTCAGCTCGGCTCCTCTCGATTCCCGCCAGCGTCGGAAGCCTTCTCCGACGCTGGTGCGGCTCCTGAGAGGAGCCGACAAGAGAGCAGGATGTCCAGCGCTGGGGTCCATGGTGGCTCCGTGCTCCATGCTTAGCCGCGGCGGCCTGCAGCTGCTGACAGCTGCCACGGCCTGCAGCCGCCGACAGCCGCCGGGGCTATTAGGCTTCCACCTCTGACTTTTGCCGGTCTGGTCTGGCCTGCTCGCCTTGCCGTATTTTTTTTTAGTTGAAACACGGGGCGGTGGCTCCTCTCATGATCCCCACCTGCGTCGGAAGTCCGACGCAGGCGGGGATCTTGAGAGTAGCCACTGCTGCGTCTTTAAACTAAAAAATGCAATACGGTAGGGAGCAGGCCAGACCGTAAGCCGCGCATGCGCACTTCCTATGGGTCGCAACAGCTCACGGAAAACCGGCGCACACATAGGAAGTGCGCATGCGCGGCTTACCGTTTTATTATATTAGATGATAAGAAATAGTAACGATTGGGTTATGCTGGCAGACAGCAAAGGACGATTAACCTTGGACCAGAATCTGTTCCAGTCAACTATGGAGGGATCTATATGGAGCTCTTGGGACCATTTATTCATGAGTTCACTAGATGGTGGGTAACAGTCTCTATATAATTTATAGAAGGTAGAAATCTCTTTTCCTATGGATCTAACTAAAGTACACCATTTCCTAAGGCAGCAGCCTTTGGAAAATTGTATGCTAGAAAGAAGTGAAGTCAATAAGGACCATTGATTATGTTTAGTAGAGCAGGGAAGCGTAGACAAAACTCTGGGAAGGACAAGAGAATATCTCCCTTGTAGAGTTGGTTAACTTGCCATATACCTTTATACCACTGTTTCCAATTCAGAAATCTATTTTTGAATTTCAATTTAGGATTGTTCCATATGGTCATATCCTTATGGGTGAAAACTGAGTTTGTAGCAAGAAGATCCAGGGATTTTAGAGCTGATGTTGTTGCAAAGAAAAGAGTGTAATGTTTCAGATGTGGTGGAGTTGACATGGTGGGTATACAGTTGCGAGGAATAGGAGTACTTAGAAAGATTTCCAACTCTAGCCAAGAGGGTTGGGATAATGTGGTCATAGAGGAATCATGGAGAATCCAAATGGATCCATACTTGGCTAAAGAGGCTAAATGATGGATCGATAAAAATCTGGTAGATTAATACGACCATGGGTTTTGGAGGTCTTCAATTTATTGATGGAGATTTTAGGATGTTTATGCTTCCATATGAAGTCATTCAGTTTACTATCTATCCATCGGTAAAGAGAAGGTTTACAGAGATTAGGTAGCATGAGGAGTATGTAAAGAATTTGTGGAGCCAGTGTCATCTTGATGGTGGACACACGACCCCAGCAGGAAAGATACAGTGGTGACCATTTAGAGAGGGAGTTAGTAATGAGATCTTTTAATTTTAATATATTCATATCAGGAAAGGAAACTACGAAGCAATGAGGGAAATGGTAAGGAAGAAACTTAGGAACACTTCCAAGAAATGGCAAACAGTAGAACATGCCTGGTCTTTTTTCAAGGACACGGTGAGCGAGGCGCAAAATCTGTATAATCCCAGATTCAGAAAGGGGTGCAAAAAGAGTCGAACAAAAAATCCGGCGTGGATAACTAAAATAGTGAAGGAAGCGATAGGAAATAAGAAAAATTCATTCAAGAAATGGAAAAAGGACAAAACTGAGGGGAACTGGAAAGAGCAGAGGAAGTATCAAAAAGAATGTCACCGTGTGGTTTGAAAAGCCAAAAGAGAGTATGAAGAGAGGCTAGCCAGGGAAGCACGAAATTTCAAACCGTTCTTTAGATATGTTAAAGGGAAGCAGCCGGCTAGGGAGGAAGTGGGACCGCTGGATGACGCAGACAGGAAGGGAGTGGTGAAGGAAGAGAAAGAAGTAGCAGAAAGACTTAACGTGTTCTTTTCATCTGTATTTACAAATGAAGACAAATCCAACATACCGGAACCCGAGCAAATCTTCAATGGAGATCAAGCAGAAAAATTAACATCCATGGAAGTGAGCCTTGAAGATGTACGCAGGCAGCTAGAAAAATAAAAAACTGACAAATCCCCGGGTCCGGACGGAATCCATCCAAGGGTTCTGAAGGAACTAAAGGAGGAGATAGCGGAACTACTGCAGCAAATTTGCAATCTATCACTGAAAACAGGTGTGATTCCGGAGGATTGGAAGATAGCCAACGTTACGCCTGGGAAACTACAGACCGGTGAGTCTGACCTCCGTTCCAGGGAAAATGGTGGAAGCACTGATAAGACAACATTGATGAACATTTTGAAAGAAACAAACTTCTGATAACCACCCAACATGGTTTCTGCAAGGGGAGATCGTGCCTAACGAACTTATTGCACTTCTTCGAAGGAATTAACAAACGGATGGACAGAGGAGACCCCATAGACATCATATATCTAGATTTCCAAAAAGCCTTTGACAAGGTGCCCCATGAACGCCTACTCCGGAAACTGAAGAATCATGGGGTGGAAGGAGACGTACAAAGCTAACTTCTCTTCAGAATTTAATATTTGACTTTTGTTCAGCTTCTAGCTATCCTTTAATTTGGGGGGACTTTAATATTCATTTTGATAATCCTACTAACTCAAACACTTTAGATACACTAAACTTCTTCAAAACATTGGATCTGCAAACCCTGATCCATGAACCAATACATTCGGCTCAACACACTCTTGACATGATTCTTACACCCAAATCTCAAAATATCTCTCATTCAGTCCCGTGCATCTCTCCTGTACCTTGGTCCGACCATTATTTTATTTCGCTTAACCTCTATTTCTCCAAACTACTACTACCAAACCGTTCTTCTGAAATCAAAAAGATCTCATTTAGGGACTTTTCTAAACTTCAAACCTCTGATATCACACCTTTTTTCTGCACTTCTACTACTATCCCCAACTTTAATTCTATTGAGGAACAACTACAATTCTGGAATTCCTCTCTCGAAACTCTTGTGAACACTAAAATACCTATGATTTCAAAAACCATTTCTGCTCGTAAACTTAGTAATCCATGGTACTCGGAAGAACTTTCTTTGTTAAAAACACAACTTCGCTCTTTAGAAAAGAAATGGCGATTATCCAAAACTCCATCTAACCTTCAACATTTTAGAGAAAAGGCCTCTTTTTACAAAAATAAAATCACTCAGGCAAAAAAATCATATTATGCCAATAAAATTCAAAAAGCAAAAAATTCCTCTGCTCTATTCACTATACTAAAATCCATTAACCCAGAGACAAAAAAACAGTACTACTAACCAAATATCTACTCTAAAAGCACAGAGTCTGGCAGACTACTTCTGCAAAAAAATTGCCACTATCCGACAAAAGTTTGCTGGTAACAAGATAAACAATCCTTCAGTTGACGATACAACTAATTTCATACCCACAGCCAAATGCACTAATTTCAAAATACCAACTTTAGGGGATATAGAAGGCAATCTTAAATCAATCAATCTAAAGGGCTCTCGATTAGAAATCATTCCTCCATTTTATCTAAAAAAATTCTTTGCTTGTTTCGGACCTTTCATCTTTTCACTTATTCAAAACAGTCTACTCACTGCAACTGTTCCCATTTCTTGGAAAACCTCAATTGTTACTCCAATACTAAAAAACTATAAAGTCAGTCAGGACGATACTTCCAATTACCACCCAATTTCCAATTTACCTTTTCTAATGAAATTAACTGAAAAACTGGTTTTTGAACAACTTTCAGACTTTATTGAATCCTCGAACGCCCTCTACCCAAATCAAACTGGATTTCGAAAACACCACAACACAGAATATTCGATGATCGGTCTTGTAACTAACATCCACTACTACTTAGACCATCACAAATCAATTGCCCTTTTTTCGTTGGACTTATCTGCAGCGTTCGATACCATTGACCATGAACTTTTACTGAATCGGTTGGAATCTTTAGGTATAGGTGGTCAAGTTCTGAACTGGTTAACTTCTTTTCTCTCAGACTGTTCTTCCAGAGTCAGATTTAATGATGACTATTCTACACCTTATTCTCTTACCTATGGGATACCCCAAGGTTCTATTCTGTCACCTCTCTTATTTAACACTTTTTTCTCTACACTACTCACCATTTCGCAATCACTAGGTTTTACATCATTCTCCTATGCAGATGATATTCAACTTCTGCATCCTTTTGACCCGGAAAATGATGAAGAAATAACGGCTATCAATAAAAAATTAGACTTGATAAAAAATTGGCTAAGTTCTAATAAATTAGCATTAAACATTCAAAAATCTAAAACTATGTTCTTCACATGGAAAAAAGACTTAATGCCAATATCATCGTTCATCCTAGATAATATTCCCTTAGAGTCAGTACCTACGCTAAAAATTCTAGGAGTAGTGGTTGATGTTGACTTATCATTTCATAATCACATCAGTCAAAGAGTTAAATCTTGTTTCCATAAATTACGTCTGATTCGTTCAATCTCTACATTTCTAGACCTTAAATCTGTTAATATATTAATCCATTCCATGATCATATCTAAAATCGATTATTGTAATTCCCTTTTAATCAACATAACACAAAAAGAAAAAAAGATGGCTTCAGATAATCCAAAATACAGCAATAAAACTTATTCATAAAGCGAAAAAATATGATCATGTTACACCACTAATGATTAAATCACACTGGCTTCCCATTTCCCACCGTATTAATTTTAAGATACTCTTTTTAGTATTCAAAGTTCTAACCTTCAATGAACCACAATTTATGACAAGAATGATTATTCCTTACAATGCCCCTCGCTCTCTTCAATCATTTTCTTTAAATTTATTAACGGTTCCCTCTTTGAAAATCGTTGGCACAAGAAGAAGCGATATGTTTTCTGTTATGGCTCCTAAATTGTGGAATTCATTGCCACATTATATCAGAAATGAAAAAGATCTTACCTCTTTTAAAAAATTTTTGAAAACTTTTTTGTTTCAAGACGCTTTTAATATTTAATATGTCTAATTTTGGACCCTTCATATTTTGTAACAGATATTAATCCCCTTCCCTCCCTCTCGTTTTTTCCTTTTTATGTAATTTTCAATATAAAATGAATTTGTAAGTTTTCCCCCCTTTCCCTCTTTAATCATGTTTGTCTTTAATCTGACTGCAATAATGTTAGTCGGTTTATTTAATTTGTATGTTGTCTTTTATACCCAATTATCTGTGGGACCACTAACTAATGGCTTTTTAAATTGTTCATCGCTTAGAAAGTTTGTATAAGCAATTCATCAAAAGGTAATAAACTTGAAACTTGAACTTGATGGATCGGAAACTGGTTGGCGGATTGGAAACAGAGGGTAGAAGTGAAGGGCCACTACTTGGACTGGAGGAGGGTCACGAGTGGTGTCCCACAGGGCTCGGTGCTTGGGCCGCTGCTATTTAATATATTTATAAATGATCTAGAAACAGGGACGAAGTGTGAGATAATAAAATTTGCGGACGACACAAAACTATTTAGTGGAGCTCGGATTAAAGAGGACTGCAAAGAATTGCAAAGGGACTTGAACAAACTAGGGGAATGGGTGACGAGATGGCAGATGAAGTTCAACGTTGAGAAATGTAAAGTACTATATGTGGGAAGCAGAAACCCGAGGTACAGCTATACAATGGGAGGGATGTTATTGAAAGAGAGTACCCAAGAAAGGGACTTGGGGATAATGGTGGACATGACAATGAAGCCGATGGCACAGTGCGCAGCGGCCGCAAAGAGAGCAAATAGAATGCTAGGTATAATCAAGAAGGGTATTACTACCTGAACGAAAGAAGTTATCCTGCCGCTGTATCGGGCGATGGTGCGTCCGCATCTGGAGTACTGCGTCCAATATTGGTCGCCGTACCTTAAGAAGGATATGGCGTTACTTGAGAGGGTTCAGAGGAGAGCGACACGTCTGATAAAAGGTATGGAAAACCTTTCATAATCTGAGAGACTGGAGAAATTGGGACTCTTTTCCCTGGAGAAGAGGAGACTTAGAGGGGATATGTTAGAGACTTACAAGATCATGAAGGGCATAGAGAGAGTAGAGAGGGACAGATTCTTCAAACTTTCGAAAAATAAGAGAACAAGAGGGCATTCGGAAAAGTTGAAAGGGGACAGATTCAGAACGAATGCTAGGAAGTTTTTCTTTACCCAACGTGTGGTGGACACCTGAATGCACTTCCAGTGGGCGTAATAGGGCAGAGTACGGCACTGGAGTTCAAGAAAGGATTGGACAATTTCTTGCTGGAAAAAAGGATACAGGGATATAGATAGAGGATTACTGCACAGGTCCTGGACCAGTTGGGCCACCGCGTGAGCGGACTGCTGGGCACGATGGACCTCAGGTCTGACCCAGTGGAGGCATTGCTTATGTTCTTATGTTAACAGTGGGATCTTTATGTATGTAGGTGCCTAAATATTTGATGGGATCAGAAGACCATGTGAACTTAAAATCTTTAACATCTGATTGTGCAATATAATCATTGAGAGGAAATATTGCAGATTTCTCCCAATTAACAGTGTAAACAGAATAAATAGAATATAATTCCATGATATGAATAAAGGCTGGAAGGGATATGGTTGGATTATGAAGGAACAACATAACATCATCTGTATAGGCTGCTAATTTAAGTTCTCTAGTTAAAGATGGCAAACCTTGTATTGTATTAGATTGTTGAATTGCAGCTTGTATACGCATATCATCTGAGTTAACACTGTTTTGAGAGGTTTTAATGGAGGTAATATGAAAATGTTCTTTTTCCCCTTTACAGTATTGGACAAGCGATTTCCCCATTTTATTATTGCCGATGTAATATCCGGATTTCATTAAATAAATATCATTATTTGCAAAGCGAGAGGCTATAGTATTTTACTCATATTTCTTATTGGTCAGTTGGGCTAGAAGTTCGACATAGTTATTATTATTGACATAGTTAGACTCTAGTTGTTTCCAATCATGACCAGCAAGTGGAGACTGTAAACAAAACTGTGGAATAGTACATAAGAGATACCTTTCCCTATACCTATCAGTCTGCCGAATAGCCAAGCAGAACAAGAATTGGAAAGCAGAAAAGCACAGTTACTTACCGTAACAGGTGTTATCCAGGGACAGCAGGCAGATATTCTTGACTGATGGGTGACGGCACCGAAGGAGCCCCGGTACGGACAATTTTAGAGTGATTACACTCTAAGAACTTAGAAAGTTCTAGCTAGGCCGCACCGCGCGTGCGTGAGTGCCTTCCCGCCCGATGAAGGAGCGCGGTCCCCAGTTAGGATAAGCCAGCTAAGAAGCCAACCCGGGGAGGAGGGAGGAACGCAAGAATATCTGCCTGCTGTCCCTGGATAACACCTGTTACGGTAAGTAACTGTGCTTTATCCCAGGACAAGCAGGCAGCATATTCTTGACTGATGGGTGACCTCCAAGCTAACAAAAAGAGGAATGGAGGGAAGGTTGGCCATTAGGAAAACAAATTTTGTAAAACAGATTGGCCGAAGTGTCCATCCCGTCTGGAGAATGCATCCAGACAATAGTGAGATGTAAAAGTATGAACTGAGGACCAAGTAGCAGCCTTGCAGATTTCCTCAATGGAAGTGGAGTGGAGGAAAGCTACAGACGCTGCCATAGCTCTAACTTTGTGGCCCGTGACAGAACCTTCCAGTGTCAGGCCCGACTGAGCATAACAGAAAGAAACGCAAGCAGCAAGCCAATTGGATAGAGTGCGTTCAGATACAGGATGACCCATCTTGTTAGGATCAAATGACAAAAACAGTTGAGGAGATGATCTGTGAGGTTTAGTGCGCTCGAGATAGTAAGCCAAAGCACATTTACAGTCCAAGGTATGCAAAGCCTGTTCACCTGGATGAGAATGAGGTTTTGGGAAAAAAACAGGTAGGATAATGGACTGATTAAGATGAAAGTCAGACACAACCTTAGGGAGAAACTTTGGGTGTGTACGTAGAACCACCTTATCATGGTGAAAAACAGTAAAAGGTGGATCGGCCACTAGTGCATGTAACTCACTGACCCTCCTGGCAGAGGTGAGAGCTATAAGGAAGACCACTTTCCAAGTGAGAAATTTGAAATGTGCTGTGGCCAAAGGTTCAAAAGGAGGCTTCATTAAAGCGGAAAGAACCACATTGAGATCCCAGACAACAGGAGGGGCTTTAAGAGGTGGTTTCACATTGAAAAGGCCCCTCATGAACCTGGAAACCAAAGGATGAGCAGAGAGGGGTTTTCCATGAACTGGCTCATGAAAAGCAGCAATGGCACTGAGATGAACTCTGATAGAAGTAGATTTGAGACCAGAGTCAGACAGGGAAAGAAGATAGTCCAACACCAGTCCCACTGCTAGAGACGTGGGATTATGGTGATGTAAGAGGCACCAGGAAGAAAACCGAGACCACTTCTGTTGGTAACAATGAAGGGTAGAGTCTGTTGGGTCGCTACCATAACCCCCTGTTGAAAGGAGACTATGATAAGCCAGTAGTCCAGATATGGAAAGACTTGAAGACCCTGTGTCCACAGGGCTGCAGCTACCACCACCAGGCACTTCGTAAAGACCCTGGAAAATGAAGCGAGACCGAAAGGAAGGTCTCGGTATTGAATATAAAGATTCCCCACCCAAAATCTAAGGAATCTGAGAGAGGCTGAATTAATTGAAAATGAGTAAGTCTCATTGAGATCTAGAGAGCATAACCAATTGCCTGAGCCCTCAAGGGATTTTAAGCAGGTAACTCTCCTTGATGATGGTAAGAACCCAGAGGTGTAATCTGCTCCCATCGTTAAAAGAAAGGATGCAAAGAAAAAACTGCAGAGGTTTAACCACAGCAGGAGTCTGGGGAGTTTGCAGATGGAATCGCTGAGGCTGTGTCCAAGGTGGAGGCCTGGAACAAGCCAGAGTAGAATTCTGTGAATAACGACGCGGAAAAGGCTTACAAGGCTGAGCCAGCGGCGGTGTAGGCTTAGGATGAATCAAAGAGGTGCTCTGAAAAGCCTTTGATGGCATCCACAATGGATTCATCAACAACTGATATCCCTGATAGGGCATATTAGCCAATCGGTCTGGAAGATTGGAATCCATGTCCACAATCCGTAACCAAGCCAGACGTCCCATTGCCACAGAAAAAGTGGTGACTGTGGATGAAAGGTCAAATCAGCAGATGGTGCCTGGACCATGTGTAATCAGAAGTGGTACAGGATATGGTGCAACTGTTGGAACACAGCAAAACGATGTGCCGGCACGTCTGGGAAGAAAAAAGGCATGGTGGTCATGCCGCACTTCAAAAAAGAGGTTAAGGTGTAAATCAAAAACTTATTTCCCCTATGAAAGTACGACAAAGGCGACGGTCAAACTTATCAATAGACTGTCCTACTCTCCCAGGAGGGACTATAGGGTAGACCCAAGTGGGAGGTGAGAGAAGAGTCCAGCAGGAAGGGTTAGTAGGACAACTGAGACTTGTCAACCCCTGGACAAGGAATCAGGCCTGGATGGAATAAGGTGTCTCCAAATTCCTTAGGAAAGCCGGACTCAAATTGAGGAGTCAGATCGGAGAGACAGGAGGAGTATGAGAAAATTGAGTGCCTCAACACAGGTCTCGTAGAAACTGGAGAAACGAGGATTCCCCACAGCATGCCTCGAAAGAGGAGTCCGGGGCCTCAAAAAGCCTCGAGGCAGATTGGAACGAGGCCAATGAGGACCTCCAGCATGAGACTCCACCTGGGCCTGGAAGAGTCCCCGAAGAGTATCGAAGGACGAGGGAAAGAGGAATCTGTATCCTGCCTCAAACAGGGGTGCCTCGATGGAGAGGAGTACCTCAAGGCAGAAGCAAATTGAGGCTTTGCGACTGCCTCGAAAGCTTGACAGCTAGAGTACAAGGCCTGGGTTGACCAGGCGAGGGCTCAGTTAAGGACGAGGCACGAGGCCTCAGAGACCAAGCACGAAGCGCCTCGAGAACATGCTCCTACTGGCTTGCAGGAAGCTGGGTCGAGACTGAGATCCTGCCTGGGTCTGGAAGGTTCCCACAAGAGCCTCGAAGGACGAGGAAGAGAGGGATTTGTATCCCACCCTGAACAGAGGTGCCTTGATATAGAGGAGTACCTCGAGGCAGAAGGAGGTTGAGACTTCTTGACTACCTCGAAAGCTTGATAGCTAGAGTACGAGGCCTGGAGTGACCAGGTGAGGCCTCAATTGAGGACGAGGCACGAGGCCTCAGAGACCAAGCAGGGTGCACCTCAAGAACATGTTCCGACTGGCTTGCAGGAAGCTTGGTCGAGGCCGAGACCCTGCCCGGGTCTGGAAGGTTCCCATAAGAGCCTCGACGGATGAGAAAGAGAGGGATCCTAATCCTGCCTCGAACAGAGGTGCCTCGATGAAGAGGAATACCTCAAGGCAGAAGCAGATCAAGGCGTCTTGACTGCCTCGAAGCTTGACAGCCAGAGTACAAGACCTGGATTGACCAGGCGAAGACTCAGTCGAGGACGAGGCCTCAGAAACGTAGCAGGTCGAACCTCGAGGATATGCTCAGACTGGCTTGCATGGAGCAAAGTCAAGGCTGGAGCATGTTGAGCAAACACAGTGCTAAGCTCCCAGTCCTGGAAAGATGGCACCATACCAATGAAGGTGCAGCAGTGCGCTCCATAGAGGGCGACCTCGAGAATGAGTATTCCCTATTAATGGAGGCACACTTCGACAGGGGTCTTGTAGAGGCCGGCACGACTGCACTCATTGCCTGGATCGCCTGAGACTCTGGTTTAAAGGCTGAAGGCTTCATAGCCAGTGAACCTGCAGAGGAAAAGATACTTGCCTGCATTGGGGGCTTCCCCGAGGGAAGAGGCTTGGCCGAGGTCGAAGGCTTTTACTAACGAGGCCACTGATGGGGTTGATGATGAGGCCATATCAGCAGACGGTTTCATGACCCCGAAAAGTTACTGAATCTGGACCCGACATGTCCTGAGAGCCCCTTCTGAAAAGTAGCACAGCGGGTGCAGGACTTAGGATGGTCGTCGGGTCTCAAACAGTGAAGACATGAACGTTGTAGGATAGTGAGAAAACCCCACACGGTTACACTGACTACAGCATCGAAAATCCTGGAACAAGCTGGGATATGAACGAAAACAACAGCCGCAGCCAAAACGAAAACTTGCGGCTAGGGCTGTGGCCCCAGCCGGTCAACGGAAGAAAAGAACAAAAGTCTTTTTTTTTTTAACATACGCCACACAGTAACTTGAAACTAAAGTAATAAAGAAAAAAACAAAGCCGTGGTGTGGGAAGGCAACAGACAATGGGGCAGAGCTAGAAAACATGTGCTTCTCAGTTCCGTGAAAAAGCAAGAACTGAGGAGACGCGCACCCTGGCTCGGGCAGGAAAGCACTCACGCATGCACAGTGTGGCTCTCGCGAACTTTGAATTTCTACAAGCAAGTTGCTTGCAAGGCTCTCCACTTTGGGACTCTGTGGATGACATCACCCACATGTTGAGAATATGCTGCCTGCTTGTCCTGGGATAAGATAGTGACCTCAATGAGATGCACACCTCGAGGTTGAGACAAGTCAGAAGGTGGTTGTCGCTGCTTGATCAGCATCAAGAGACTCGATGCAAAAATGACCTGTGACGCCAGCTAGGAAGCTGGCAGCCTTTGAACTGGCTCTTCCGATGCTGATGTGTTCGATGCAAAGTCTGATCGATGCCCATGCTGGTCCCGAACAATTTTTCCTGTTGAAGTTTCTGGCTAATTATCAAACTTTTCTGCAGGGTAGTACAATGGGCATAAGTTCCACCAGGTGCTCTGGGCTAAGAGACTGGAAGAACCAACTGTCGGAAGAGAGACTGGCCTTGGGCACCTGCAGCACTTTTTTTCTTTCCAAGCCCATTAATGGCCTGAAAAGGTCAAAAAGACCACATCAGCCAAATCAATGGCTGAGGAAAATTGAAGGCCTCGGTGATCAAAGCCCTTGAGGGAAAAAACAGTCCTCTTTCACTCTTCTTTTTTTTTTTTTTAAAGAAGTAAACTTAAAAAAAATTGTCTGAGCAGGAAGACAAATGGCAAAAAACTGAACAACGTTCAAAGACACGACTTCTTAGCTCGTGGAAAACTAAGAACTAAGGAGCCACGTGCCTGCATCGTGCAGGAAGGCACTCGCGCATGCATGGTGCGGGCAGTTCGCAAACTTTCTTAAGTTCTTAAAGTGGTGATGCATTTTTAAAGCTGTCCATACCAGGGCTCTGTGGATGATGTCACCCACATGTGAGAATATGCTGCCTGCTTGTCCTGGGATAATCAGTATTTTACACTAGTTGAGAACTCTAGGACAGCTGTCACATTCTGGATGGAGAAAATTGGTTAAAAAAAAAAAAAGAGTTCTTACCAGAAGATTTGGAGCGCTCTGTACACTGAAAACGCAGAGATGTTATAAAAGGAGCAGACCCATTCTTCTGACCTACAAATCGTGCAGTTAAAACAGCATATGGGAGACAATGCCTAGGCTTATCCACTGGCTTCGAAAAAGAGTCATACTCATATAAATAAACCTGGAAAACACAAAGACATCAGCAAAAAATGGCTATTTCTTTATCAATTTTTTTTATATAACTCATTGCCAGCTATTGCTTTCAATACAATTAGCAGATCCAGAAAAATAAATCTGCAATGAAACAGGTTCTATCATCAACTATTAGAGCTGCATTCCTTACAATGAGATCTGTAGCTGCCTGATAGAGAATGTCCCGGGGAATAATCTGTCCCTATCCCCACGGGATCCATCTCCAAACCCATCTCATCTCTGTGACCGAGCTCTGTCTCTGTCCCATCCCTGCAAACTCTTTCCTTATCAGGCCTTGAACACTTTAAAATTATAAGTGTTTGAGGCTTGTGCAGATGAGGACGGAACTTGCAGGGACAGGACAGAGATGAAAATAGATACCACAGGGATAGGGACAAATTTGTTCCTGCGTCATTCTCTACTGCTTGATATAATCTGATTTACATTCAATGTAGAATCAAGTACAAAACTTATGCTGGCATTTACTAAATCGCAGTAGAATTTCTTACCATGGGCCGGCGAGGTGTATACTCTGATGCTTATAGGAATTGAATGAGCGTTGGAACATTTACCTCGCTGGCCCGCAGTAAGAAGTTCTACCGCTGTTTAGTCAAAGGAGGCCTTAATGTTTTACTCCTTCAGCTCTACTAAAAGGTTATGAACTAAATCCAAATTATAAAAAAGGATAATCCATAGTACTGACTGAAAACCATAAGCCAGTTTTTCTATTTTAGAGGGAGGGGGGAAAAAGGACAGTCAGCAATTTCTTCCTATTTCTCTTGATTTCCAGCTCAGTTGGACACAGGAATGAATCCAGCACAATAATTCTTCAGACTAGACTTATAAGTGCATTACAGCACACTAAAAAGAGATTATGTCCTTACCTTGATAATATATTTTCCAGTAGATAAGTGAGACATTCTAGACAAGTCGGTTATCTCCCAATGGCTGCATGCCATATGCAGAAGGAATCCACTCTGGATTTTTTTCTACGACTCTCTGCTTCTCTAGCACCACCTGCAGTTAGTACCCTAGCACCAAGAGCTCCAACACAAAACATGAAGTAGGGACACCAAAGGGAACATACCCAAGAACCAACTGTTCTGCTCAAAGAAGCAACATGCTGCTCTGCAGATTTCATTAACGGAAGTGGAACTCAAAAATGCAACTGAAGCAGCTCTAGCTCAGACCGTATGTGCTGTTACAAGACCCCTGAGTTGCGGCCCAGACTAGGCATAGCAAAAAGAAATATAGGCCATAAGCTATATGTAAATAGTACTCTTGGTTAAAGGGTGATCCAATCTGTTATAAGCCAAGGAGATGTACAATTGAAGAGATGTTCTGTGAGACCGAGTCCTTTGCAAGTAATAAGCCAAGGCTCGTGTACAGTCCAAGGCAGACATGTCAAACTCTGGCCCGTGGTGTAATCAAATTTGACCCGCGAGACAATTTAAAATTTGCAATTAAACTGGCCTGCTAGAAAGCATCAGCTGTATAGAATCACGCGCCTCAAGTCCACGGCCGCCATGCTTTGCGACTCCATGCTGTCTTCCCGCCACGCCTTCCTCTGCTTTCCCCCATCGACGCTCAAAGTCGCCTGCACCCTCTCAGCTGCATGATAGCCACATGCTGTCTGTGGTGGACATGCATATGGGCGGTGAACCCCTGCGCATCTTAGTTGCCGGTCTCCAATCGCTGCTTGGCTGGTCCGGACCTTCTCTCTGACGTCAGAATTGACATTAGGGGGCAGAGTTGTGGGTTGGCAGTGTGCAATCGCTGCACGCGCTGGCCCTTCTCTTCCTGTAGTTGCGGCACCAGGGCTGTAATTTAATGTAGTGGGTAACGTGCGGCGGACCACAGGAGGGCGGGAGAGGAGGGGAGGAGGAAGTGGCGGCAAGTCGGCTGGGGGGCAGGCAGGCTTCAGCGCAGCTTCGGGAGGGGGCACTAAGGACATAAGAAGGCCACTAGGGACATAGGAAGGGAGCACTAAGGACATAGGAAGGAGGCACTGGGGACACTAAGGACATAGGATGGAGGGAGGGCGGGAATAGAAAAGGACAATTGTTGGGTCTGAGTGCAAAAAGAAAGAATGAAATGAAAGAAAGGATGCAGTCAGAAGGAAGTGCAACCAGAGACTCATGAAATCACCAAACAGCAAAGGTAGGAAAATGATTTTATTTTCAATTTAGTGATCAAAATGTGTCAGTTTTGAGAATTTATGTCTGTTGTCTATATTTTGCACTATATTTGTCTATTTTTCTATAGCTGTTACCAGAACTATAGAGTCGGTAGATAAATCCTTCGACTCAGACTCCTCAGTTTCTGGTACCCATGACTCCAATTCCAGGTACCCAAAATTGTCTCTGACTCCACAGTCCTATGAGTCCAGCTGGAACTGAGCTCGAAGTACAGGAAATGCTCGAATGGACTCCCCCTCCAGGAATTGGCCAAAATATTGCAACCTTTTTGTTCCCATCTCCGAAATATCCTCCCTTCCCTACCTGGTACAAAATCAGGGGCAAACCTTAAAGGTAGATGATATAGCCCCTTAACCTAACCCAATAACTGTTGTGCATCTCCTTTCCAGACTCGCAAAGTCCACCTAGCAAATGGATTAGGTACAGCCAGGAGGTCCTTTTCACCCTTGTCTGGCTGTGGAGTTGGTAGATAAATCTTTCGTCTCTGACTCCTCAGTTTCTGGTACCCATGACTCCGATTCCAGGTACTCAAAATTGTCTCCAACTCCTCAACTCCACAGCCCTGACTGTTACTGAGATGACATTGCATATTTTATTTTATTTTATTTATGCAATTTTATAAATTTTTTCCAAGCATAAACATCTTGTACAGAAAAGTATGATCAAGGCACTTCTAATTTAAATTAACTTTCAGTCTGAAAAGTAATTCACTCAAATTATTAAAGGAAAAGAAAAAATCAGCTTCCCTTGATCACACACCAGGCCTCTAAATTAAATAGGATCCAAGATTTAAAGAGTAGCTTAATTAAATTCACAAAATTATAAAGAAGCACATCAACTACTACTAAACAGAGAACTAATTATCAATAGGCGCTGTTGTTACTTCATTCTCAAGGCGTTTCATTGAGATAAATCTTATCAAATGAGATGGATCTACAAATACATATTTCAAAGAATGATATCGAGATATGATAAAATGATATTTTATGGAGATTCTTAAGATACCTGAAAATTCTCTACCTCCAAATTTATCATACGAGGAAAGGCTGAAAAATTTGTGGCTGTACTCACTCGAGGAACGTAAGGAGAGAGGAGACATGATCGAGACTTTTAAGTATATTACCGGCTGTATCGAGATGGAAAAAGAGATTCTCTTTCTCAAAGGACCCTCAGCCACAATAGGGCATCCGCTCAAACTCAGGGGCGGGAAATTTCATGGTGACACCAGGAAATATTTCTTCACCGAGAGAGTGGTTGATCCTTGGAACGAGCTCCCGGTGCAGGTGATCGAGGCAAACAGCGTGCAAGAATTTAAGATAAGCCAGCTAAGAAGTCAACCAAGGGAGCTGGGTGGGTTGTGAGAATATCTGCCTGCTATCCCTGGATAACACCTGTTATGGTAAGTAACTGTGCTTTATCCCAGGACAAGCAGGCAGCATATTCTCACACATGGGTGACCTCCAAGCTAACTAGATGGGATGGTGGGAGAGTTGGCCTTTAAGAAAATAAATTTTGTAATACTGACTGGCCAAAATGTCCATCCCATCTGGAAAAAGTTTCCAGGTAGTAATGAGAGGTGAAAGTATGAACCGAGACCTGGTGGCAGCTTTACCGATTTCCTCAATTGGAGTAGATCTAAGGAAAGCTACAGAAGCTGGCATAGCTCGGACCTTGTGAGCTGTGACATGACTCTCCAGTTGCAGTCCAGTCTGAGCATAACAGAACGAGATACAAGCCACTAACCAGTTGGAAATCGTTCTCTTGGAAACAGGATGCCCCAATTTATTAGGATCAAATGAGATGAACAGTTGGGGGAGATTTTCTATGTGGCTTTGTCCTGTTGATATAGTAGGCCAAAGCGCGTTTACATTCCAAAGTGTGAAGCGCTGTTTCTCCTGCATGAGAATGAGGCTTAGGAAAAAATATTGGAAACACAATTGATTGATTGCAATGAAACTTTTGGGAGAAACTTTGGATGGGTGCACAGAACCACTTTATCATGGCGGAAAACTGTAAAAAGAGGATCTTCCACCAATGCTTGCAACTCACTGACTTTCCAAGATGAAGTAAGAGAAATAAGAAAAACAACTTTCCAGGTAAGAAACTTGAGATGAGCTGTACCATTGGCTCAAATGGTGGCTTCATTAACCTGGAAAGAACCACATTAAGGTCCCAGACCACTGGAGGAGGTTTGAGAGGTGGCTTTACATTGAAAAGTCCTCTCATGAATCTGGAGATCAAAGGATGAGCAGTGAGAGGTTTACCCTCGACCGGAACATGAAAATAGCACTGAAATGGACTCTAATACAGGTTGACGAGTCCAGAGTCTGTGAGATGGAGCAAATAATCTAAAACAAGATCAAGTGATAAAGAAGTTGGATCGTGATGATGATGAAAAAGACACCAGGAAGAAAACCGAGTCCACTTTTGTTGAAAACACTGTTGAGTGGCCAGCTTCCTGGAGGTATCGATAATACTGCAAACTGGCTGAGATAAATGTAATTCAGATTAGTTCAGCCCGAGAGATACCAAGCTGTCAGGTGTAACGATTGCAGGTTAGGATGAAGAAGAGCTCCTTGATTCTGTGTAAGCAGAGAAGGAAAAATTGGAAAAGGTATGGGCTCCCTGGTGCTGAGTTGAAGTAGAAGGGAGAACTAATGCTGTCGGGGCCACCAAGGAGCTGTGAGTATCATAGTGGCTGATTCTTGCTTGAGTTTGAAAAGAATTTTCAATATGAGAGGAGTGGGAGGGAAGAAACACATACAGAAACATTTGCGTCCAATCCAGGAGAAAGGCATCTGCTTCCAGACGGTGAGTAAAGTCTGGAGCAGAAGTGGGGCAACTTGTGATTGTGGGGAGCTGCAAAACAGTCCACTTGAGGATTTCCCCATTGTGTAAAGATGGACTAGTGTCCATTCGTGAGGCTGAAGAATTCTGCTGAGGTTGTCTGCCGAGAAATTCTGCTCACCTTGTATGTAGACTGTCCTCAGGAAACGGTTGCGGGCTATTGCCCAAAATCAGATCTTTTGAGCCTCCTGACAAAGTGGAAGAGAGCCCAAGCCTCCTTGCTTATTTATGTAGTACATTGCTACTTGATTGTCCATGCGGAGGAGGACTTGATCACTCAGATGTTGAAAAGCTTTCAGTGCATAGTACATTGCTCTGAGTTCTAGCAAATTGATATGGAATAGCTCTGCATTTGAAGACCGTTCAAGTGTGCTCCCCAGGCGTATTGAGTAGCATCCATCGTGAGCACCTGTTGATGAGGAGATAGCTGGAAAAGGAGACCTCTGGATAGATTGGAGGAGGTCACCCACCAGTTGAGCGACTGTAGAAGAGATGAGGTTACAGAGCTTTGCTGTAAGAGCTGATCTGTCGCCTGAGACTACTGAGAAGTGAGGGCCCACTGAGGAGTGCGAAGATGCAGTCTGGCAAAGTGGTGTCACATGAACTATGGAGGCCATGTGTCCTAGGGGAACCATCATGGGCCTCGCAGAGATTGTTTGGAGATGAAACATCTGCTGGTAGAGATGAATCAGAGTGGTTAGGCGATCTGGAGGAAGAAATGCCCTCATGAGAGTAGTTTCGAGAATGGCTCAGATGAACTGGAGACATTGAGTCGGTTGCAGGGACGATTTGGGGAAATTGATTTCGAAGCTCAAGGCTTGAAGGAAAGAGATGGTATGAGTTGTTGCCAGGTCAACCTTTTGAGATGACACAGCCTTGATCAACCAATCATCCAGGTAAGGGAAAACCTGAAGACCATAGGATCAAAGTGCTGCCGCTACCACAATCAAACACTTCGTGAAGACCTTGGGAGAAGATGCCAGGCCGAACGGAAGTACTTTGTATTGGTAATGACGCTGATTCACTTGAAAGCGGAGGTATTTCCTGGAAGCCGGATGGATCAGTATATGAGTATAGGCTTCCTTGAGCTCCAGAGAGCATAGCCATTCGTTCTGCACCAATAGGGGATGGAGAAGGGCGAGAGAGAGCATTCAAAATTTCTCCTTGACGAGATATTTGTTGAGATTTCTGAGATTCAGGATGGATCACAGTCCTCCCCTCTTTTTTGAACTAAGAAATAGCGGGAGTAGAATCCCTGATGGTGTTGAGAGAGAGGAACCTCCTTGATGGCACTGAGAAGAAGAAGGGATTGAACTTCCCAGAGAAGAGAGATTTGGGCAGAGTTTGAAGCAGACTCTCTTGGTGGATGATCTGGAGGAAGGGTGTGGAAATGAAGAATGTAACCCTGACGAATGATGTTTAACACCCAGAGATCAGAGGTGATAAGCTCCCAACGATTGATGTAAAGCTGAAGACGTCCCCCTATGAGCCGCGGAAGAGGATGGAGAATGGGAACTGAGGCTATGCTCATAAGGAACACATCAAGAAGGCTGCAGAGGTTTTAGTTGAGCATCCGGATGTTTAGGTGGTTGACGCTGCTGTTGCTTCTGTCTTCTAGGTGGTGGAGGAGCAGGAGCAGAAGTCTTGGCAGCAAACCGATATTGGTAAGAAGAGGCAGGCTTGAAAGGTTGAGGGGCCTGAGGCTTCTTTTTAGGCTTTACCAACATGTCCCATTTGGTCTCATGAGTAGAGAGTTTGTGTGGCAGTGTTGGTAGAGTCACCAAAAAGCTATCATCAAGACAGGGAGCACTGGTTAACATCCAGATCGGAGACACACAACCACCGAAATAGCTCCTGTCCAAGAAGTAAGCTCAAAAGTATCATAGGTGAACCTGACCATATACTTGTGTTGCTGGAAAGTAGTGGAAACAAGACTCTGAAAAGACTTGGTCTTTCATGAAGGAATGTGTTTGATGAATGATGAAAATTGTTTGATCAAATACTGTCAGAAGGGGCGCCTGAACTAGGGAACCTCCCAATTTAAGTGCTAAACCTAGTCAGGTGGCATGCTTATAAAGGTTGGTCAGAAACAGAAATCCAGCTTACCAGTACCTGTAAGGCAGATAATCAGCAAATCAGAAGAAACAGGGTGGGTTCGTGGAATAAAGTGAGGATTTACAAGAAAGAAGATTAGTAAGTTAAGAACCTAATCTTTCGTTCTTGTACAATCCTACTTTATTCCAGGACCAATGGGATGTATCAGGGCAGTCCCAAAAAGTCGGACTGATGAGCCTGCTGCCAACACAGAGGAAGTAATTGAGGCATCCTGCTTGGCCACCACATCGAGCTTGCAAAACTTGGTGAAGGTGTGTAAGGAGGACCATGTAGCAGCCCTACAAATCTCATCCAGAGACACAACAGATGACTCTGCTCAAGAGGAGGACACTCCTCTGGTTGAATGAGCCCGCATCCCTAGGGGGGCTTCTTCCCAGCCGCCACGTAAGCTGCTGAAATGGGTGAGTGAATCCACCTGGCAATCCCACCACAACAAACAGATGGTCAGAGAGACAAAACTCATTGGTAACTTCTAAATACTACAACAAAAGTCTGCGCATGTTTAGGGACCATAGCACCCAGTCCTGGTCCTTCGAACTAGAGGAAGCAAACGCAGGAAGTCAGACTTCCTGATTCACATGGAAGGAGGAAACCACCTTCGGAAGAAAGGAAGTAACAGTATGCAGCATCACCATGGAATCTGTAATACGCATGAAGGGATCCTTTCAGAAAAGAGCCAGAAGCTCCAAAACTCTCCAGGCTGAAGTGAAAGACACTGGACCGTGAGATCCATCAAAGATGCCTTCTTTAAAGGCTCATACAGTGGAAGAACCAGAGTGCAGAACCAGATTTAGGCTCCATGGAGGACAGGGAAGGCGCCAAGGAGGCCATAGTCATAACATGCCCCTTAAAACCGGACCACAGCTAAAGGTACAGCCAAGGAGCCCCTCATTGTAGGAAGGCTCATACATGAAAGACCAGCAAGCTGAACCCAAAGCGAAGCCACAGCAAGATCCTTCTTCAGGCCATCCTGTAGAAACTCCAGGACCCGAGGAATCAAAGGAAGAGAAAGGTCTCCAGTCTGAGGGTACACCAAGCTTGGTAACAACTCCAAGCCTTCACATAGGTCGCCACTGTGGACTTCCAATTATGATGAAGCACATGGCATCACTACTGAAGAAGAGGCCCGGCCCGTCAAGTTCAAGTGCCCAAGAGCCACATCTGAAGACCAAAGCAGTCTGCATCCTGCAGAGCAATTGACCCATGCATGAGAAGGCAAAAAGGGACAAGGCAACAGGAGCCCCCCTGCTTCTGCTGGAGCCGAACCAGGTCGGCATACCTCAACTGCCTCAGCTAATTGGAAGCCACTAGGATCCCTGGCCCCTCATGGATTGTTAGCGGCAGATGCCTATCATGGGCCACAGAAGACAAAGACGACCCTCCCGGTACCAGGGCTGAACCAGATCATCCAGACCTGTGCTGCCGGCCTCTCAACAATGACTATAGAACCGATTGGCCTTGTTCACTGCAGTCGCCATGAGATTGAACACGGGGTGCCCCCACTGATGCACTATGCAAGTGAATGTTCTGCAAGAGACACTACTCTTTGGGGGCCGGTGTCAGAAGGTGTCTCTCTGCCTACCAAAAGAGCAGCTGAGCCTCCACGCTCAGAAAGGGACCCTTTGTGCCCACTTACAATGTCCGAGAACATATGACAGAGATGATCTTAGAGCTGGAGAAGGGCCAGCCAAATCACCCGCAGTTCCAGGCGATTGATCGATCATTTGCGTTCCAAGGGGGCCCATCAGCCCTGCACCGGGATAGACACGCACACTGTTCCCCAGCCCTTGAGACTCATATCCATCAACAGGATCACCCGATCCAAAATCCAGAGTGGAAGGCCCCTGGACCGCAAGAGGGGACGCAACCCCCAGGCTAGACTAGTGCACGCCACCACCAACCAGGGCAGGGGTGCAAGTAATGAGTCCCACTGTGGATTCCAGCATGAAAGCAGAGCCTCCTGCAGCGGACACAGAATCAGGCCCATGGGTCCACCTCGATCGTTGTTATCATGGTTCCCAGAACCAGGAGATACTGCCACGCCGTCAGAAACAGAGACAACCTATTGTAGCTTCTCCTGATAGGACACAGGTAGAAAATAAGCATTCTGACCCATGTGAGATTGAACTTCCAGGTACTCCAAGTCCTAGGCGAGTTCGAGGTGACTTCTTGAAATTGATCACCCAGCCCAAACTTTGCAGCAATTGCACCACCTGCCAGACAGCCAGATGCCTCCCGAACAGCGAGGAAGCTCTGATCAACCAGTCATCCAGATACAGGTGAACCAGGACCCCCATGGAGTGAAGACAGGCTGCCACCACCACCACCATCATTGTGGTGAAGGTCCGGGATGCCGTTGCCAAACTAAAGGGGAGAGCCGCAAACTGAAATATCACCCCAAGACATGGAACTGCAAATACTTCTAATGGTCCAGAAAAAAAATGAGATTGTGGAGAAATGCCTCCATTAGATCTAGGGAAGCTAAAAACTCCCTCTAGTGCCACAAACACTATAAGTGATCGTACCATTTCCATGCGGAAGCGGGACACTTTCAGCGCTGCATTGACCACCTTGACGTCCAGCATTGGCCTCCAGTCATCGGATCCTTTCGTTGGAACGATGAAGTAAATCGAGTATCTCTCAGGGCTCAAGTCTTGCTCTAGGATGGGTTGCCACAAGATCCAAATGTCTGCAGACTGTGGCCTGCACCCAAACCACCTTCTCGGGGTCACCCACAGGAGAAACCAGAGGATAGAGAAATTCTAATTTGAGGCCATATTGGAAAACTTCCAGAACCCAGCAGTCAGAGGTGATGGTCTCCCATTCCACCAGAAAGACTGACAACCTCTCTCCAAATGCGCGGAGGAGACGGTGGCCTGGCATCAGAACTATTTCCTAGTGGAAGCCGTCGGCCATTTTGTAACCGACGGATAGACCCACAGAAGCGTAGTCTGGCAAACGAAGAGGACTGCTGTCTTGAGCAGAACATGAGTACGGATGGGAACGTCGAAAGGGATGAAAATTAGAATGCCCTGAACTCCTAGGAGGGTGGGACTGGCTCTTAGGCAACGCCTTGGGAACAATCCTGAACACCAGCTTTAAGGTCATCCAGACCTTGGACAAACAGAAGCGGGCCCTTAAATGGCAACTTGCTCAATGTAGCCTTAGAAGATGAATCATCACACCACTGCCGATCCAGAAAATCTTGTGAGTCAAGACCGAACAGGCACCCAGCTCGGCAGATTACATCAGCCATGTAATCCACTCCAGAGAAGAAAAAATCCAAAGCACACAGTACCACAGTGTCAGGAACATGGTGCAGCTCGGAATGACACACCCGAGCTACGAAGGAGGCTGCCATCACCACTTTGATATCAGCCACGTTCGAGTCAGATGCTTACGAATGAAAACCATGAGTGTCCTGGACATCCTTCAGGACCAGCCCCCACCCACCCTCCCGACACTGGAGGGATGTGCGCTTGGTGGCCTGCACCACCAAAGAATCTCCTCTTCAGGGGAGAAAAGCACTTGAAGAAGCCATACCAGGGCTGGAGCACATTTGAAGGGAATTGTCCAATAATAAAAGGTGCAATAAATAAAGATGTCTTTCAACTCATCTGGACAAACAGGTAATCCTTTATTCTTCCAAAAATACTCGACCCGACATGTACATGTTTCGGCCCTACGGCCTGCGTCAGGAGTCTATAGGTAATGTATAAAATCATATAAACACATCTATAAACATATAAACACTATAATGATAAAATATATAATAACACAACATAAAGCACATTCAAAATATTAAAAACATTAAAAATAAAAGTAGAAAACAGCCAATTTGCATATACAGGCAACTTTAAAAACAATACAAAACTTATAATTTAATAAGCCGATACATAAAATTAAATATATGTAATAACTAATATCAATTAGATTTATCATATAAATATCATATAAATTTTAAAATTTTAAAACCAATCTATCTTTTTTGGCATTCTTTCCTTTTTTCCATTATTTTTCTATATGGCTTTGTTTTTACGTTTTTTCCTTCCCTTACCCACTGATGACGTCATCACGTTCTTTACGTCATCACGTTCTCCACTGCTTTTTATTTTCTGCATTTTTACGACTTCCTCATTTTTCCTATCATCACCTGTGCAGTAAGCTTTCAGACGACGACGTTTTGGTGAGTTTTTCTTATCTGAGTTTTTCTTATCTTAGTTTTGTTTCTGTATGTTTTCTTCTATCGGGTTGTGGCACGCACGCTTTTATTGGTGACTTTTGCAAGGCAGATTGGTGATTTTTTGCAAGGCAGATTGGGTACGTTTTTTCTTGAGTTTTTTCTTGAGCGTTTTTTCTTATCTCAATTTTGTTTCTTTAAGGTGTGTGTCCATCGGGTTGTGGCACGCATGCT
Organism: Geotrypetes seraphini; assembly: GCF_902459505.1. Taxonomy (NCBI): domain Eukaryota; kingdom Metazoa; phylum Chordata; class Amphibia; order Gymnophiona; family Dermophiidae; genus Geotrypetes; species Geotrypetes seraphini. Next base: position 380,888,754 of record NC_047084.1, on the reverse strand, counting down.
TTCATTGGTAACTTTTGCAAGACAGACTGTATGGTACGTTTCTACTTGATGTTTATTTAATGAGCATTTTTTCCAAAGTCTCTCATATAGTTTCATGGGACCTCTTTTATTGGCTTTTTCAACACTGTCTCTCATATAGTTTTATGGTATATATCTTTACTTGTGTTTTTTACTAGTTTTCTCTTTTTTTATTATTTTTTTATTATTATTTTTATTATTATTATTATTTCTATTGCTTTATATTATTCAGTAGGTATATATATATATATACATATTTTTTGTTTTAGATATATACAGCACTTTAGAGTGGTCCATACTCGTGGTTACTTTATACCCAAAGATTCTCAAGGTATTGCAGTGTTCTTATACCTCATATATTTTATCTATCATGCTTCAGTCATTTTTATGCTTTAATCATTTTTATGTTCGTTTCTAGCATGCTTCAGTCATCTTCACATCCGTTTTTAACATTGATAATTGTTTATTGGTTTATTTTTAAATATTTTTGGGTAAACTGGTTCCATAATACATCCTTGAATTTTTATATTATATGTTGTCTTTAGGGTTTAGAGACAATCATTATTTCCCTTATTGATTATAAATATAAATATATTTTAATAAATAATTAATAAAAAAATTTTTTATATATATTTTCTAGTGGCAATATATATATATATATATATGTTTTTTTGCTCCGTTTTTTTGCTCCATTCTTTTTGCTCCATTATTTTGCACTTTTGATATTAGACTCTTAAGGAACATATATTGATTGTTTTTTAATATTTTGATTTTAATTTTTCTATTAATTATATATTGATTTTTATTAATTATATATAAATATATTTTGATTGCTTTGTCCTGATATCTTTATTACGTTTGATTTTACATTTATATGATATTTTGTTGTTAAGATTGGTTTTAAAATTTTTAAATTTATATGATATTTATATGATAAATCTAATTGATATTAGTTATTACATATATTTAATTTTATGTATCGGCTTATTAAATTATAAGTTTTGTATTGTTTTTAAAGTTGCCTGTATATGCAAATTGGCTGTTTTCTACTTTTATTTTTAATATTTTGAATGTGCTTTATGTTGTGTTATTATATATTTTATCATTATAGTGTTTATATGTTTATAGATGTGTTTATATGATTTTATACATTACCTATAGACTCCTGACGCAGGCCGTAGGGCCGAAACATGTACATGTCGGGTCGAGTATTTTTGGAAGAATAAAGGATTACCTGTTTGTCCAGATGAGTTGAAAGACATCTTTATTTATTGCACCTTTTATTATTGGACAATTCCACTCGTTTTTATTATTCTGTCTTCTGTGGATTTGTTTCCCCTGTGTTTTGCGCACATTTGAAGGGACCATTAGGGGTCTGCCAGAATTTGTACAGAATCCAAACCAAGACAGAAGGATCAGGAAAAGAAGCAATTGCAATTGAAGCAGGCCATTCAGGCAGGGTTCCCTGAATGGAAAAATTTGAATACTCATCCTAGCATAGAATTTTTATGTTTTCAGGCGGACTTTCTGGGACATCAGGCCGCACACTGGTATAAAACTATTAGTGAATTGGTTAAAAAAAGCCTAAAAATACTCTTAGGGATATTTGGAGCATTGAGATTAAGCATGATATTTCAGCATCTCAATGGCCACAGATTTGGTCTTGGAGAATGAGATGTACAATGTCAGCGTCTATGAAACAAACTTGGTTTTTTTTTTGTTACATAGAGCTTTTTGGACCCCAGTTAGATTGCAAAAGTTAAATAGTTCTTTGTCTAATAGATGCTGGCATTGTAATCTGGATATAGGGACTTTAGATCATCTTTTGTTTTATTGTCCCCATATCTTAGCCTTTTGGAACTCAATCTGGGATCAAGTAAATTGTTTATTAGAAAATCACTTAGCATTAACTTATGATACTGTACTTTTTGGTATGTCTATGAGAAAAAAGAGTCAGATATCAATGTGTAATAACAAACTTTTATTGATTTTGACCGGAGTAGCCATTCAACATATTACTAATAACTGGAAAGACCATAGTAGGATTAATTTTAAATTTTGGTGGAATTCAGTTTGTCACATATACAGAATGGAAAGATCAATAGCGGTGCAAAATGGAAATTATAAAAACTTTATTAAAATTTGGGAACCATTAACGTCCTTTTGTCATGATTGATGCCATTTTTCTAATATTTCTATATTTAATATGTAAGATAAGGGAGGGGTGGGGGGAGGGTTTCTATTATATGAAAAATAAAAATTACTAGAGGGATTTCAGGATGGGAGAGGGAGGGTTATATTTGCAAATATAAGTTATAATGATAAGATGTACAAGTGTTTAAAACTATGTTATTGTGTTGCAATTTTTGTACACTTGATGAAAGTTTTAAAAAGGAAAAGAAGCAACCTCCAGCAGTGACCAAAGTCCCGCTCCTCCTCTGACGTCAGGGGCGGGACCGCAGTGGAGGCAATGTGCTTCGGAGGCCAATGGCAACCTGCTAAGTTCGCTCTGCAGGCTGCCGTAATTAAGTCAGTGGCGGTCACAGCTTGGAAGACGAGCTCTCTCTCTGGGTGCAAGAAGCAGCTTGGAGGTAAGGCCCTGCCCATCACTGGCCCTGGTGGAACACTGGATCTGGACACTAGGGGGGGGTGAGAGTGAAAGGAGGCTTCCAAAGGACCTTGAGGAGGGACAGGAAAACAGACTTGAAGACAAGGCAGATGGGGTAGAGAGGGGAAACACTCAAAATGTTAGCAGAAGGATGACAGAGAGAAGAAGAAACCTGAAACAAAAGGTAGGCAGATTTTGGACTTGGGGATATATAGAGGGAAGAGAGAGAGAGACTGCAGAGAGGTGGAAAGATTCTGGACCAGGGAGGGAGGAAGGAAGGAGAGAGAGAGAAAAGCAGAGAAAGACCTGGAAGAAAGAAGAACAAATGCTGGACATGGGGATGGGATGGGGGGTTATAAGCAGAAGAAAGACAGAGAGAGAGAGGCCTGTACCAAAGGGGAAAGACAGGAGGCAGATGCTGGACTATGGGAGGTGCAGAATGAAGAGACAGAGGGGAGAGAGACCCTGAGGAAGAGCAGAGAGATGCAAGATCATAACAGAGGAACATAGGTGGTAGTAGGTACAAAGAAGAACCGACACTGGATTTCTTTTTTCAAGTGGTGGCATGTATGGGGTGGAAAGTGGGCATGTTCTATGCTAATCTGATAATGCAGCTATATTGCTATATGCTAACTAATTAGCGCATGAGCCCATACTGCCTACAAACTGGGTGGCATTAATGGCTCAGGCACAATTCTGTTTTAATGTCATGTGTTAATGGCAAAATTAGTACATGGCTATTAATATAAAAAATAGGAAATTTTACCCCAATGGTAAAAATAGACGTTGTATGGGAAAGACACAAATAAGGGTGTGCTAGGCCATTTTTTTACCATTGTTTAGAAAAAGGTCCTTTTAATTTTGAATTTTTCATTTTGGTGGACAAGAATCCTATCAAGATACTGTGTAATTCATTTTGAAAAAGAAAATATATACATACTGATGAGCAAATGACTTGACGATCAACTGTGTCTTTAGCAGAAGGCAAAATTCTTGATATATGACAATCAAAGTTTGGTGTTGGGTCCAAGGCAACTTTCTTCTTCTCTATAATAGGCTGAATTTTTTTCACTTTTCCAAAGAGAACCTATTCCAAAAACAGATTAACTACATGATTACTAAACCATTTCAGATGCAGTAAAACAAAGAGTAAAAAAAAAAAAAATTTACAAGTGAAAAACAATTCTTTAAAATGACACCTAAATTTAGGCACCAATAGTAAGTGTAAGTTACATAAGTCTAGCACTTTCAGGTGTCATTAGCACCAGTAAATGAAAGTTAAGCACCTAAGTCAGGGGTGCCCAGACCTTTTTGGCTTGAAAACTACTTTTAAAATGACCAAGTCAAAATGATCTATCAATAATAAAATTTTAAAAAACACAAAGAACACTGTACGCAGAGAGAATGTTAATTATAATTTATATTCGAGGATTTTTTTAAAAAGAGGTCAAGGCAGATGACTTTAAAATATGCAGTCACCTCATTAACAACTATACAAAAATAGACAAATATATCCCCTCCCCTTTTACTAAACCGCAATAGTGGTTTTTAACGCAGGGAGCTGTGTTGAATGCCCCGCGCTGCTCCCAAAGCTCATAGGCTCCCTGTGCTAAAAACCACTATTCCAGTTTAGTAAAAGGGGGCCATAGTGCAAAATATAGACAGCAGATATAAATTCTCAAAAAGGACACATTTTGATCACTAAACTGAAAATAAAATATTATTTTGTGCACTTGTTTAATTTGAAAATGAATAAAGAATGTTAAAAAAAATAAAATAAAATCATTTTTCCTACCTTTGTTGTCTGGTAATTTCATGAGTCTCTGGTTGCACTTCCTTCTGACTGTGCATCCAATATTTCTTCCCTTCTTTCTGCCTGCTGCATGCTTCTTCTCATCCAGACCTTGTTCCATTCCCCAACCAACATCTCTCTCTGTCCCTCCATGAGTCCAACTTTTTCTTCTTCTCTCCCTGCCCCCTCCCCTTTCTTTCTCTCTCCCTGCCCCCTTCTTTCTTTCTTTCTGTCTTTCTTTCTCTCTCCCTGCCCCCCTTTCTTTCTTTCTGTCTTTCTTTCTCTCTCCCTGCCCCCCTAAGCTACCACCACCAATTTCTCCCTGCTTCCCAGACGCCACAAGTTAGGCGTGTGCAGCCACTGCACAAGCGCTGGGCCCACAAGCCTCCCCCCCTTCCCCACCCGATGACAATTCTGACATCAGAGAGGAAGTTCTGGGCCAGCCAGGCAGCGATTGGCTGACCTGGAACTTCCTCTCCGATGTCAAAATTGATGTCGGGGGGGGGGGGGGGAAGGGGAGGCTTGTGGTCCCGGCGCTTGTGCAGTGGCTGCACATGCCTGGTTTTTGCGACGTCAGGGAAGCAGGGACAACACAAAGGCAACCCGAGTCTATCGCGGAGCTCAGGATGGGCTCTGCGATTGACTCACGTTGCCTTTGCAATCGACCTTTTGGGCACCGCTGGCTTAAGTGCTAGAAGCTTTTCTGTAACCAGAATGCAGAAATTGTTTAGGGACCTATTTACTAAGTTGTGTTAGACATTAACAGGCATCTAACACAAAATTGACTAATACAAGACACATTAACATGTTCTACATTAGTTCTACCATCTGTGTATGCTATTTATTTTTCTTTATTTTTTCTGGAGATAACATGTTAACATTAGACAATGGGCATGGATGTGTTTTCTTTTTTTAATTTTATTTATAACCCACCTTTCACAAAGCAGCTTACAGTATAAACATGCACAATAAAATATACATAAAATACATATAGAAAACAAACAAATAAGCGCCCAGCACTTACAGCTTCACAAATGCCTTAACAAAAAATTAAATTCTTACCTCTGCTAATCGTCTTTCTTGTAAATCCGCACTTTATTCCGGAACCAGTAGGTTAAGCATCTCTAGCCGCCAGGCACTGCAGAAAGCTTCAAATGATTGAAGCCATAACCCCTCCCCCTCTGCTAGCATATCCTGGAGTATGCCCAGTAGAATCCAGTCAATCTTCAAGCAGCCAGGAACATCTACAGAAATAACAAACAAGAGAGAGAGGGAAACGGGGAATTCCCTGCCAAATAATTAATTCTGCTCATAGTAACATAAAAAACAGCAACAATGAAAACTTAAAAATAGGTTATCAGATTAGAAACTGAGCTACAAAACAGCGCTATAGGGAAACACAGCCTGCACTGACAGAAGGGGGCGCCAACTCGGGTAATCCCCAAATAAAGTGCTACATCTAGGCAGATGGTACTCTTATAAAGGATAGTCTGAAACATAAATCCAGCTTACCAGTATGTCCAGGCAGGTGAACAGCGAATCAGACTTAAAGAGGGTGGGATCCCAGATTACAGTGCGGATTTACTAGAAAGAAGATTAGCAGAGAGAGCAAGTTACTGGGCACACTATTTTCAGCTACCTGCTGTACCAGTACTCCCTCAGCTTTGGAAGCGGAAGTGAATGGCTGACTAGCAAGTAAACTCACCCGGACTCCAAGCTGATGAGGAGTAAGATAGCATGCCACCCCATTGAGCGCTAGCTGTATTGAAGCTCAGGAGAGTTGCCTCTCACTGCCGTGACTGCACGAGCTGTGAGGGGGAGAACGCGAACTGTGGAGGAGGGTGCCCTGTGTCTGGCAGACCGCAGCGGGCTCTACCGGGATGAAAAGGAGTAGTTATCTCACGGCTTTCCTGCCAAAAGTGCGAGCTGTGGAAACATTCCCTCTAATGGACCTTGCTGGGCTCTGTTGGGGATGAAGAGGAGCGCAGGAATGGAGGTGTGGTCTGTTCCCCGAGAGCCCGAGAACCCGTTCTGAGGCAATGAACAGTCGCATCGGGGACTGACTGTGGCTGTGGATCTCCGGCTGCGCTCTCCAGTGGCCTTTCGGTGGTGAGGAAAAGCCCTATATGTGCTGGTTGAGGCTGGGGGACTCTTGGAGGCCTCGAGGCCTGAAGGTTTGAGACTTTGCTTTCAACAATAAATGGTATAAGGAGAGCTTCTTTATGCCAAGACTTGGGAAAGGTATTATGAGAATGCTCAGTGAATAGAGTTTGATGATAACCAATTAATAGAATTCCCAATTGAATTTGCTATGAAGAAATCCAGGTGATTAATAATTTAAAAGCTTTGTTCCCATACTGGGGTGAAACATTTTGGAGGTGAAGATCTAAATATTTGTATTAAACCAAGCATAAGAACAGTAAGCCACAAAAGTGGGTTCAGACTAAGCTGAACTGGTGAGGAAAAAAAACCAAATACATTTCTGGACTATTTAGTTATTTTGAAGTGAAATACATTTTGGAAATATGGCTAATAAAAAAACGACCTGATTTTAAAGCAATTTACTAAAGTGATGAATCCTCATTAGAAAAATTCAAAAGCTCTTTAAAAAGTTTCTTGTATAAGAACACATTTGAAACATAGATAGGATAATTCATCTATCATTAATGCTTATGCTCTAATACCTAATTTTAATCAGAACTTATGTATAGGTCCAAATCTTCTAGGCTTATCCATGCTTTCATGATTATTCTTTGTTACCCTCCAGATATATATTCCCTAAATGTTTCTTTATTTTCTTTAAAGATTGTAGTTCATCTCCCTTTCCTTTTGTATCAGTAATTATTTGTATATATATACTATGGGGCTCATAATCAAAAATAAAAAACATCTAAAAAGTAGCCTAAATGGGTACTTGGACAATTAAAAAGCCTGTTCGTCCAAGTACCCATAATCAAAGCTGGTTTTAGACGTATCTAAAACCAGCTTAGGCCTTTCCCCTGCTTCTAAACGCACAGAGAGAAAAGAGGTGTTTTTAGAGGAGGGGAAAGGGTGGGCGGTGGGCAGGCCGACCTAGACCTAGGCGTGCAGCAGGTAAAACCAAAACTTTAGGCAGATTGCCTAGTCAGCACTTATACGTTTTGGCTTATATCAAGTCAAAACAGGTATAAGTGCCGAAAAGGGGCCGCTGAGCTGATCGTGGCTGCTGCGATAAGCTCAGCGGCCCCAGCAACCTGCCTACCCCCTACAGCAATGATCGCGGCAGAAGAGATGGCTCATCTCCCCTGCCGCAATACACCCTGCCCTCCCCCAATGATCAGGGCAGGAGGGAGCCCAAACCCTCCTGCCCCGTGGCACCCCCGAATCCCCAATGAAGATGGGGGCAAGAGGGAGCCCAAGCCCTCTTGCACCGCGCCACCCCCGAACCCCTCCCGACACGATCAGGCAGGAGGGAGCCCAAGCCCTCCTACCCTCGACTCAAGGGCCCCCTCCGAACCCCCGATCAACCCCCACGGTGACCCGACCCCCCCACTCGTACCTTCAAAAACATTGGTCAGACGGACGGGTGCCAAGCCCGTCCGTCCGACAGGCCAGCCATCCGTTGAATGGCTGGCCTTAGGACCTGATTGGCCCAGGCAGCTCAAATCCTGCCCACAGGTGGGGCCTGAGATGCCTGGGCCAACCAGAATAGGCCCAGTAGGCTTAGGCCCCTCCTGTGGGCAGGGCCTTAGGCATATGGGCAGGGTTGGACCCATGTGCTTAAGTCCCTGCCCATAGGAGGGGCCTAAGCCTACTGGGCCTATTCCGGTTGGCCCAGGTGTCTCAGGCCCCACCTGTGGGCGGGATTTGAGTTGCCTGGGCCAATCAGGTCCTAAGGCCAGCCATTCAACGGATGGGCTTGGCACCGTCCATCTGACCAACATTTTTGAAAGTACGGGGAGGGGGGTGGTGGGGTCGGCAAGGGGGTCGCGGGTCAACGGGTGGGCGATCGGGGGTTTGCAGGGGGCCCTTGCGTCGAGGGCAGGAGGGCTTGGGCTCCCTCCTGCCCGATCGTGTCGGTGGGGGTTCGGGGGTGCCGCGAGGCAAGAGAGCTTGGGATCCTTCCTGCCCCGATAGTGTCGGGCAGTTTTGGAGTGCCATGGGGAAGGGCTTGGGCTCTCTCTTGCCCCGATCATTGTAGGGGGGGAAAATTCTGTAACCGGTGTTGTTTTTGACAGACACCGATTACAGAATCCAGCCTTTAGGTGAAGGACTAGCTCCTCCTTCACCTAAAAGCCCTTGTTTTGGATGTTTGAGACTTAGGCTTTTTTTAGGTTGATTATATGGTGTTAGTGTAGACGTAGTGGTGGTCTGGGCTTTTAAACAGCTGAATGTAAAGGTAGGCCATTATAAAAAAAATCTCCTTTTGGATGGTTTTTTTTTGATAATGGACATTTTCCCTGCTTCTACTTTCAACGTTTAAAGCCTTAGGCCAAAAGGGGACTTAGATGTTTTTTTATTATGCCCCTCTATATGTTTATTTGTATAAACTTGGGGGGTTTTTGTCTCCTATTTTTAAATTGTTATACGCATTAAAGTACTTGACATTGCGTGTACAACAAATTTTTCATAAACTTGATTTGCTTATCGTGCAGAAGAATTAGGGGAAATGTTAACTCCCAAGCAGACTTCAATATAGGAAGAAGTTGAGCCAAATATATGTAGTAAAGAAGCAACAGAGACACTAGAACGCCCTCTGGTTGATCCAGTATTAGCCAGTAAAGGAGATTTACAACACTGGATGGCTGATATCAAACTCTCACTAGCAGTATTCACTTCAGATATTAAAGTAAATGGTGATGGTTTACACAAAAAATGGATGATACGAGTCAGAATCTCCAGGAATTTGAAGAACAGATTATTTCACATGATCAGGAGATAGCTGAAATTCAGAAACACTGTACACAAATAGATCAATGGAAGAATTACTCCTCAAGGTTGAAGATGGCGAAAACAGAGCAAGGCAAAATAATTTGAGATTTCGGAGAATCCTTGAATCAGAAGAACTTAAAGAACCATTGACTTTCATACAATCTAAATGTCATAAGTTCTTCCAAATGGAAAATCCAGAAGCGGACTTGTCAACTATAGAATTAGAATGGATACATTGGGCCTTGGGACCACATAAAGTGGAAAGACCAAGAGATATAATAGCATGTTTTTTAAGACATCCACAAAAAGAAAGAATGTTACAGGCAGCACGGAAAACTGGTCATTTACTGTGGAATAATGCAAAAGTGGAATTATTTGCAGACATTTCATCAGCAACACTGAAACCTCAACGAGATTGCCGTGAAGTCACCAGATGCCTGCAATGAAATAATATTCGCTATAAATGGCATTATCCATTTGGGATCTCTTTTATGTTGGAAAATAAACAATTTATTTGGAAAATAAACAATTTAAAGTAACATCAGCTTCAGAGGCCCAACAGCTACTCATACATGCCAAACGTTGGGCCAACGAGGGAGAAAAACAACAACTGGAATAAACACAACCTCTATCAACAGGCTCGTTAAACTAGAGATGGCATAGAACTGATCAAAAAAAGCGACTACAGAGACAAGTAGAATAAGAAAACTAGCAAAATAATGAGAAGAATCGATAACAAATTTGCTAGATTTAAGGAAAAAAAGGAGTTGAAATGGGGTAAATAACTAATAAAGCTGTGGAGAAATCGGGATAGGGTTAACCCTCTCTGACCCTGGCATCTGGAAGTGGATCTGACTCCAGGTTCTTTCGACTGGAGGTCAGATCTGAGTCTAGTGGTAGGGGATGGGTAGGTTTTGGTTGGGTTGGGGTGAGGAGATTGGGGGTTAAATGAGTGGGAGGATATGTGCAGAGGGAGGTATGTATGAGTTATGATTGGTGGAAAGTTGCATATGGGTTTGAAGAGCGATTGGGAAAATCTATATTATGGAGCGAGTTTATGGTAATTTTAAGTTTATCATATAGCTGAATGAGTGTTTATGTCCCTGAATGTTCGGAGACTAAATTCTCAGCATAAACATTACATTACGAGATTTCTATTCCGTCATTACCTTGCAGTTCAAGGCAGATTACAAAAGATTTATGAATGGGGGTTACAATGGAAGAACAATTGTCATTTCTAGAGTTGTGAAGAGTAGATCCTTTCCAGACTGGATTACTGCAACTCTATCTACCTAAGCCTAACAAAGAAAAAACTTCAAAGACTCCAGCGGATTCAGAATACTGCTGCTAAGCTTATCTTTGCAAAAAGCAAATTCGACCACGTCTCACCGCTTTTGTCCAAGCTCCACTGGCTTCCGATAATCTCCAGAGTCCACTTCAAATGTGCCTGCCTCACTTTCAAGATCCTACACGGCATCCTCCCTCTCTTCATTCCTCTCGCTTGGAACTCCTCTAACCCCAATTCCACCAGATCCACCCAAAAACTGAAACTTTCCTTTCCCTCTCTAAAAGGCGTTTCCCTTGTAGGAAAACTAGGCTCCTCCCTCCCTTTCAGAATCACTGAGCTCTGGAACAACCTTACCTCCCCTCTTAGGAATCTGAGCTCCCTCCAACTCTTCCGTAAACATCTGAAAACCTGGTTATTCTCAAAAATGTAACTCCTCCTCCCTCTCTGGTCATTCTAATCCTCTAAATTTTTCTCCTCATTTTGCCTCTTCCCTCCACTGGAGTTCCTTTCTACCCTAACTCTTGTTAACCGTGTCGAGCTTTACGAATGTAGAGATGATGCGGTATACAAACCTAAGGTTTAGATTAGATTAGGTCATTTGTCATTTCTAGAGTTGTAAAGAGTAAGGTCATTTGTCAGTTCTCAAGTGGTAAAAAGTAGTGAAGAGCAGGTAGATATTTATGAATGGAGGATAACAAAGGAAAATCATTTGTCATTTCTCAGGTTGTACAGAGAAGGTCAGGTAGTTTCAGTGTGGCGGGAGGAGGGAGAGAGGAATGACAGAGTAAGTGAAGTTAGGACTGTTTCAGGAATTTCTTGAAGAGTACAGTTTTTATTTCTTTTCTGAATATCTTGTAGTCTGGGGTGGTTATCAGAAGGTTGGAGATCTGGTTATCTAGTTTTGCGGCTTGAGTGGATAGGAGGCCATCGTATAATTTTGTCCGTTTTACTTCTTTGATTGGGGGGGTGAACGTGGAGTGCGTTTTTCAATGTCTGGTTGAGGATGCTTGGATGAGGCGGTTGTTCAGGTAGGATGGGCTGTCTCCGTTTAGAGTTTTAAATAACATGCAGTAGAATTTAAATAATATTCTTTCTTGGATTGGTAGCCAGTGTGAGTTGATGTAAGCTTCCTCAATGAGTAGATGAGTCTCAGAGCTGTGTTTTGGATTGTTTGTAGTTGCTTGGTCATAGTAGCAGGGCATGGGAAGTAGAGGATGTTGCAGTAGTCTAGCAGTCCTAGGATTAGGGATTGCACTATAAGCTGGAATTGTGTTCTTTCAAAGAATTTCCAGACTTGTCTCAAGTTTCTCATGACTGCGAAGGATTTTTGTATTGTTTTATTTATTTGCGGTTGCATGGTACAGCATCTGTCTATTGTTATTCCTAGTAGTTTTAAGGTGGTTTGTATGGGATAGTTGATTGAGTTGAGTTCTATATTGGTTATGGTTGGGACTTTGTCATTTTCGAGGAGGATGAATTTAGTTTTGTCTGGGTTGAGTTTCAGTTTGTGATCTTTCATCCAAGTCGTGACTGATTCTAGTGTTTGATGTAGTATATTTGTCAAGGTGGTCTTTGGCTGATCAAATAGTATGAGAATGGTAATGTCATCTGCATAACTATAGGTGGTTATTCCTAGATTATCCAGATATGTTCCGAGAGAGGCAGTGTATAGGTTGAAGAGAGTAGGGGATAGTGGGGATCCCTGTGGTACGCCGCAAGGGTTTGACCAAGGTTCAGATTTTTCTTTGTCTAATTTTACTCTGTATGTTCTAGATTTTAGGAATCCTTCAAACCAGGAGTATACTTTATCTGAGATACCTATTGCATCCAAGATTTGCAGGAGGATGTTATGGTCTATAGGTCAAATGCTGCGGTCAGGTCCAGTTGTATGAGAAGCATTTTTTTTCTCTGTGCTAAGGTGTTGTCTGACTGTGTCAATAAGGGAGCCTAGTAATGACTCTGTGCTGAAGTTGGTTCTGAAGCCAGATTGCATGAGGTGGAGTAAGTTATGGTAATCTAGATAGTTGGTGAGGAGTTTGGCTACTAGGCCTTCTGTAAGTTTGATGTATAGCGGTATTGAGGCAATGGGTCTATAGTTGGATGGTTAGTCTGTTGGTCCTTTTGGGTCTTTTTGGATTGAGGTGGTGATGATTTCGCTGAAATAAGTAGGGAAAATGCCGTCTGTGAGCATGGTTTGTATCCATTGCAGAAGTTGAGTACGGAATTTTACACTGGAGGTAGTAAGGAGATATGATGGGCAGTGGTTGAGGTCACAGGAGGCGTGGCTGCATTTTTTTGTAGAGTTTATTGAGTTCGGATCATTGTATGTTGGGGAATTGAGACTATGTTCTGTTTGCTGCAGTTGATTCTTTTTCTGTGGGGTGAATTGTGAGTTTGTTTAGGTGGGATGGGGTAGAATTGAGGGTGGCTCTGGCAATTGTAATTTTGTTCATGAAGTGATCTGCTAAGAGGGTGGCTGAGGGGGGTATTGTTAGTGGTCATGTAGGGTTTGGTGTCTGTTAGATCTTTTAATATTTGGAATAGTTTTTTGGTATTTTGGGTTTCTGTGCCTATAAGATTGGTGTAGTGAGTTTTCCTCTTGTCTTTTAGTAGAAGTTAATATTGTTTGTTAATTTTTTTCCAAGCAGTTTTTGTTTGATCTAGGTTTGTTTTATTCCATTTTCTTTCTAGTCGTCCGCATTGTCTTTTAAGTTGGAGCAGTTCGTTGTCAAACCATTGGTCTGATCTGCTGGTTCTAGTTTTGGTTTGTAGTGGGGCTAGTTAATCAAGGATGTTGGAGGTCATGTTATTTCAGTGAGAGATGAAGTCTTTTGGGTCGCAGTCCTTGATTGTTTCATCTATTTTTGTCCAGAATACGGATATGCTTGCTTGAGGTGTATGTTATTTTTTTTGGATTTAGGTGTGTTTTTGTTCTTGGTCCACTTGATGTTGAAGGTGTATGTGTAGTGGTCTGACCAGAGGGATGGGGACCAGATTCCATTGGGTATTTGAATTACTGGGGTGGGTGGTTGATGGGTCATGAAGGCTGCGATGTCGAGTTGATGTCCTTTTTCATGAGTGATTTGATGGTTAAGGATTTGGAAGGATAAGGCATTGAGAAATGATAGACAGTTTTTTGCTGGTTTGGATATTTGGTCTTCTAGGTGTAGGTTTAGGTCTCCTAGGATAAGGTTGTATTCTGCTGTTAAAGAGTTTTGGTAAATGAAGTTTTCAAATTTGAGTCTTACTGTGGTCCAGTTTCCTGGTGTTATGTAGCAGAGCATGCAGTTTAGTGAGTTTTTTAGTGTGGTGCTTGTGAGATGACAGGCAAGGAAGTCCGTTTTTTCTAGTATATTTAGGGTTAGGGAGTCCTTGATTAGTATTGCTAGTCCTCCTCCTCTTTTTTTTCTCTGCAGGTCAATGTTATTTTGTACCCCTGAAGGCATACCTCTGTTATTCTAGGGTCTGCGTCTGAGGTTAACCAAGTTTCTGTGAGGAAAAGGCAGTCTAGGTTTTCGGTTTTTATCCAGTTTTTTATTTGTTCTGTTTTAGGTCCTAAGGCTCTGATGTTTACGTAGGCACATGTTAGGGTAGTGATATCTGTTTGATGATTGTGAGTCGTTTCAGGGCAGATAAGTGTTTTAGGAGGAGGTTGAGGTTTGGTCTTGGGAAGTGTTGGTCTTCTTCTCCAGGTTAGGGTGATGGGATGTTGAGTGCTGGTTTAGTAGTTTGAGCTTCTTGTTATAAGGGTTCTCCTGTTGTAGTGTTGGATATTGATTGCAATGGAGCTTGTGAGTGTGGTGGATAAGTTATTTGCTACTACTTTCCAACTGGTAATGAGGAGGATTATCAGTAGGGTGGCTTGAGTGTGTGTTTGTGGGGTTAGCTTCATTTTGGTGTCAGGGGGTAGGGGTCTGGATTGGTTCGGATTGGTTCATCTGTCCTGCTGGTTTCGGTGTGGGAGATAGATCCTGCTGTTGGCCTATTCAAATGTTAGAGCCGCAGGGGGCTTCGGGAGATGGAGTTGATCTCCCACGAGCCCGAAGTCTCTTCCCTGCAGCGGGAGGGCTGGTTTGCGTTGGGGCAGCTCTTGGTAAACGACAACTTTACTTTCAGGAGGCTGGTAGAGTTAATATGGCAACTGGTTTTCTACAAGAAACGCACTTAAAACCAGCCCATGAAAGATTTTTTCACCATGCTCACTATAAAGAAAATTATTTTGCTTCTAACAAATTGAAACCTAAAACTAATGGAGTTGCTATTGTATTTGCTAATTATGTGTCTGTTAATATAAAAGAGGTAGTCTGTGATAAAGAAGGTCAATTTTTGCTTTAAAAAATATTTATGGGGGGGGGGTCAATTATATACTCTGTTAAATCTTTATGCCCCCAACCGTGAATCAAGGTGTTTTCTATAACAAAATAGGGGATATACTGATACAACATGCAGAAGAGAAAATTATAATAGGAGGTGATTTCTAGTATTGGTGTGAATTATAGTAAAGCTGAGCGACACCAATTACGTCTTTTTATGGAAGCATGGAACCTTATTGATTTATCAACACCCGACAGAGATTGATTATACTTTCTACTCTGATGTTCATTCTTCATATTCCAGAATCGATCTCTGGCTGGTGGGAAAAGATCTGATGTAGGCTGCCAGCTCCTCTACCACAGAAACTAGAATATGGTCTGACCATGCTCCAATCTGTATTAATTTAGCGATAAAATCTGCCCAATCTGGTAGGAAATATTGGCGACTAGATGACAGTCTCCTACTAGACCCCGCTCATGTGCAACAACAGGGTAAAGATCTAGGGGAATATTTACAATTTAATGATATAGGAGATATTTCTCCAAAGACCCTTTGGGAATGTCTAAAAGTGGTTATGCGGGGCAAAATTATTGGCTTGGGGACACATATTCAGAGGGTTCATATGCTTAAGATTGGAGATTTGAAAGATCAGATTTATACACTAGAATGGGATTGTAAGGGTGGGTGCTTATCCCCTAAGAAAGAAGCAAAATGACAACAACTTAAGTTAGATCTTCAGGCGCTAGATTTGGAGATAATTAGTGCTAAACTCCAATGGTTACGCCAGGAATATTTTGAAACAAATAATAGTGCGGGTAGAATATTGGCCCATAAGTTGAAAAAAGACTTTAAAAAAAAAAATCTACTTCTAATTCTTTTCTCTCTTCTCTTTCCTTTTTTCTTTCTCACGTCGCTGAGAGGGGTGGGGAAGGGGGCGGTTCTGTCGTGCTTGGTTGTGGGGGTTTTCTTCTTTAGGGAAAAAAAGGGAGTAAACTGCCAGACTGTGTGGTTGGTTTTTTTTGGGGCAGGTTTTCCTTGACTGCTCTGTGTGTCCCAGGCCTTCTGGGCACTGGCTGGTTAATTGTATGGGGAAGGGGGAGAGCTTGTCTAGATTCTGCTTGACTAGTACTACTGTTATTTTTCCCACTACCTTTTTCCCAACCTGTGAGTTGGAATATATGCTGCATTTGCTCTGTTTCCTGAATACTGCCTGGTTGTATTGTCTTTCTCTGTCTGTTTACTTCTCAATAAAAACATTTCAAACCAAAAGAAAAAAGAAAAAAAAGACAACTTCGTAATGTTATTACCCGTGTACAGGGCCCAAATGAGGACTGCACTACTTTAGGCCATATTCAGCAGGCTTTTATTAATTACTACCATCAATCATATCAACCTGAGTATATAGTGAAAGCAGCAGATATCCGTTCCTACCTAGATCCTATACATTTACCTAGTCTTACTCCTGGGGAAGCAATGGAACTTTACCGCCCCATTAACATGGGCTGTTAAAGACATGCCGGTGGGAAAATCGCCAGGATTAGATGGTTTTACTGCCAAATTCTATAAGACATTTCAAACTATTTTGATCCCCCGTTGTAGCGTTTTCTTAACACTTTGGTAGACAGACAGGAATTGTCTTATTCGTGGTACTTAGCTGAGATAACTTTGATATTAAAACCAGGTAAAGATCCGAAATCCTGCTCTTCCTATAGACCTATTTCACTGTTAGACGTGGATTATAAATTGTTTACTAAGATCTTAGCTAAACGTTTGCAAAAGTATATGCCTCATCTAATAGCTGATGATCAATCTGGATTTGTACGAGGTCACCAGACTTTTGATAATATACATTGAGTTTGTCATATATTGGGGCAAGTTGTCGGCGGGTATAACTCGACCCTTTTTCTGGGTATTGATGCTGAGAAGGCATTTGATAGGGTTTATTGGCCCTATCTGTTTCAAGTATTAAAAAAGATGGGGATATCTGGAATTTTCCTACATTGGCTTTGATTGTTATAGGCCCCCTTGGCTTCAATTAATATCAATGGAGGATATACCGAATGCTTAACTTTGGGGAGGGGGACCCGACAAGGTTGTGCTTTGTCACCTGTGCTTTTTGCACTAGTTATGGAGCCTCTAGCACAATTGGTGCAACAAGCTTCAAATATTTCAGGTATAAGCTGTGGTGGGTTAGACACAAAAATATTACTATTTGCAGATGATATTCTCTTTACAATATGAGATCCTTCCACCTCGCTGAAAGTTATAGTGGAAACTCTTACGGCTTTTGGACAGATGTCAGGATTTCGGATAAATATGTCTAAGTCAGAAATCTTGTATCTTACCATGTCAGACTTAGAACGCAGATGGATTTCTAGTAATTATTCTTTTAAATGGGCACCACAATCATTACGCTATCTAGGGATTAATTTAACTAAGCAAATAGAACAGCTATATGTTGCTAATTATCCTTCTCTTTTGAAAGCGATCTGGCAGGATATGGAGAGGTAGAAACATCTTAATATCTCCTGGCTAGGTAGGGTACAAACAATAAAGACGGAGGTGCTCCTGAGGCTGTTGTACCTTTTCTCAGCTTTACCGATCCCTCTACCTAAAAAATTATTTCTACAACTAGAGCGGAAGATTTTTGCCTTTATTTGGCAACATAAGACTCCAAGAGTATCTCGAGCCATGATGTATCAATCTAGGCAATTGGGAGGAATGGCAGTGCTGCAATTTCAATATTACTATCAAGCAGCCCAATTATGATATTTAATAAACTGGAACTGGGACAGGGGAAAATCATGGGTGCATATGGAGCAGGAGCTATTGGGTACACCTCCATTGTGGGCGATACCCTGGCTCTCTGTAATAGCTAAGATGGCTAATC
The DNA here is from genome assembly GCF_902459505.1 of Geotrypetes seraphini. NCBI lineage: Eukaryota > Metazoa > Chordata > Amphibia > Gymnophiona > Dermophiidae > Geotrypetes > Geotrypetes seraphini. Next base: position 380,870,933 of record NC_047084.1, on the reverse strand, counting down.
TACAATCCAAAAGATGTAATTTAAATATTTCCTTTCTTAGAGGCAATAGATTCACTGTATCCAAAAAACACCTCCAGAAAATTCCCAATTAAACAGCCAACTAGAATAGCTAGCTTTAACTTTTTAATTTTATTTATTTATAACTTTTCTTTATTACATACTAAGTAAACACTTGTACAGAAAGTGAGGTAGTAGGAATAGAACTTCATAAAGTGTAAAACACATTACACCTTTATACAATTATAAAAGAAATAAGAAAACTATTTTTATAAACTAACTCACTCAAGTCCTCAACTTATGATTCCAAGATTACACATAGGCGAAAAGATAAAGGGGAAAATATAACAATATAGCAAGATAAGCTACAGATAGTACTGAGGTAGGAGCAGCTTCATTAACCCCTCGGCCTTCCGCTCACCCCGGCCTCCCCGCACTGTTTACCTTCCAGCCGGAACAGCCTGCAAGCAAGATCGCAGTGTTAGCAATCTTAGTACCGCTTCGGAGCTGGTTCCTCTGATGTCAGAGAAGGGGCAGGACCGCGACGGAGGAACAATCTCCAAAGCGGCACTAAGATCACTAACACTGCGATCTTGCTTGCAGGCTGTTCCGGGTGGAAGGTAAACAGTGCGGGGAGGCCAGAGGGAGAAGCGGAAGGCCATGGGGGTGGAAGCCAGAAGGCCATGGGGGTGGAAGCCGGACGCCGGGGGGAGGGGAGAGTGAGCAGTCCTTCGGGGTGGGCAGGCAGGCAGGCCTTCAAAGGGGTGGGATAGGCTTTCAAGGATGGACAAGCCTTCAAGGGGGGGAGGCAGGCCTTCAAAGGGGGGGAAAGGTCTTCAAGGGGGGACAGGCCTTTATGGGGGTCAGGCAGGCCTTCAGGGGTGGGATAGGCTTTCAAGGGGTGGATAGGTCTTCAAGGGGGGGGACAAGCCTTCAAGGGGGGGAGGCAGACCTTCAAAGGGGGACAGGTCTTCAAGGGGGGGGACTCAGGCCTTTAGGGGGGGGACAGGCAGGCCTTCAGGGGTAGGATAGGCTTTCAAGGGGGGACAAGTCTTCAAGGGGGGAGGCAGGCCTTCAAAGGGGGGGACAGGAAAGCCTTCAGGGGTGGGTTAGGTCTTCAAGGGGGGGCAAGCAGGCCTTCAGGGGTGGGATAGGTCTTCAAGGGGGGACAGACCTTCAGGGGAGGGGGGCCCTGGTATAGAAGTACATGGAAGGAGGGAAGGGGGGTTCAAAGAAATGTGCATATGCTGGACTTTGGGGAGGAAGAAATGGGTCTGAAAATAGAGGAGAGGGAGCGAGGGAGAGAGATGATGGACAATGGGATTTAGGGAGGGAAGGAACAGAAAGGAAGAGAAGTTTGACGCAAGGGAAGGTGTGGAGGGGGGATAGATACTGGATAGGAGGATAGTTGGGAAAAGAAAGGGAGAGATGGTGGACCCTGGGGTGGTGGGGAAGGAAGGAGAGATGCTGGATGAAAGGGTAGTTAAGAAAAGGTGGATCTGTGGAGGGAGACAAAAAAAGGAAAGATGCCAGACCTTCTGGGGAGGGAAGAGAAATAGAAGGGGAGGACAGAGATGGAAGATGGATGGTTAGCAGGGAGAAAGAAGGAGACCCTGGCAAGCAAGTTATCAGAAGACAACCAGAGCCTGAGACCAACAAAATTTGAATAATGACCAGACAACAAAAGGTAGAAAAACTAATTTTATTTTCTGTTTTGTGATTACAATATGTCAGATTTGATATGTGTATCCTGCCAGAGCTAGTGTTAGACCGCAAACGTGAGCTAGGATTTAACAGAGAGAGGAAAAGACTTTTTTGTTTATTTTGTTTACACCACAGCACCAGTGTGGTTAGGAGAAGGCATAGGGGGTGAAGAGGCTGTAAAATAAACCCACCAGGATGTTTGAAAAAAAACATCCAATTGGGCAGGAAAATCGAATCGAATCGAAAAACCAATTCAATATTACCTCCTGAAATGGGGTCTGAGGCATACAGGGTACCTCTGCCCTGAGGAGGGAGGACCGGCATACAGGTGAGGACATCCTGTTCCTAGGCAAAGTCATCAGCTTGCGATCTTGCCAGGAGATCATCCTAGCCGAACCGACGTCATCCCCAACAGGGAAACTTATTCAGGGTGGCCTCAGAGGAGGAGCCCCCAGACTGCTGCCTGACCTGCAGCATCTTCCGGGCAGATACTGAATAAGAACCCAGCTTTGCTCAAACTTTCAGAATTTCAGATAAGGTGTCAGCCATACAATTAACCCCGGAGATGAGAAATTCTAAATCATGCAGCACCAAAGAGACAGGGCATTGTGAACTGTGGATAGGCACGCCCGTCAACAAAGGACAATGCTGGCGCTACCTTGATCCTGGCCGCATCTGAATCAAAAGGACGCATAAGGATTAAATCCATACGCCTGTCCTGAACATCCTTCATGTCCATGCCTCCATCAGGAGGGAAAGAAGTGCACAGCTGACCCCTGAGTCACAGCTGAATCCACCTTCAGAGAAGCAAAGCACTAGTAAAAACTGCCCGCTAGGGGACAAATCCTTGTCATGGCTCTAGCGCAAAACAGGGGACCCTCTGAGTTACCCCAAATCTCTGACAGGATGTAACTCGCATTGGGGTATCAAGGGAAGGAGATAGGTAGCAGCCTCAATTACTCCTGAGAGAACATTCCTGTTGAACCAGCTGAGCCTGCAGCAGGGACCAGTCCTACAGCACTTCTATAATGAAGTCCTCCAGACAAGCAGGTAATAGGAACCTGCGTGCTGTGGAATCGTCAGCCAGGTCCCGAAACCCACACGGAGCCTGAATGCAGAGTTCTGCTAAACATTCCACATCAGTGGCCGACGCTGAACGTCCCTGCGAAAGCAGAGGGATCGGGAGAGTGCCCAATGCCATCACAGGCGTTGCCCTTTTTTGCTCCAGATATCCTGCCTGGGAACCAAGCAAAATACCAGGGCTGGACAGTGGTGACATCCTCACTGCTGCCTAGATGCCAATGGGATGATCACAGGCATGGACTTCTGTGCAAGATATGCCTGAAAGAGACAATGTACAATTCCTGTGGGAAAGAAGGACTTCTGCGGCAAAAGCCACCCTGTGCACCTCAGAATTAGAATACTTGGAGGACTTAAAGATTTTCTCCAGAAAGGAGCTTTCATTACACCAAAATGCCACCAGCGCTCACCTGACAGCTCCCAAACGAATTCTTTGCTGAAATTGGGGTGAAAGGCTCAAGGAGGGTCTCCCCTGAGGCAAAAGGCACTGCTTCCATGCAAATTTAGCCCCCCTCATGGGTCACAGCACATGCGGAATGCGACTGTGCAACTGACAGCCATTCGCCGCACACGAGGCATGTAATCAACTCATCTCAACCTGGGAAGGCCATCTGTGAAGTTTGGAGCAAAAACAAAGCTCCTAACTATAAAAAAATAATGATTTATTCAAATTGGGAAAATCCAAGATGGCTGCCGGGTGCCAATTTTGCAATAAAATTGCGCAGGAAAGATACAGGAATCCACAGAAAATGGCAATTTTAGAGGTGGGGGAGGGTAGGGCATGCAGGGAAACCCCCCCAAATCCACTTTTTAAGACCACCCCAAAATCGCCAAAACAGGCTTTGACACTGTTGAGTGGCCGGTTTCCTGGAGGCTTCAAGAATAATTATCACCAGCTGAGAAAAATGAAGCTCAGCTGCACTCAGCCCGGGAGATACCAAGCTGTCAGGTGTAAAGACAGAAGGTTGGAATGTAGCAGTGCATCCTGACTGTGTAAGAAGAGAGGGAAATATCTGCAGAGGAATGGGTTCCCTGGAACTGAGCTGAAGTAGAAGGGAGAACCAGGGTTGTCGGGCCCACCAAGGAGCTATGAGAATCATGATGGCTGAATCCTGCTGGACTTTGAAAAGAGTCTTTAGAATGAGAGGAGTAGGTGGAAACGCATAGAAAAACTTGCTTGTCCAATCCAGTAGAAATGCATCCGCTTCCAGACGATGAGGAGAATCAAGTCTGGAGCAGAATTGTGAGTTTGTTGTTGCCTCACTTTCAAGATCCTACACGGTATCCTCCCTCCCTTCATTCCTCTTTCTTGGAACTCCTCTAACCCCAATTCTGCCAGATCCACCCAAAAACTGAAACTTTCCTTTCCCTCTCTAAAAGGCGTTTCACTTGTAGGAAAACTAGGTTCTTCCCTCCCTTTCAGAATCACTCAGCTCTGGAACAACCTTACCTCTCCTCTTAGGAATCTGAGCTCCCTCCAACTCTTCTGCAAACATCTGAAAACCTGGTTATTCTCAAAAATGTAACTCCTCCTCCCTCTTTGGTTATTCTAGTCCTCTAAATTTTCTCTTCATTTTGCCTCTTCCCTCCACTGGAGTTCCTTTCTATCCTAACTCTTGTTAACCGTGTCGAGCTTTACGAATGTAGAGAAGAAGCGGTATACAAACCTAGGGTTTAGATTAGATTTAGATTAGATTAGACCAGCCGATCTTGATGATTAATGTCCATATCCGATATACGTAACCAGGCCAGCCTCCTCATGGTCACGGACATAGAAGAGGTCCTTGAGGTAAGCTCAAAAATATCATACGCTGAACATACTAAATATTTGTGCAACTGCAGAACAGAAGAAACCAACTGTTGAAAACCTTTCACTTTTCTAGCAGGCATATGTTTTTGGAAAGATGGAAACTGCTTTATAAGATGCTTCAAATAGCAGGAGAAATATTAGTTGACCGCCCTGTTGGCCAACATGGAGTTCTGATAAAGTCTCCTGCCAAATTTATGCATCGTGCATCATTCTTTCCCTGGAGGTACAGAGGCATAGACAGTCATCGAAGATGACTTCTTTAAGGTAGATTCTACCACCAGGGATTGATGGGCAAGTTGTGGCTTATCAAACCCCGGAAGAGGAATTACTTTATAGAGGGATTCCAGTTTCCTGTGAGCCAACGGCACAGAAAGAGGTGATTCCAAATTCTTGTAGAAGGTTTCTCGTAGGATTCCATGAAGTGGAAGCTTGAGCAGCTCTTTGGAAGGTTGGTCATAATCTAGAGTCTCAAGATATTCTTTTCTGTGCTTGGAATCTGCCTCCAAAGGAATGGAGAGGTCTTGACCCATCATCCTAATGAGCTTTGAAAAAGAAATCTTTTCTGCAGGAGATGTCTCCCAAGTTGGAGAATGAACAGGAAAAGCAGACGCTGAAGAATCAACTTCAGTGGCCGATGGAAAAAGATCCTGATCTGAGTCAACAAACAAATCCAACTCCTGAAGCAAAGATGGATATCTTTTCTTCGAGCGGTGTCAGTCTGGCATCGTGGTGTGAGAGTGCTTTTTCTTGCCGAACCGCCACGATTCCGGTGTCGAAGACTGGGACCACTTCTTCTTCCGAGTCCTGGAGGTGGACTGCGAAATCAAAGATGAGGAGCGATGTCGGGGATAGCGATGTCTCAATGTAGAGCAATGCTTGGAAGTGGAGCGATGAACCGCCTCTACAGAATGCACTGCAGCAGCATCAACGGTGCCGGTAGTTGGGCCTTCAGTACGCTCAGGCTGGACAAGCACTGGATACATCAGCGTCGGGAGTAATTGGTGGAACTGGTCCCCAAGCTTCTGCCGAAGCAAAGCTTGAATGCTTAGTCGCCGGTACCTATTTGCTCAGACTGGACTGGCACCAGAGACATCAGCGTCGGGAGTAATTGGTGGAACTGGTCTCCAAGCTTCCATCTTTTACTTCAGGCTAAGCACTGGTACAGAAGGCTAAGTCACCGGTACCTTCAGTGCTGCGACGCGTTCCATCGAAGAGGATGCCAATGTCGAAGAACTCCTCAAAATTGGAACAGCTAGCTTTCAGGACTTGTGCGAGGTTGGCATGACTTGGCTCAATGCCTTCTTGACCTGTGTCCCCGGCTTCTTAGCCGGTTTACCCAGAGGGATGGTGTACTGTGACACCGGAGTTCATGCTGGTGCCTCTACCGGTGTAGAAGATTTTGGTGTCGGTGCCTTCGACTTCTATATTTAGCTGGTTTACCCAGAAGGATGATATACTGTGACACCGGAGTCGATGTTGGTGCCTCTACCGTGTAAAGGATTTTGGTGTCGGTGCCTTCGACTTCTATATTTATGTATTATACTTACATTATTGTAAACCAAGTTGAGCACCTTTTTGGTTGAAGACCCGGTCTATAAAATTAAATTTTAGTTTAGTTTAGTTCATAAATCTGGAGACCAGAGGATGAGCAGTTAAGGATTTACCCTCAACTGATTGATGAAAAGCTGTATTAACACAAAGATGGACTCTAATATATGTACGATTGAGTCCCAAGTCAGACAAATGAAGAAGATAAACCAATAGTAGGTCAATTGAGAAGGATGTTGGATCATAGTGATTTTGAAAACACCAGGAAGAAAAACGAGTTCACTTTTGTTGATAACATTGTTGAGTGGCTGGTTTCATGGAAGCATCTATGATTCTTCATACAGGCTGAGAAAGGCCCAGCTACAGTCAGCCCCAAAGATACCAAGCTGTCAAATGTAATGACTGAAGGTTGGGAAGTAGTGCACCTTGACTCTGCATCAGAGAGAAGGCTTCCGAATCACTGTGAATTGCGCGCGAGGAGCCGAAGCCGCCCACAGACAACTGCAGCAAGGGAGCCAGCCAGAAAACTACTGGATCTAGGAGATCCTGAGAAGAATGAGGCTGCACCCCAGAGAAAGGCCCAGGATGAGCGGCAGTGCTGGCCACAGGAGGGAAAGCACTATGGTGAGACGCATCGCAGACACAACAGGGAACAATATGGAGGACTTCAGATAAGATGTTGTGTCTTGCTCAAAAGTCTGAGAGTAACCCAGTGCTTTGGTTGTGATAGGGATAAGAGTCAAACTGAAAAGGACCACCTGACTCTGCTGGGATAGAAGAAGACTCCAGTTGTCTAGGAGATATTGTACCTAAAGAAGAATCATAGGTTTCAATGAAAGAGACCTCCACTGATAAATGGAGAAAAGCTAGGGGCATTAGTGAGAGAAGCAAATAATAGCGTTATGCTCTCATCTATAGAATTACCAGGCATCACAGAAATGGGACAGAACCAGGACTCTCCCGTGTGAGGAGCCAGCTACCACCACCCACAGCTTTCACCAGAAAAAAAATTGCAGCATGGGAGCTGGCCAGAAGGGAGGGCAGAAGAAAGTCGTGTTGGGACTCGAGAGAGAGGGAGCATAAACTTTGGACAAATGATGAAGGAAGGAGGGAGCACACATGAGCCATAGGATTGAAGAATGGATGGAATGAGGGGGAGGGAACAGTAAAGGAGAATTGGGTGTCTGAGGGAGGGAAAGAGATGGTGCACATGGAGAGATGAAGAAAGAGGAGAACTGTTGGACAGAGAGAGGAGGGAGGGAGATAGAGAGAATTATTGGACATGGTGGAGGGAGAGGAGTGAGGTAGAGATGCATGGGCATGGAGAGGAGAGGGGAGAACATGCTGGGCCAAGGAAGCCTCCTGGACTAGGTTTTGTTTTTTAAAGTACAGAGGGGGAGGGTATTAAAAGAAGTGCTAGATTGGGCATGGGGGGAGAGCTTATGGGGCTAGAAACAGAGGACAGAGAGAGAGATGGTGGGAAATGGTCTGAAGGGAGAAAAGTTGGACCTGGGGAGGTGTGGAGGAAGAGGGAAAGAGATACTTGAAGGGAGAACTGGTAGACCTGGGGGAGGGAGGCAGGGGGAGAGATGGGGTGAGGGGCAATTGGAAAGAGAACGGGAGAGAAGTTGGATCTGGGGATGGAAAGGAGATAGGGAAAAATTTTAGGCCTGTGGCTGAAAGGCAGAGAGATGCAGCATCTCTCTTTTTTTTTCCATTTCATTGTTCAGCATCAAGGTGGGAGGGAAGAAGAAAAAAAAAAGAGAGGGAGCAAATGTTGAACCATGGGGATAGAGGAGGAGAGATGGACACATGGGAGGGCAGGAGGGAAGGGAGCTGGGATAAGAAAGGGGATGGCAAGAAAGGGAAGGGAGTTATAGCCTGACCAGTGGAGAGAGGGAGGTGGATTCAGAAAGTGGTGAGCCATGTGGATGAGGTAAAAAGGGAGATGACAAGATGAGTGAGAGAGCAGTGAGTACAGTGGTAGAAATGTGGTAATGGGGAAGAAGGGAATAGGAGGCTGGGAAAGGAGTGAGATGGGAAATGGGAGAGCTAGGAACTGAGAGAAGTTGGAGAATTGAGGTAGCTGAACATATAAAAAGAAAAAGGGTGAGAAAGAAGGCAAGATTTGAGTGGACAGAGGCAAAAAAGAAAAAGTTAGGAAAGCTGAAAGGGAAAAATCAATATATTGGAGACAGGCATAAGAAGGAAATGGAATAAGAGAAGAGGAGAAAAGAATGGACAGCAGACACTGGAAAGAGAATTAGTTGAAGATAGAGAAAAAGCAGAAAGAGAAACTGGAATCAAGATGATGGAAAAAAAAATATCCAGACAACAAGATAGAAAAAATTGTTTTATTTTGAATTTATTAACTGGAATATGTTAGCTTTGGGATATGTGCATCACAATTAATTTTGTATTCAGTGGAGTAGTCATATACAGCTGATTTAGGGGAGGGACTGGAGCCTAAAATTAGTGGATGGGTACCAAAGTTTCTCCCCGCCTGAGTGCAATTTACAAATACTTGAGCTACTGGGGATTCCCAAGCCATGCCACCTGAAGACATCTTCCTCCAGTCTGGCAACCCAAAATCTCCAAGCTTTGTAGCCAATGACAATATCCTAAAGCAGCCACTGCTTTCATGCATGCATGAAAGCCAAGGTGGGGGGGGGGGGGTGCAGGGAGGAAGGAAGGCAGCAGCTCTGCAATATTGCTGCCAGCTGCAGAACTTGGGAAGTTGGAGGGGAGGAGGTGGCCGTCAGTTGGTGAGGCTTGGGGTTCCCTACTAGCTACAGCAGGGGAGATGTTCATTTTGAGGGAGCCTAAGCTCAAAGTGGGAGGCCCAAAAAAGCAGTAATATTTACCCTGACTGAACGATCCTCCATATGCGCCGCTGACAGCATCCCCGCTGCAGCATCCCCGCTCTGATGAGGCTCACCTCTGAAGAAGCTCAAAGTAGCTGTAATAGAAGTGAATGGGAAAACCAGGAGCGCATATCCCTGCTCAGAGTGGGGATGTGGAAGCCTGTGACTGCTCCCACTGTCAGCTGTACACATGGAGGATCACTCAGTCAGGGTAAGCATTACTGCATTTTTAGATTCCTCTCCAAAGTATCCCTTTAATTAATGTTTATTATTAGATATTATTAGACTAGTTTTTTTAGCCCGTTATATTAACAGGTGCTAGAATAGATGTGTAGACTTAGACATTTCTTTTTTTTCTGTATGTATGTATATTTGTTTATCTCTCCCTGCCCCCTTTCTCTCTAACTTTTTGTTTGTCTCCCTGGCTTCCTCTCTATCTTTCTTTCTTTCTGTCTGGATACTGGATAAAATCTAAGTGTCATAATAAAGTACTGATAAGACGTATAGACCTACTTCAGACAATAAAAAAAAGGTGAAGAACTACAATCGTAAAAGAAAAGTGCAACAAAAAAGGGAAAATACAATAGGTTAGGGTAAAAAGTAATAATTTTAATTTAATTTTTTTGTCTTTAAGAGGACAGTTGTTCAAAAGCATCCTGGAACAAGAATGTTTTTAATTTGGCTTTAAATTGTTTTATATCGGATTCACTGCGCAAATGGTTAGGCAGCGAATTCCAGAGAGTAGGGGCAGTGACGGCAAAATTATTGGAGCGTAACGTATTGATTAATTTTAAAGAAGGTATGACAAGAAGATTCTGAGACATTGAATGAAGAGATTTTAAAGTATTATCTATATATATAAAATCGGATGTATGTATGTATGTGCCGCGATCACGCAAAAACGGCTTGACCGATTTGAACGAAACTTGGTATGCAGATCCCTCACTACCCGGGATGATATGTTCTGGGGGTCTCGCGGCCCACCTGCACATGTGGGCGGAGCTACAAACAGATAATCAGATTTCACCCATTCATGTCAATGGAAAAAATGTAAAGAGCTGCCAACGCAAAAACGGCTTGCCCGATTTGAACAAAACTTGGTATGCCGATCCCTCACTACCTGGGGTGATATGTTCTGGGGTCTCACGGCCCTCCTGCACATGTGGGCAGAGCTACAAACATAAAATCAGATTTCACCCATTCATGTCAATGGAAAAAATGTAAAACAGCTGCCAACGCAAAAACGGCTTGCCCGATTTGAACGAAACTTGGTATGCATATCCCTCACTACCTGGGGTGATATGTTCTGGGGGTATCGCGGCCAACCTGCACACCAGGGCGGAGCTACAAACAGAAAATCAGATTTCACCCATTCATGGAAATGGAACAAATGTAAAAACTGCCTCTGCAAAACCGGCTTGCCCGATTTGAACGAAACTTGGTATGCAGATCCCTCACTACCCGGGATGATATGTTCTGGGGGTCTCGCGGCCCAACTGCACACGTGGGCGGAGCTACAAACAGAACTTCAGATTTCACCCATTCAAGTCAATGGGAAAAATGTAAAAAGCTGTGGGACCGATTTGAACTAAACTTGGTATGCTGATCCCTCACTACCTGGGGTGATATGTTCTGGGGGTCTCGCGGCCCACCTGCACACATGGGCGGAGCTACAAACAGAAAATCAGATTTCACCCATTCATGGAAATGGAACAAATGTAAAAAGCTGCCATTCTCACAGTAATTCAAAAACGGCTTGACCGATTTGAACGAAACTTGGTATGCAGATCCCTCACTACCTGGGGTGCTATGTTCTGGGGGTCTCGCGGCCCTCCTGCACATGTGGCCGGAGCTACAAACAGAAAATCAGATTTCACCCATTCATGTCAATGGAAAAAATGTAAGAAGCTGCCTTTCTCCCTGTAATTCAAAAACGGCTTGACCGATTTGAACGAAACTTGGGATGCAGATCCCTCACTACCTGGGGTGATATGTTCTGGGGTCTTGCGGCCCACCTGCACACGTGTGCGGAGCTACAAACAGAAAATCAGATTTCACCCATTCATGTCAATGGAAAAAATGTAAAAAGCTGCCATTCCCACAGTAATTCAAAAACGGCTTGACCGATTTGAACGAAACTTGGTATGCAGATTCCTCACTACCTGGGGTGATATGTTCTGGGGGTCTCGCGGCTCACCTGCACACGTGGGCGGAGCTACAAACAGAAAATCGGATTTCACCCATTCATGTCAATGGAAAAAATGTAAAACGCTGTGGGACCGATTTGAACGAAAATTGGTATGCAGATCCCTCACTACCGGGGGTGATATGTTCTGGGGGTCTCACGACCCACATGCACACGTCGGCGGAGCTACAAACAGAAAATCAGATTTCACCCATTCAAGTCAAAGGAAAAAATGTAAAAAGCTGTGGGACCGATTTGAACGAAAATTGGTATGCAGATCCCTCACTACCGGTGGTGATATGTTCTGGGGGTCTCGCGACCCACCTGCTCACGTGGGCGGAGCTACAAACAGAAAATCAGATTTCACCCATTCAAGTCAATGGAAAAAATGTAAGAAGCTGTGGGACCGGTTTGAACAAAATTTGGTATGCAGATCCCTCACTACCTGGGGTGATATGTTCTGGGGGTCTCGCGGCCCACCTGCACACGTGGGCGGAGCTACAAACAGAAAATCATATTTCACCCATTCAAGTCAATGGAAAAAATGTAAAAAGCTGTGGGACCGCTTTGAACGTAAATTGGTATGCAGATCCCTCACTACCTGGGGTGATATGTTCTGGGGGTCTTGCGGCCCACCTGCACACGTGGGCGGAGCTACAAACAGAAAATCAGATTTCACCCATTCAAGTCATTGGAAAAAATGTACAAAGCTGTGGGACCGATTTGAACGAAACTTGGTATGCAGATCCCTCACTACCTGGGGTGATATGTTCTGGGGGTCTCGCGGCCCACCTGCACACGTGGGCGGAGCTACAAACCGAAAATCAGATTTCACCCATTCAAGTCAATGGAAAAAATGTAAGAAGCTGTGGGACCGATTTGAACGAAACTTGGTATGCAGATCCCTCACTACCTGGGGTGATATGTTCTGGGGGTCTCGCGGCCCACCTGCACACGTGGGAAGGGTGGGTTCACCCAAGAATGTATATGTTCTTGCTCCTGGAGGTGAAACAAAAAATGTTGTTTATAATCAATTTTTGTGTTAGTTGAATTGTATTCATTTTGTCAAATATTTCACATTATACTTTGAATATTTTACTTTTTATAAAGCTGTAACAAAATTATTTCATTCACCACTATAAAGTATCTTTATTTAAATCAATTTACAGTGTTATTGCTATAATTAAATACCCGTGCAACGCCGGGGCATCAGCTAGTAAGGAATTAAAAGTCTATTAATGAACTCTGGTTGATTGTTTAATTTTGTTGTAAATATTAAAAGTAAGATTTTATAACTGATTCTATGTTCGACTGGTAACCACTGTGCACTAATCAGAAGAGGTGAAACGTGATCGTATTTCTTTGCGCCACAAATGATCTTAATAGCTGTGCCATCTAATTTCCTTTTTTGTAATGCCCTTATACAGGCAGCGTGTCTTGCATGGAGCGGAGCCGGCAGCCGGGAACGGAGCCAGTGGCCGAGCCACGGTGAGTGAGCGCAGGACTGAAGCCCTGCCTCGGATCCACATTGTCTTCTGGATTCACTAATGCCGCTCTGAGTCCACGGCCTTCTGCCATGTAAGCTGGTGAAACCGCCTCAGGCAGATTTCTACTGTACTGCACATGCGGGGGCAGGCCACAACGGTTCACGGACCAACCAAGTTTGAAGTGCGTATGCGCGCTATGGGTCTTATTATAGCAGATACGTACATCTTCTATATTAGTGACTGCAAATTTGGGACCTGCTCAGCCTTTTTTTTGTTGTTGTTCATCAGCTAGTGTTGGTGTTTGTGCGGTCCAAGAAAATTTTTTTTTGTCCAATGCGGCCCAGGGAAGCCAAAAGGTTGGACCCCCTGCCCTAAGCCATGCCAGCCTCCTCATGGCCACAGACATAGAAGAAGCCCTAGACATGAGTTCAAAGATGTCATAAGCTGAACGAACCAAATACTTCCTTAACTGAAGGACAGTGCTCACAAGATGTTGAAAGCATTTCAACTTACGAGAAGGGATATGTTTTTGATATGTAGGAAACTGCTTCATGAGATGTTTCAAGTAGCATGAGAAATAGAAATTGTAGTTGACAGCTCTATTGGCCAACATGGTATTCTGGTAGAGCTATCGACCAAACCTGTCCATAGTATTGACCTCCCTCCCTGGAGGGACTGACGCATAAACCTTGGATGGAGTAGATTTCTTCAAAGTAGACTCCACCACCAGGATTGATGCGGAAGATGAGACTTATCAAATCTAGGCAGAGACATTATTTTGTATAGAGAGTCTAACTTCTTAGGAGCCATCAGTACCAAAAGAGGGGACTCCCAGTTCTTATAGAGTCTCTCTCTCAAAATGCCATGTAATGGAAGTTTGAGCATCTCTTGAGGAGGTTGATCGTAATCCAAAGTTTCTAGAAATCTCTTCACTATATTTGGAGTCAGCCTCCAACTTCACTGAAAAGTCCTTTCCCAATTGACGAATAAATTGAAAAAAGGAAAGCTTTTCGGCGGGAGAAGAAGCTCTAGCTGGAGACTGCCTCGGAGACTTTGATGCTGAAGAGTCAGCAGCATCAGTAGTGGAAGGTGACAGGCCAGGATTTGAGACATCCTGAAGATCATAGTCTTGCAGGAGAGAAGGAGACCTGGACTTCGAGCCGGTCCGGTGTAGGGGGCACTGAATTTGCATTTGCGGGAGACCTTCCCTGACTTCATCGAACTCTTGTCAATGTCTAGAAGATGATGAATGACGTTGAATCAATGGTGTGCAGTGCCTGGAGGATCGATGCTTTGCTGCATGGATAGTCGAAGTAGAGCGGTACCGAGACTCCTTAGGATGCATGCGCACTTAGGAGGTTGTGATCTCTTTCGCTGTGATGTGTGCCTCCGTGCCGAATTTGATTGGAGGCACTTAAGGCGGCTTGCAGCATGTGGGATGGCTTGAGCGGCAGTGGCGGTTTGACTCCTGCGCTGCCACTGCCGGAATGCCTTTTCTCACCCCCTGACCAGCAAACGCAGAAGCCGCGGGGCATTTGCTAGGCCGGCCCACTTTGATAATGCGAGGTGGGCTGGCCTAGCAAAGGCCCCGAAGCTGCCCGGGCTAGTGGATTCTGAACAGGGGGAGCAGGGAAAGGAGAAGGCTTACTGCTGGACAGGGGGATCATGGGAAAGGGGGCAACCTTGGCACATACTCTGAGACAAAGGAAAGGTATCAGAATACCCCCCATTTACCTTAACACACCCCACCGGATTGGTATAAAGAATACGGATCCATTCCCTCAAATGCGGCCCCAAGCCAATAGCTTCCAAGACCTGAAATAAAAAGGGTCAGGAGACCCTATCAAAGGCCTTCTTGGCATCAATGGATAGGAACAGTGTTTCCCTATTGTCCCGTTGGGCACTTTCCAAGAGATTATACACCCTCCGAACATTGTCCCCCCACCTGCCTACCCGCCACAGGATGGATCAATCGCGGGTCCAACTCATTAAACGATCTGCCAAGACCCTAGTGAAGAATTTGGTATCCACTCCCAACAAGGAAATCGGGACGATAGGACACACACTGCACCAGGTCTTTTCCCTCCTTTGCCAGCACAGTAACTCCCGCTAAGCGCATGAAAAAGGGCAACTGGCCACCCACTCCATGGAATTAAGAAAACTCAACAGCGGGGGTAACAACAACTCATGGTATCGTTTGTAATACTTAATTTTGAATCCGTCCAACCCCAGGGACTTTCCCACATGCATCGTACGTAAAGCATCTCTATCCTCCAAAACCATAATCGGCCTATCCAAGCGCCCCACATCATCCTTCCCAATCCGAGGCATGGAAGCGGCAGCCAAATATTGCTCTCGAGCAAGGGGCGTACCCTCCGCCTCTGGGGTATAAAGCTGACCATAATACTCAACAAAACGGGCCCAAATATCATCCTCCCGTTGCATAAGCATGAGACAGAGTCAGAACGGTGGAGGCTATGCTGTTTTAAATATTCAAAAAGGCTGAGAAGCCTTAGGTGCAGCAGAAGGTTAAGGGTTTTTGCTGCTTCTGAGGTTGCTGTTTCTTAAGAGGAGGGCGAGTGTAAGGAGCCGGCTTTGGAGCATAACGCTGTTGATAGATAAGAGCAGGGCATGCAGGCTTGGCAGGAGCTGGCTTTGGCTTAGGTCTGACAAGCAAAAGATTTCTCACGGTCAGACAATTTCTTGGTGGCTGCCTCGATAGATTCATCAAAGAGGTCATTGCCCTCACAAGGAATGTTAGCTAAGCAGTCTTGAAGATTAGGGTCCATGTCAATGGTACAAAGCCAGGCAAGACGACGCATAGCCACAAAGCAAGCAGCTGCTCGAGCAGACAACTCGAAGGCATCATAAGATGACTGGAGGAGATGCAACCGGAGTCGGGACAAAGAAGCAATAACCTCTTGAAATTCAAGTGCATTTGAGTATCCAGATAATGCAAGAACTTCGGCAATAAAGAAATAAGAAATTCAAAATAAGTGATGAATTGAAAATTATAATTGAGGACTTTAGAGGGCATCATAGCATTTTGATAGATATGATGTCCGAATTTGTCCATAGTTCTCCCTTCCCTTCCAGGAGGAACAGTGGCATAAACCTTGGAAGGATGGGACCTCTTTAAGGAGGACTTGACAAGGAGGGATTGATGAGATAACTGTGAGTTGTCAAATCCTTTGCGATGCACAGTTTTATACCTAGAGTCTAATTTGCCTGGAACAGCTGGTATGGAAAAAGGTGTTTCCATGCATCGACCAAAAGTCTGATTCAAAAGCTTATGAAGTGGAAGCTTAAGAGACTCTGCCAGAGGTTGAGGAAGATGCATAACTTCGAGATACTCCTTAGAGTATTTTGAGCCAGTATCTAATTGAAGATTCAAGTCCACAGCCATTTGACGAAGGAAAGACGAAAAAGATAGCTGATCTGCCAATGCTTTGCCTCAAGAAGGACTCGAGGATGTCAAGGCAGCCTGAGTCGAAGATGAAGCTTCGGCATCAAAGGAACCTGGTGACTTGGACGAGGCAATCAAAACCGGAATATCCTTGAGATCCGGCATCGGAGACCTCGAACGAGGAGTTGGAGGTCTGATCGAGGTTGGAGTAGGTCGAGGCTTAGAGGAAGATGGTCTGTCTTGAGAAGAAGAACTATGCGTGGAAGGATGCCTCGAAGAAGGCCTCGAACGTCGATGAGAACTGTGTCTGGAACCAGATCTCGAGGATCGAGGAGACTTTGCCTCGGAGACGAGAGCAGCCGATGCCATCGGATGTCTACAGTCTCAACGCAGACAGAAGTAATGGTTCAACCGGACGAAAGCCTTTTGATGGAGCTAAAGAGCCTGAGAGAGGAGGTTCAGCGCTTAAGGAGCATCCGAGACGACGAGACCTTCATCGATGGAGTCATCCAGGAGCTGTCTCAGATCGCTGAACAGGAACCTGACAAGACCACCCTGGGAACACCCATAGCATCCAAAACGGCCACCTTGAGACAAACTACCGGAATGCAGGAAGTGGTTGGAGACGCTGACTCCTGGCAGTTGGTGACTTCCTCCACAAGAAAATGCAGAGGACCTAACTCTGTCTCTTTTTCCCCCCATACAGGACAGCTCAACATCGACACCTCATATCGCCCTGAGGAACAGATATCAGCTGCTACAGGAAGGTCCGGAGAAAGAGCTACAAGTAGTTGTTCAGCAGACGGTTCCAACTCCGGAATCAACAGTACAGCCCACCCCTAAGAAGCGCAGAGTGGTGGTCATCGGAGATTCGCTGCTGAGGGGCTCCGAGGGACCAATCTGCAGACCAGACCTACAATCAAGAGAGGTCTGCTGTTTGCCAGGGGCCAGGATCCGGGATGTCACTGCTTGCATTGACAGACTCATCAAGCCCCGAGACCACTTCCCCATGGTTCTAATCCACGTCGGAACCAACGACACCGCAAGGAGCAGCCCGGACAGCATACCTGAAGACTTCAGGGCCCTGGGGGAGAAGCTGAGGAGGATGGATGCGCAGGTAGTCTTCTCCTCGATTCTCCCAGTGAGTGGCAAGGGCAGAGCCAGAGAGGATCGAATACAAAGGGCGAACGACTGGCTGCGAGGATGGTGCAAGGAGATGAACTTCGGGTTTCTGCACCATGGAGAAGCATTGCAAGGACTACAGAGACACGACGGGCTACACCTAACCAGAAGAGGGAAGAATGTCCTTGGACACCGCCTAGCCCGCCTACTCCACAGGGCTTTAAACTAGGTAAGTCGGGGGAGGGTACAGGCACAAACAACATACCAGGTGAACTAAAATGCCAATACATTTATGAGGCTGAGGAAAGTAGACACCGAAATTCTGGGTCAGGGGTGAGTGCACACACTTTTGAGTCGGGAGTAGGGTCACATCATATTTATGGGTCACATTGTAATTCCGGGTCTAGGGGGAGTACACACTGTAGTTCTGCGTATATGGGGAGTACACATTGTGGTTCTGAGCCTCAGGAAAGCACAAATAATACAAACAATGCTAAAGGTGTTCAAATAGCTCAAACAGGAATATCCCCACTGAGACATAACAAAAATATAACATGGAGGGCTATGTACGTCAACGCACACAGTTTAGGAAACAAGATCCTGGAATTGGAAACAGAAATAAGGAATGCCGACCTGGATGTGGTGGCGATATCCGAAACCTGGCTCACAGACTCCCACGGGTGGGACATGGTCATACCGGGTTACAACTTGCTTCGCCGGGACAGAGAGGGTAGGAAGGGAGGGGGTGTAGCATTATATACTAAAGATGACATTAAGGTCACGAGAATCTCAGATGTCCAGTATACTGGGGAATCCCTTTGGGTTAATTTGGCCAGAGGGAAGGACAAATGCTTGTATCTTGGCGTAATTTACAGACCCCCAAGACAACAGGATGACCTGGATATGGAAATAATCGAAGATATAGAAAATATCACCTTGCGTGGGGACACAGTATTGCTAGGTGATTTCAACATGCCTGATGTGGATTGGGTTACACTTACCTCTGCTTCCGGCAGCAGCAGGAGGCTATTAAACTCTATGAAAGGAGCAAGCATCAGGCAACTGGTGTTAGAACCGACAAGGGATCAGGCAATACTGGACCTGATACTTACCAATGGAGAAAGTGTCACAGAGGTCTCGGTGGGCGACACATTGGCCTCCAGTGACCACAACATGGTATGGTTCAATATCAGGAAAGGTTTCACTAAATCTACTACACTAACCAAAGTCCTCAAATTCAAGGACACAAATTTCAAAGAAATGGGAGACTTCGTTCACCAGGCGCTACAAAGCCAAGAAGAAACCGATAACGTGGAAGACATGTGGTCGACTTTGAAAGCAACCATACAAGAAGCAACAAACCGCTATGTAAAATCAGTAAGTAAACGGCGAAGGAACAAGAAGCCACAGTGGTTTACTGCGGAGATCTCAGACCTGATCAAGGAGAAGAAAAAAGCATTCATCTCTTACAAACAATCAGGGAAGCAGGACTCTAGAGCAGACTACCTGGCCAAATCAAAAGCCGTCAAAACAGCAGTCAGGGAGGCTAAATTCCTCATGGAGGAGTCTCTAGCAAAGAACATCCAGAAGGGAGATAAATCTTTCTTCAGGTATATCAGTGATAGAAGAAAAAACTCAGGCGGGATTGTACGTCTTAGGAAACCAGACGGAGACTATGTGGAAAAGGATTCGGAAAAAGCCCAACTATTAAATGAATACTTCTGCTCAGTCTTCACCCGAGAAGCGCCAGGGCTCGGCCCTCAGCTACAGACAAGGGTTGGCTCAGTTGACCCGTTTAGTAACTTTGAGTTTACGCCCAGCAGTGTCTACGGTGAGCTGTCAAAGCTCAAGGTTAACAAAGCAATGGGGCCGGACAACCTGCACCCCAGGGTGCTTAGGGAGCTGAGTGATGTCTTGGCGGAGCCACTGTCCGCGCTCTTCAACCTCTCCCTTAGTACAGGCAGCGTCCCGTTGGACTGGAGGACGGCTAACGTCATTCCACTCCACAAGAAAGGCTCAAAGATGGAGACAGCAAACTACAGACCAGTGAGTCTAACATCGATAGTGAGCAAACTAATGGAAACTCTAATCAAACACCAATTAGATAAGATCCTGGATGAGGAGAATCTACGGGATCCCCGACAACATGGATTTACTAAAGGGAGATCCTGCCAATCCAACCTGATCAGCTTCTTTGACTGGGTAACGGGGAAACTGGATATTGGGGAGTCCCTGGACATCGTGTACCTGGACTTTAGCAAAGCATTTGATAGCGTACCACACCGCAGGTTACTGAGCAAGATGAGTTCTATAGGATTAGGTAACACATTGATGAAATGGGTTGGGAGCTGGCTTGGAGGTAGGCTCCAAAGGGTGGTGGTGAACGGCACCCCCTCCGAAATGACGGAGGTGATTAGTGGAGTACCACAGGGCTCAGTCTTGGGCCCAATCCTATTCAACATCTTTATAAGAGACTTGGCAGAAGGGCTTCGAGGTAAAATAACATTATTCGCCGATGACGCCAAACTGAGTAATGTAGTGGGCAAATGCACAACAGACGAAGATTCAGTGCCCGACAACATGATGCACGACCTACTCCTACTGGAGCGATGGTCTAGGACATGGCAACTCAACTTCAATGCCAAAAAATGCAAAGTTATGCACCTGGGCAGCCAGAATCCATGCAAGTCTTATATCCTTAATGGCGAGATCGTAGCAAAAACGGTAGCAGAACGAGACTTAGGGGTAATCGTCAGTGAGGACATGAAGTCTGCCAATCAAGTGGAGCAGGCTTCGTCCAAGGCAAGACAAATCATGGGCTGCATGCGAAGGGGTTTCGTCAGTCGTAAGGCGGAAGTCATTATGCCATTGTATAGATCCATGGTGAGGCCCCACCTGGAATACTGTGTGCAATTCTGGAGGCCGCATTATCGCAAGGATGTGCTGAGACTGGAGTCGGTGCAAAGAATGGCCACCCGGATGGTCTCGGGACTCAAGGATCTACCATACGAAAAACGGCTTGACAAATTACAGCTATACTTGCTCGAGGAGCGCAGAGAGAGGGGGGACATGATCGAGACGTTCAAGTATCTTACGGGCCGCATCGAGGTGGAGGAAGATATCTTCTTTTTCAAGGGTCCCACGACAACAAGAGGGCATCCGTTGAAAATCAGGGGCGGGAAACTACGAGGTGACACCAGGAAATTCTTTTTCACTGAAAGAGTGGTTGATCGCTGGAATAGTCTTCCACTACAGGTGATTGAGGCCAGCAGCGTGCCTGATTTTAAGACCAAATGGGATCGGCACATGGGATCTATTCACAGGGCAAAGGTAAGGGAAGGGACATTAAGGTGGGCAGACTAGATGGGCCGTGGGCCCTTATCTGCTGTCTATTTCTATGTTTCTATGGATGAATAGGACTAACAGTGCACTTTCCACTTTCCAAATAAGGTACTTGAGATGAGCCATAGACATTGGTTCAAAAGGAGGCTCATCAGTGCAGAAAAACCACATTCAGTTCCCAAATCACTGAAGGTGGTCTGACATTGAAAAGTCCTTTCTTGAATTTGGACACAAGAGGATGAGCAGTGAGAGGTTTACCATCAACTGGTCTGTGAAAAGCATTAATAGCACTGAGATGAATTCTAATCAAAGAACATAAGAACATAAGAAATACCTTTACCGGATCAGACCCCAGGTCAATCTAGTCCGGCGACCCACACACGCGGAGGTCAATCCAGGTGTTCCCTGCTGAAGACCTTGTTTAACCGTATCCCTCAATGTGTTTTGCAAGAAGGTGTGAATCCAACTTGCCCTTGAATCCTGGAATGGTGGTCTCCGACACAACCTCCTCCGGGAGAGCATTCCAAGTGTCCACCACTCGCTGTGTGAAACAGAACTTCCTGATATTTGTCCTGGACCTGTTGCCCCTCAGTTTCAGTCCATGACCCCTTGTCCGAGTCACATTTGACAATGTGAATAATGATGTTTCTTGCTCTATTTTGTCGAATCCTTTTAGTATTTTGAAAGTCCCTATCATATACCCTCGCAGCCTTCTCTTTTCGAGGGTGAACAATCCCAGTTTTCCGAGGCATTCTTTGTAGCTCAAATTCTTGATGCCTTTTACTAGCTTCGTGGCTCGCCTCTGCACCCTCTCCAGCAGGGTTATATCCTTCTTTAGGTAGGGAGACCAGTGTTGGATACAGTATTCCAAGTGTGGTCTGACCATTGCTCTGTAAAGCGGCATTATGACATCCTCCGATCTACTCGTGATTCCCTTCTTTATCATGCCCAACATCCTGTTTGCTTTCTTTGCCGCCGCTGCGCATTGAGCCGACGGCTTCAGGGTCTTGTCTATCAGTACCCCCAGATGCCTTTCTTGTTCGCTCTTGCCCAATGTTGCACCTAACATTTTATATTCATGTTCCTTGTTTTTCTTACCCAGGTGCATCACTTTGCATTTTTCTATATTAAACTTCATCTGCCACTTTTCCGCCCATTTCTCTAGTTGGTTCAAATCTCTCTGGAGTTCTTCTCTGTCCTTTTGTGACCCAACTGCCCTACATAGTTTTGTGTCGTCTGCAAACTTTATTAAATTACTTGTTGTTTCTTCTTCTAAGTCATTTATGAAGATATTGAACAAGATTGGCCCAAGAACCGAACCCTGGGGCACACTGCTTGTTACCTTCTCCCAGTCCGAGAATTTCCCATTTATGCCCTCCCTCTGCAATCTGTTTTCCAGCCATCCGCCTATCCATCTTAGGATATCCCCTTCTATTCCATGGCTTTGTAGTTTCTTCAGAAGCCTTGCATGTGGAACCTTGTCGAATGCTTTTGGAAGTCCAAGTATATTATATCCACCAGTTCACCGTTATCGATATGTTTGTTCACCTCCTCAAAAAATTGAAGTAAATTCGTCAAACATGACTTCCCCTTCCTGAAGCCGTGTTGACTAGCTCTCATCAGGTCGTGATTTTCCAGGTGTTGCACTATGCTTTTGAGACCTGAATTGGATAAATGTATAATACTGAAGATACAGAGGTGGATTTTGGCTCATAATGATAAAGAGCACACTAGGTGGAAAAACGTGTCCATTTCTGCTGGTAGCACTGCTGTGTAGATGGTTTTCTGAATGCTTTCAAGATTAATCTGACAGGCTGAGAAAGATGACGAAGGTCAGCCAATGTTAAGCCGAGAGGTACCAAGCTGTCAGCTGCAATGCTGAAAGATTGGGATGTAGAAGAGATCCGTGATTCTGTGTGAGAAGAGACAGGAAAATTTGAAGAGGGATTGGTTCCTTGATACCGAGTTGAAGTAGAAGGGAAAACCAGGGTTGTCTGGGCCACCGAGGAACTATAAGAATCATGGTGGCTGATTCCTGCTTGAGCTTCATAAGCATCTTGAGGATAAGAGGAATTAGAAGAAAGGTGTAGAGAAACTTGTGAGCCCAATCCAGCAAAAAAGCATCCACTTCCAGACAGTGAGGAGAGTATTGTCAGAAGCAAAACTGTGGCAGCTTGTGTTTGTGGGTGGATGCAAACAAATCTGAGGAGTCCCCCATTGAGAAAATATGGGACGCAGAACTGCAGAGTTGAGTGTCCACTCGTGTGGTTGAAGAAACCTGCTGAGTGTCTGCAAGTGAATTATGTTCCCCTTGAATGTATATTGCTTTCAGGAATATGTTGCTAGCAATGGCCCAGGTCCAAAACTTCTGGGCCTCCAGACAAAGACGGAGCGAACCCATGACTCCTTGTTTGTTTATGTAATACATTGCAACCTGATTGTCCGTGTGGATGAGGATGGTATCAGTCACAATATGCTGAAAAGCTTTGAGAGCACTGTAGATTGCTCTGAGTTCCAACAGATTTATATGACAAAGGCGGTCCTGGGCAGACCAGCGAGCTTACATGTGAAGACCGTCCAGACGAGCTCTCCAAGCGTTAAGTTGGCAACTCTGTGGTCAGAACTTTGTAATGAGCAGGGGTATGGAACAAAAATCCTCTGGAAAGATTGGAAGAGTTCATCCACCAGTGCGACTGTCGAAGCGAAGGAGTGGCTGTAATGTGTTGAAAAAGTGCATCAAGAGCTTGAGACCACAGAGATGCGAGAGTCCATTGAGGTATCCTGAGATGAAGTTTCACAAACGGAGTAACATGCACTGTGGAAGTCATGTGGCTCAGGAGTACCATCATCTGTCTGGCTGAGATTGATGGGCAGATGATAAATCTGAGTGCAAAGTTGAATCAAATTGTCTTGTCTTTGCTGTGGTAGAAATGCCCTGAGTTGAATAGTATCGAGCAAAGTTCCTACGAATTGTAGAGTTTGAGATGGTTGAAGTTGGGATTTGGGAAAATTTATTTCAAAACCCAACTGTTGAAGGAACAGAATTATCTTGCAAGTCGCTACCGTCACCCCTTGCGAGGTAGGATCCTTAATCAGCCAGGTGTCTAGGTAAGGTAAGACTTGGAGGCCCTGAGACCATAGTGCTGCTGCCACTACCATCAGGTACTTGGTGAATACTCTGGGAAAGGATGCAAGGTCAAAGGGTAATACTTTGTATTAATAATGGTGATGAGCCACTTGTAATCGAAGGAATTTCCTGGAGGCCGGATGCACTGGAATGTGAGTGCAGGCTTCTTTCATATCCAGAGTAGAGAATGACATGGTGGTTGATACACAAGAAAAAATTATAGAGTAATAGAAAAATCCCAAAAATCAATCTACAATAATCTTACTCGCCAGAGATGGGCTACACACTAGTGCAGCCCGATTCAGGAAAAAAAAATTTCAATTCGATTCAGCCTATTGAATTGGTTTTTCGATTCGATTTTCCTGCCCAATTGGGGAGCGAAGTTTTTCAACTGATATAATCCCTGAGGAAGCCTTTGAGAGATGAAACAAGGCACTTGTTGGAGGATTGGACATGGATTTTGGACTGTACATCTGATTGGTGCCATGGTGTTTTTATCGGTACTCTGGCCAAACATCTTCAATCAACACAGCACAGCGTTTCAGACCATGTTTCCCAAGAACATAAAAAATACAATTATTGATACCATTCCATAGTTCACAGTATGGAACCTACCTTGAAAATCATGATTTTGCTTGTATTCATTGATTTCTGGTGAGCAAATTTCAAGGCAACATCAGCATGTCTGTGTAAGTAAATTCCCATGAGAGGATTTCCTAATGCTTTCATAGCATTTCCATCAGTTGACATGCCATAACGATATATATCCAAAACTGCACTGTTAGACAGCACTAAAAAGCAGAAATGTTCTTGGAGTTCCCGCCCATGCCTTCCTTCTTTACGCATCTCTGACCTAGGAAAAAAACAGAAAACAAGCAAAAGATTTTAAAATATTGGGAAACGGAAATGTTGTCTTATACTTTGACATATGGGAGGCCAATTTTATAACAAGAGCACAAATGAAACAAGACCATAAAAAAGTGATAAGCAACATAGTGCAACATAGTGCAAGCAACATAGTGTGTACCTATATAAAATAGACTCCCACAATGATAAGACTCCTAATATGACCCCAGTATAGCCAAATACCATTGCATTTTAGAAAATAATAGACTCGCACAAATTTCTTTTGGATAACCTAATACAAATTGATCCTTCATTTCCTAAAATCTGAAGCATTTTGGATCACCGATCGTCATTTATCACTTTCATTTCAATCCTAAATAAATTTAATTCCTATACAGGTTAAAAATATTGTTCTTTCAGAGTTTTCTTCAACAGTTTTCTTACTTTCAGACCTCTCATGTCATGTCACAAAAATGTTTCTGTGATCTCAGAAGAATCAGATCTCCACTTAAGGACATCTAAAGTAATTTCTGGATGAAAAACGGTTAGACACTCCTCAATGCATTCTTCCTAAATCATTTGGATTACTGTAAATTCTCTTCTTGTAGGCTATCCTCAATAATCCATCCATTGGTTGCAGCTCATACAAAATGTGTTTGTTAAATTTATATTTGAGGGTAAAAGATCAGATCAGGTTGCACCACTTCTCTTTACCCTGTGATATATTATAAAAAAGCTGTTTTATACCCAATACTTTCAAACATCAATTCAATTATTTCTCATCTTTCACATAACTTATAACATGATAAAATATTAATAATCACCTTACAATACCTTTATTACAATTGCTTTCATAGCATGTACTAGCACCTAAAGTTAAAAAGGAATATTAAATTGCACACTTTAAACCATACACACAACCTTTACCACAACCACATATTTCTTAAAATTTACAATGGAAAAATTGAATTTTTTTAAAATCCACCTTACAGTGATAATCCACTCAGGCTGAAATACTTTTTCAATTAATTCAAGCTTGGGTTCTCTTTCTTCCACCATGCGGTGGTAATCCACTCAGGCTGAAATACTTTTTCAATTAATTCAAGCTGAGGTTCTCTTTCTTAATCTGTCCACTTTATATTGCACTGGATTGTATTCAAACAGTCCTTGCCTTGTCAAAAATCAAGTCACACATGAAATACTGTCCCCCATCCTATGTCATTCTTTAGTGTCTATCTCATCCTCATTCCTTCAACATCAGCATTCTTCAATGCAAGGTTTGAGGGTCAGTGGCTGATTACACTGATTCTTCTCTCTCCTTAAAAAAATGACATGGGGATGGTTTCCCGTGGTTCACAAATTTTGGAGAAAAATTGTGCTGGCAAGATATCGGAGCTCTTCTGAAACTCTGACCTGGCTTTCGTGGATTCCACAGATTTAACACTTCAACACTGACTACTACCTTCTGTCGTATTCCACTCAACCAGTTCTTGACCCAGCTCGTCACTTATTTAGTAGTGTGTGTGGAACACTGTCAAAGGCTTTGCTAAAATCTAAACACAGTCGACTCCGCTTAAGTGCAAGCCCTTCGGAACGGTTTGCCACATGCGCTTAAACGGAGCACCATGTGAAGAGAGTCGAGCACTGTCATTTTTCTCACGAGATCAGCAGCTCGGAGAAAGGATTCCTTGCTTGCATCGATCACTGCCATCACATATCTTAGGACGAGTAATCACGTTTGCGATTATCCCTTGGTTTTTGTTGCTTTCATATTCAACAGGTAGGTACCTTGAAGCCAACAGCTTTGCTACAATTGAAAGCAGTGTATAGGTCTCTATCGCTTTAATTGGGAGACCATAAGTGAGCAATTGCAGAAGGACCTGGAGTACACCACTCTCAGGGGACAAGCCCTTCCAATTTATGTACAAGTACTGTAATAACACCTAAGCGGCGTCCGACATCAGCATGGTGGACACGTTCAGCCAAAGACAATGATTTGTCAACGCGATGCCACGGTGCAGTTCTGAAAGTTCGAACACATGGCCAGGCCTAGAATGCTGTTCTGAAACACGAAACTTATCTACGTGATTGCTTTTAATCGGAGTGAACGTTACGTGAAAGAACACAGGTGGGACTTATGACATCAGTACACATAAGCGGATTGTATGCTTATCAGAATTGCAAATATCCGGAGTTTACATCCATTGACTATAATGTAAAAAAAACAGGACCATGGTGGTAGGCTGCAGATAATCGAAGCGTGCGTTTAACCAACGTGCACTTAGGTGGAGTCGACTGTACACCACATCTAGTGCACTCCCTCTATCCAATTCTCTGGTTACCCAGTCAAAAAATTGATCATATCTGTCTGACAAGACCTACCTCTAGTGAATCCATGCTGCCTCTAGTCCTGTAATCCACTGGATTACAGAAACTTCAACATTCTCTGTTTTAAAAGCGTTTCCCTTAATTTGCTTACCACAGAAGTCAGACTTACTGGCCTGTAATTCCCTACTTTTTCTTTACTTCTACTTTTATGTAGATGGACTATATCCACCCTTCTCCAGTCCTCTGGTACCACAGAAACATAGAAACTGGCAGCAGAAAAGGGCCACGGCCCATCTAGTCTGCCCACACTAATGACCCACCCTTACCTTCCTCTATGAAGAGATCCCACGTGCCAATCCCATTTTGTCTTAAAGTATGGCATGCTACTGGCCCCCATTACCTGTAGTGGAAGGTTATTCCAGCGATCAACCACCCTTTCTGGTATCACAATGAAATTTCCCACCCCTGAATTTCAGTGGATGCCCTCTCGTTGCCGCAGGACCTTTGAGAAAGAAGATATCTTCTTCCACCTCGATATGGCCTGAGACATATTTGAACATCTCGATCAGGTCACCCCTCTCGCTGCGCTCTTCGAGTGAGTATAGCTGCAATTTATCCAGCCGTTCCTTATACGGTAGATCCCTGAGACCCGAGACCATCCGAGTGGCCATTCGTTGAACCGACTCAACTCTCAGCATATCTTTGTGGTAATGTGGCCTCCATAATTGTACACAGTATTCCAGATGGGGTCTCACCATGGATCTGTACAATGGCATTATGACCTCAGGCTTAAGGCTGACGAAACTTCTTCGGATACAACCGATGATTTGTCTAGCCTTGGACGAAGCTTTCTCCACTTGGTTTGCCATCTTCATGTCTTCACTAATGATCACCCCCAAGTCACGGTCTGCTACAGTCCTTGCTAGGGCCTCACCATTAAGGGTGTAAGTCCTGCATGGGTTTCTGCTGCCAAGGTGCAAGACCTTGCATTTATTGGCATTGAAACTTAGTTGCTATGTCCTGGACCATTGCTCCAGTAGGAGTAGGTCATGTGTCATATTGTCGGGCATTGAGCATTTGTTAGGCACTGTGCTTTTGTCTGTTGTGCTTTTGTCTGCTATATTGCATAGTTTGGCATCATTGGCAAATAACGTAATTTTACCTCTAAGTCCCTCGGCCAAGTCCCTTATAAAGATATTGAATAGGATTGGGCCCAGGACCGAGCCCTGCGGCACACCACTGATCACCTCAGTCGTTTCGGAGGGGGTGCCTTTTACCACCACCCTCTGAAGTCTGCCACTGAGCCAATCCTTAACCCATGCAGTTAATGTGTCTCCTAATCCCAGCGAACTCATTTTGCTCAATAACCTGCGGTGTGGGACGCTATCAAATGCTTTGCTGAAGTCCAAGTACACGATGTCTAGGGATTCCTTGTTACCCAGTCAAAGAAGCTGACCAGATTGGATTGGCAGGACCTTAGTAAACCCTTGTTAATGGGGATCCCGTAGATTCTCCTCATTCAGAATCGTATCCAATTGGTGTTTGATTAGAGTTTCCATTAGTTTGCTCACTACCGATGTGAGACTCACCGGTCTGTAGTTCGCAGCCTCTGTCCTGCATCCTTTCTTGTGGAGTGGAATGACGTTAGCCATTTTCCAGTCCATCGGGATTCTTCCTGTGCTCAGGGAAAGATTGAAGAGCACGGATAACGGTTCCGCCAAGACGTCACTTAACTCCCTGAGCACCCTGGGGTGTAGTTTGTCTGGTCCCATAGCTTTGTTAACCTTGAGTTTTGATAACTCACTGTAGACACTGCTGGGCGTAAACTCGAAACTACGAAATGGGTCTATTGAGCTTTCCCTTGTCTGTAGTTGAGGGCCGGATCCCGGTGCCTCGCAAGTGAAGACTGAGCAGAAGTATTCACTTAACAATCTAGCTTTATCGGAGTCCGATTTTACATAGTTCCCGTCGGGTTTCCTAAGGCTTACTATCCCATCTGTGTTTCTTTTTCTGTCACTAATATACCTGAAGAAGGATTTATCGCCCTTCTTGATGTTCTTCGCTAGATTCTCCTCCATTCAGAATTTGGCCTCTCTGACTGCTGTTTTGACGGCTTTTGACTTGGCCAGATAGTCTTCCCTAGATTCCTGTCTCCTTGATTGTTTGTAGGAAATGAATGCTCTTTTCTTCTTTTTTATGAGGTCTGAGATCTCCGTAGAGAACCACTGTGGTTTATTGTTTCTTCGACGTTTACTTACTGATTTTATATATCGGTTGGTTGTTTCTTGTATGGTAGTTTTCAGAGTTGACCACATTTCCTCCACATTATCTATTTCCGCTTGGTTCTGCAGTGCCTGTTGGATGAAATCTCCCATGCCTTCGAAGTTTGTGTCCTTGAAGTTGAGGACCTTGGTTAAAGTGCTTGATATGGTGAAACCTTTCCTGAGATTGAACCACACCATGTTGTGGTCACTGGAGGCCAACGTGTCGCCTACCGAGACTTCTGTAACATTATCTCCATTAGTAAGTATCAGGTCCAGTATCGCCTGATCCCTCGTTGATCTCTAATACCATTTGCCTGAGTCTTGCTCCCTTTATAGAGGTTAATAGCCTTCTGCTGCTGCCGGTCGCAGAGGAAAGTGAGTTCCAATCCACATCAGGCATATTGAAGTCACCTAACAATACCATGTCCCCAAACAAGGTGATGTCCTCTATGTCTTCGATTAATTCCATATCCAGGTTGTCCTGTTGTCTTGGAGGTCTGTATACTATGCCAAGATATAGGCATTTGTCCTTCCCCCTGGCCAAATTCACCAAAAGGGATTCCCCTGTGTACCTGACATCTGCAATTCTGGTAACTTTAATGTCATCTTTAGTATATAGTGCTACCCCTCATCCCTTTTTGCCCTCTCTGTCTCTGTCTCCAACTATGGAGAAGCATTGAAAAGGTCAGTTAGCGGAGCCACCAGAACATCCCTAAGTTCCTTCAGCACCCTCGGATGTACACCAATCAGCCCCATTGCTTTGTCTATCTTTAATTTAGCTAGTTCCTCGATGGGGATCCAAGATGGCGATTGAGGCAGAAGTGTGAAGCACAGCTCTGTGCTTCACTGGCTGTATTACTTTACATACGTGTTCATTTGGACGCTTTTTCGCTTAAAGAAGATTTACCGATTCTCCTTTGCTGTTACGCGATGGGGAAAAGAAAGAGAGCCTTGCAACTGGGACTTCTGGTGGTCGGCGGCTCCAGAGCCATGATACAGACGACGCTGGACACTGGAATTATGTGTCAGACTCCAGGGACAATCTAGGCCTCGGGAGAAGTGTTGATTTCATTGGCAAACCTTAGCTCTGATCAGGCTTCTCTGAGCCCATCTTAAGGCAGCCTCCTCCCCAACCTGAAGGAGGTGTTACGGCGGTGGAACAGGCAATTCAGCGACCCTGTGAAGGTGGACAACTGAAGGTGGGAGGAATGTCTTTTGAGAGACAAGCTCCCACTGAGGACAGTACAACATCGATGTCTTCAACAGTCTAAGCTGGTGAGAATAGTTTATCTTTATCGGTTCAATTTGGGGAGTTAACTAAGCCTGCCCAAGTCAATTTAGATGACCTGTGGAAGGCAATAGTGACCATGGACTCTAACCTTAAAAAGGCACAAGGGATTATTTTAAAAGGGCAGAGTGAGACTATTGTGAAACATCAAGAACAAATAAATCAAATAAAAACTTTGGAGACAGAGATTGTTAAGGAAAGATCTTATATACAGAAAAAATTGAAATATCTAGAAAATAAACAAAGAAGAAACAATTTAAGAATATGAAACTTCCCAAAGTCACCATTAATTGCTCCGTTAGCAATGATGCAAAAGTACTTAAAAGAAATTCTCTTAATCCTAGAAGAAAATCTACCTCCAATAATTAAGGCTCAGTATTTGCTTTGAGTGGGAAAAAAACAGCTTGTCTCTACTCCAGGACAAGAGACAGAACAACTAAAATGTGACTTAGGGCTCCTTTTACAAAGGCACATTAGGGCCTTAACGAGTGGAATAGCACGCGCTACAATGCCGCACGCGCTAGCCACTACCACCTCCTCTTGAGCAGGCAGTATTTTTTCGGCTAGCGCGCACTAATCCAGTGTGTGCGCTAAAAACAATAGCGCACCTTCGTAAAAGGAGCCCTTAAACTTGACAAATTTTTTGGAGGACTCACTTGAAATAACAACGGACTTTTGCCATAGAGTTTGATAGGGATTTAATCTTACAAACATACTTTAGGCACTTGAATGATAAGATTCTTGGTTCCACTGTACGTGTCTTTCCTGATCTCTCTAAAGATACACAAAAAAGGAGAAAGGAATTTCTTAGTTATAGACCAAGAATCTTGACTCTGGGTGCTCAGTTTCTTTTAAAATTTCCTGCGAAATGTATTTCTTTAGAGGGAAATAATTTTTTATTTTTTGATTCAAAACAATTAAGTGAATTTATTGCAGAGAAAGGGGTGGAGTCACTATAGGGCCAATTGTACCAGCCACAGTGTAGCGAACCGGCTGTCTGGGAGGTTAACTATGTCCCTGATTCTGTCTAAATCCTGATTCTGTCTAAATAGGTTAAGTATTTGTTTTTCTTATTTTAACTTTTCTTTGCTCTTGGATCCAATAACAAATGTGGACTAAATAATTAGTTGTTTGATGTAAAATCAATCACATTTACTTTGTAGTTTCTCATGAACACAACCCTCTGAAAATCAATCAGGGTCTACCACTCCTCCATCCCTATTCAAATTTGTCTTCTGCATTCCTGCTCCCGGCACTTCAGCCATGAACAAAGAACAGAAATACTTACGCAATTAAGCCTTTTCGATAACACCTCTACATATTTCTCCCCTTCACTTTTGAGTCTCACAATGCCACTTTTGCTCTTCTTCCTATCACTGATATATCTAAAAAAGTCTTGTCTCCCCATTTTACCATATCAGCTATTTTTTCTTTCATTTGTATCTTTGCTTTCCTGATTATTCAACCAGCCTCTCTTAACTTTTCCAGATATTTTTGCCTGTCTTTCTCTTTCTGCAATCTTTTGAAGTTTATGAAAGCTAACCTCTTATTCCTTACCTTCTCAGCTACTACTTTTGAGAACCAATGCGGCCTTTTCCTCTTACTTTTACTTACTTACCTCACAGAAATGTTTGTTACCCTTACAATAACTCATTCTTTCATCTTTCAGTTTTTCTCAATGCATTGCCACTCCTTCCAGACGGTCCCATCCAGACAATTCCTTGGCATAATCCCCCATCTGAACAACGTTTGTTTTTCTAAAGTTTAGAACCTGTACTTACCTCTCTATATCTGTCTTTATATTAAACCGTACTATGCAGTGATCACTGGATGCCAGATCACCCACTGTTAACATCAGAAACACTTTCCCCGTTTATATGCACCAGGTCCAGTATGACCCCCATCCCACATGGTTTCCATTACCAACTGCTGGAACAGTTCTTCTTGTAGAGAATCCAGGATCTCCCTACTTCTAGAAGATCCCACAATAGGGATACCCCAATCAACATTCAAGTTCAAGTTTCATGGTTATTTGATATATCGCCTATCATAATACTAAGCGATTATACAAAATATTTAAAATCAGGGGGTACACAACAAAAATACATATTATCAGATAAAAAGACAGAACAAATTAACATGGCACAATAGGACTAAGGGCGAACTTCAATAAGGTATAGTAAAGGAGAGAAAAGAAAAAAGAAGTATAAAACAAAGGGGAGGGGGGGTAGGAATTTTATTCAAACTGTTGTTTATCCGCACAGAATGGAGAGAGTGCAGTGTTCACCCTAGCGACTTTTAGCCAGGTGCTCCGCTCAGCTGTGAATTTCAGACATACAGTCTGGAACGCACTTGTTAAATAGTGAAACCACAACTACCCTTCAAAATCTAGTTGACGGGACAGTACTGGCTACAGCGGTTCTTATTAAAGGAGCTCACGAATCTCTCCACTTTTTGGGGCTATTTTTGGCCAGTTCCAGACCTCTTATCACTGAGGTGTTTTTTTCATTGGTTCAGCTGCAGCACAACGGGCCAATCACAAATGACCTTAGAACTCTAAGGTCATTTGCGATTGGTCCATTGTGTCCTAGCTGAGTCAATGAAAATTCCAGCACCGTGGCAGGAGCTTCAACTTTGAGAAAGAACCGTGCCGCCGTTAGTAAGGGAAGAGCATCAGCACTAGTGAGCCCGCCAAGGCCAAAAAGGAGAGCAAAACCTTTGGACAGACCCTCGCTGACTGGAAGCAGTTCATTTATAACCCGTGGAGTGGAGAGGTCCTGGGGCGAACAGCCAGCAGCTGGGGTAGGAGCCTGGAGAGTGAGGGAGGAGGTTTGGAGGTAAACCAGTGGGTTATTTTTTTTACCAGTAGCTTTCATCAGTGTGAGAGGCGGTGTGTAGGTGTATGTTCGCGTGCTGCCGCTGACTGTACAGTTTGTGTTCTCTTCCCTGAACGGTGACAGCCTTTGTGTAATGAGAGAATACGCCGGCGATTCAGATCCCACTGTTACTGACTGCCTCGCCAGGAGAGATTTTTCTCATAGAGTCTTTTTTTCCCATCTCCCACCAGTTTTGTTAAAAAATTTTTAAAAAGTCGAAATTCGCCACATAGGGAAGCTAAAAATAGAAAGTTGTAAGGGAGGGGGAGAGGGAGATGAGCTAAAGATGGAATACAGGCCTCCTAAGGCAGACTGATGGGCCACTGACTTCTAAGTCCGAACCTGCATTTATTTTATTTAATTCTGTTCACCCCCCTTCTTTTTATCATTTTGTATGTAGAGGGGTCAAATGTAAGATAACTGGGGAAGGTAATTGACAGCAGGAGGAGAAGCTATTTAATCCTGTGGGACAATCTCAGCGATTCGGTGGGTTTTGTAAAGTTCTCTAAAATTGAACCTGCCGATCCATGTAAGTTATCCTCTCACTCTGTGCAGATAACCTCTTTTTCCCCACCCCATGAGCTCCTTTTTTTTGGTGTGTGTATGTGTGTGTGTGCGGGGGGGGGGGAGTTATGTTTTGCTTTGATTGGAAGTATACTATACTTTATTCTGCTGAACCAGAACAAACGCAGGTAGGGCTGGTT
Source organism: Geotrypetes seraphini (assembly GCF_902459505.1). Taxonomy (NCBI): domain Eukaryota; kingdom Metazoa; phylum Chordata; class Amphibia; order Gymnophiona; family Dermophiidae; genus Geotrypetes; species Geotrypetes seraphini. The sequence goes on along the minus strand of NC_047084.1, from coordinate 380,836,955 downwards.
TCGGTTAGGGCACTGGTCTTTGACCTAGGGGCCGCCACGTGAGCAGACTTGCTGGGCGCGATGGACCATTGGTCTGACCCAGCAGCGGTAATTCTTATGTTCTTATGTATACCCCATGTCTTTTCGAATTGCATAAAAACAAAAGAACAGCCTATGTTTTGTATTTGAGTTTTGGTCTTTTGTACACCCTTATGGACTGTTTGGGATATGTGCAGTGTATAAATAATCAGTTTGTATTTGCATGATGTATTTGATAAATTAGAGGTATTTTCAGAGGCAATTGTTTGGGCTACTCTGACACAAGTTTGACTACTTTTGGCCATAAGTTTGGCTGGAAATTTTTTTGCCATCTGGCAACCCTGACTCAAATAAAAAAAAGTTGGATACTATGGCGCAGGAGTTAAGAGCTCAGAGGAACGTCTGTTGCTCAGTACAGGGTGGTTTTATGGTATGATTGGTTATGTTTCCGCATTCGGGAATTTTCAAAAAGAAGAATATGAGCAAGTTTGTGTGTGTATGTGTGTGGGGGGATATGGTTGATATTATAGGGGAAAGGGCGTATGAATTCATCGGTAACTTTTTAAAAAACTTTTCAGAGACGCTAGATCTGGACATGGGGGGGGGGGTGGAGAGAGAGAGAGAGACAGAAAAGGACCTTGAGGAGGGGGCGGGAAAGTAGACTTAAACCAAAAGGGAGGGGGAAGACAGGGCAGATGCTGGACTAAAGGGGTATAGAGGGAGAGAAAGATACTGCAGAGAGGGGAAACATCCTGAACCGAGGAGAGAGATATGCATATGCCAGGCCCTGGGGAGGTGGAAAACGTGAGAGTGAGAGATACAGAAAGACATAAAACAAAGGTGGGAGGACTTGAAATGTTAGCAGAAGGAAGATAGAGGGAGAAACCTGAAACAAAGAGGAGGCAGAAGAGAAGGGGGCAGATGTTGAACTTGGGGGTGTATAAAAGAAAGAAAGAGACTGCAGAGAGGTGGAAAGATTCTGTACCAAGGAGGGAGGGAGGGAGAAAGGAAGGAGAGAGAGAGGCAGAGAAAGACCTAGCAGAAAGGAGAACAAATGCTGGACATGGAGGGATGGGGTGTTTATAATTAACAGAGATACAGAGGCCTGGACGAAAGGGCCAGACTGGATGGGCCATTTGGTCTTTATCTGCCATCATCTTTCTATGACATGAGGCAGATGCTGGACTATGGGAGGTTCAGACAGAAGAGACAGGGGGGGGGGGTGGAGACCCTGTGGAAGAACAGAGAGATGCAAGATCATAATAGAGGAGGGAGAGAAAGGGAGACATGTTGCCAATAGGGGTGGAGGAGAGAGGAAGGAAAGTTGAACTCATGGAGGGACAGAGAGAGATGCTGGTTGGGTAAGGGAATGAGGTCCGGAGGAGAGGAAGCGTGCAGGAAGCAGAAAGAAAGAAATATTGGATGCACAGTCAGAAGGAAATGCAACCAGAGACTCATGAAATCACCAGACATCAAAGGTAGGAAAAATGATTTTATTTTCAATTTAGTGATCGAAATGTGTCAGTTTTGAGAATTTATAATCTGCTATCTATATTTTGTACTATATTTGTCTTTCTGTAGTTGTTACTGAGGTGACATTGCATATTTTAGTCCTACCTTGACCTCTTTGAAAATAAAACAAATATAAATAATTTCTCTGCATACAGTGTGCTTTGTGTTTTTTTTAATTTTGTGGATACCATTGTGAATTATGATTATATTGTGTGTACATGAAAAATGAATTGAAGAAATTGCATTACAATTAGTACTATTATAATGGAGGTAAGGTCAGGGGTAGAGCTTGGGCTGGGGTACTTGTTTGGTATTTGTTAAGACTTAGGAGGTACTTGGCTTGAAGAAGTGGAGAAACACTCGTCTAGGTGACTATGGAGTTCACTCAGTAAGGGCCCCTTTTACAAAGCCACAGTAGCAATTCTTCTATGGCAAATGCACCAAAGTCCATTCAATTCCTATGGTCTTCAGTGCATTTGCTGTGGCAGAATTGCTATCGCAGCTTTGTAAAAGGAGCCCTAAGGCAGGAACTACTGTCTCTGTGATATGTCTTAAACAAAAACCAGATTGCCGGGGATGCAAAGCATTAACTAATTCAACATGAGTCTGAAGTTGGTTGAATACCACTCTCTCAAGTATGGTAGTTTTGAAAGAAATGGAAGATTTGTTACTGGCCAGTAGTTATTCAGAATAAGAGGATCTGCATTACTTTTTTACAAGGTTGGCTTAAATGCGATCACTCACACCCCAAAAGGAAACTCTGGTTTACAGAAAAACTGAAACTTCTTCGCCTCCAACTACGCTCCTCAGAACATAAATGGCGGAAATCACAATCAATCCTTACCCTACACCAATATAAAGAATTAGAAACCCTTTACAAACACTCAATACAACCCCCCCAAATCATATAACAGCCCATAATACCTCAGCATTATATGCCATAGTTCGATCTCTTCCCCCCTATTCAGAAACAAAAAAACCTTCAACTTCATCCAATCAACCATCACCAACTGACTTGGCTAACTATTTCGACCAAAAAATAAAATATATTTGATCAAACTTCAACAATACCTCATCCTCAAACTACCCAGATCCTCCGAACCAGGATTGCTATCTCTCTTTTAGTACACTATCAAAATTCAAACCTCCTTCTTCAGCTGAGCTGCTGAAAACCATTCAATTTTGAATACCTCGAATAATCCATTAGACAACATTCCACCATTTTTGTTAAAAAAAAACTCTTTTCATTATTTGGTCCTTTCCTCCTAAAAATGATCAACCAAAGTCTCTCAACTAATACTGTTCCAAAATCTTGGAAATCAGCCTTAGTTTTCCCCAAACTTAAAAACCAAAACTTGGATGAAACTCGAAGTTCTAATTATCGACCAACTGCCAATCTACCATTCATCGCTAAACTCACAGAAAAAAAATCATTTTTCACCAGATCTCCAAATTTTTCGAACAAACTAATGCACTACACCCAAACCAAACCAGGTTTCGCTCAAACTATTCAACAGAACTGTCTCTACTTGGCCTTACCACCACCATTTATTACTATCATGACCATAGAAAATCAGTTCTTTTGATATCCTTTGATCTATCGGCTGCCTTTGACACGATTGACCATGAGCTACACCTCAATTGTCTTAAAAACAAAGGAATAACTGATTCAGCTCTTCTTTGCTTCTCCTTCTACTTTGCTGACCAGAATTTCCAAGTTTACTCTAAAGGAACTCCTTCTGCCCCAATATTTAAAACCAAAAGGCTCTGTTCTTTCCCCCCTACTATTCAATATCTTTTTAGCCCCCCCTCCTGACTCTAGCACAATCTATTGGATTCACCCCATTTGCCTATGCTGATGACATTCAACTTCTTTACCCACTCAACCCAGCTAACATTAACAACATCCAAGAAATCAATCTCAAATTAGACAAAATCAGCCTATGGCTTTGAACCAACAGCCTCTCACTAAATGTAGCAAAATCATAAGGGAACTTATTCCCCCTCTAAAAACAACGACTCCTTAATTGGACAAATAACTATCGACTCTCCAAATTGAACCCAAACTTAAACTTCTAGGAACCATCTTTGATAAAGATCTCACTTATCATGACCAAATTAGTTCATTGACCAAAAACTGTTTCTACAAACTTTGCTTAATTCATTCCATAACCTCCATTTTAGAACTCACATCAATCCAAACTCTAATTCACTCATTGATCATTTCACACACAGTCTACTGTAATTCACTATATCATGGAATAACCCAAAAAGAAACCCGTCAATTGCAACTAATTCAAAATACTGCCCCCTTGCTTGCTCAGACAGAACATAGCTACTTGGTTGTCTGTTTGAATCAGCAGTTGTGTGTTACAAATCCAAGAGGAAAATGTTTGAAGCGCATAGTAAACTGCTTGAAGTTCCAGAAGATTTGTGTGAAAATGGAGTTCTTTGTGATACCACTGACCTTGAGTCTGGAGGTGATTGAGATGCGCTCCCCAACCTTTGTTTGAGGCATCTGTGATAATGGTGAGTACAGGCAACAGAGACTGGAAAGGACATCCTTGTTTGAGGGACAGAGAGTGGATCCACCAAGATAAGAAAGCTTTGACCTTAGGTGGTAGAGGAATCAATGTTGCCAGAGACTGCGTGCTCTGAGTCCAGTTGAGCTTGAGATGCCACTGCAGGGGACGCAAGTGCAGCCTGGCATGTGAAACTAGAGAAAGGGATGCATCCATGTGACCTTAGAGGCACAAAACTCCATGTGCTGGAATAGCTGAAGACTGTCCCATTTGATTTTCCAGGATAATTATTGCTTGATGACGATCCTCTGGTAAATAGGCCCTTGCAGAGACCGTGTTGAGTCATGCCCTAATGTACATGAGAATGAACTGGTTGGAGTTTTGCTTTTTCAAAATGATGAACCCCAGTGCTTGTAGAAGAGTGCACTGGGGCTTGATGGTTAGAAGCAAATGCTCCCTGGTTGTGCTACTAGGAGCCAGTCGTCCAGGTAAGGGAATACCATGTGGTGATTTCTTCTGAGGTTGTCTGCTACCACCACCAAATACTTTGTGAAGACATGTGGTGCTGATGAAAGGTCAAAAGCTAGAACTTTGTACTGGTAATGTTTGTTGAGGAATAGAAATCTGAGAAATTTCCAGTAGGAAGGATGAATAACGTATGAGTGTATGCATCTTTGAGGTCCAAGGATGAAGATGAAGTATTGCTGGAAGTTAAATCATGCAAAATTTTTCTTTTTTTGAGGTACTTATAGAGGGAACAGAGGTCGAGTATAAGATGGAGATCATGCATCTTCTTAGGAAGTAGGAAAAATCTGGAATAGAATCCTGCTGTTGCTTGAGGACCTCCTTTATAGCATTGTTCTGAAGCAACAAATGTCTTTTGTTAATTGAGGGATGTGATGATGTGGAATAGTGGTAAAAGATAAGAGTGGGGATGGTTTGGAAGGAAATTGAGGGAGTATCCTTGAGAAATGATCGTGAGAACCCAAGTGTCTGTTGTGATGATTAGAGGGTCAAAAAGTAGGAGCTGGTTTGAGTGGAGGAAGTTGGGTAGCTGACGGCTGTTTACGGTCTTGTGGATGTTGCTTTTAAGCAAAGGAGGTAGATTGAGACCTCATAGGAGCGGTCCTGGTGTAAGGTGTGAAATGCCTCTGAGAATAGTACTGTTGGAAAAATTGTTGATGGTCTGATGTGCGATAAGACAAAACAGTCGAAGATCTGTGATAAGGCTGAGACTGATCCTGAGGATGTGCGGAGAGCTCCCACATGGCTGTAGAGTCTTCCATGAGCTGCGACATTGTGGCTTTCACTTTTTCGCCAAAAAGGCTAACTCCCAAACATGGGACATCAATCAGCTAGCTGGTCATGAGGGTCTAGCTGAAGGTCTGAGGCTTTGAGCCAGGCTGTGTGATGAGCTGCAAAAGCAACTACAGAAATCCAAGAATGCATGTCAATGGCATCATTGTTAGTCTTTATTAAATGGAAAGTTGACTCTTGTAATGCCAAAAAGAGGTTTGGAATTTTCTCTAAAGAAATCTCATCCAATTACTGTAGAATGGAATGTTGAAAATATAAAATTTGTAGTTGATGGGCCATGATTTTTAAATGTAAGTATGGATCCCTAATAGACCTTTCATCCGACGGAATCAAGGAAACAATAATCTTTCCCAGGAGGTGAGTTGGATTGAGACTTTGAGGATTTTGATTTTTGAATAGCAAACTGTGGTACTATGGAATAATGCGATAGCTGTTGTAAATCATGTCTGGGCGCTTTTTCAACTCTGTATTTGAGTTCTAACTGCCTGGAACTCATAGAAGCAGATTGCGGCTTCTGTCAATTAGCAAGCTGTAGATCCTGTAGAACCTGATGGGCTGGAAGTGCTATGAAACCTCTGGAAGGAGTTTGGCAAGACTGAAAGATTGTTTGAAAATCCTTTTTAGTAGGCAGTGTGACTGACTAGTTAAGATTTAGCAGGGTATAAACCTTTTGAAGAAATATGAGATACAAATATTCTTCCGGTTGATCTTGTTGCAGCAATGTCTGTGCTTGGGAAGAAGTGTCAACATCTAGAAGCAGATTCCAGTGTCATACCAATCTTGTGTAGGAGACGTCTGTTGCTGAGGCGAAAGACAAAGTGATGTACGGGGCGACCAAGCCATATTTGTAGGTTTGGAGAAAGGCTCTGGGCATAAAGGATTTGGAGTTGGACACTCTTCTATGCAGTCAGGGCACTGCTTAAGATACACTGAAGTAGCTGGAGAGGGAGAGGGCTGGTGTAGAAGAGCAGCACTATCCCTCAAACCCTTGCAATAGTGAGAAAAAGTTCACTACCATAGCCACAGAACTTTGAACCTGTGGGAGTTACTGTGGGAAGCAAGTTAGGCATACATAATTGTTTTGCAACTGTAGGGCTATCAAAAATACTAGTGGAAACAGTGGCCTTTTAGCTCCTGTTTTTTTAATAAAAGAAATTAAAGCTTTACCTTCCAAATCCTGTGCTGTCTCAGATGAGGACTGCGAGACAGTAACTGCCCACAGGAGGCCTCCCTGTATTATCTTTCAACATTGAAGCAGGCGCGGGCTGTTTCTACTGGCCTTGCGCTAGCTTCATGCAAACCGGCGGGAGAGGTGTTCTGCAAGCCTTCAGAGTCGGCTGTTTCTTCTTTGTGCTTTTTCTCCTACAGCAGCAAAGGATTCCCTCCCCCGTCAGTACTTGACTTGGGTCCTGAGGGGAAGGAGCCATTGGTGAGGAGTGCTGCGTCGGGGATTTTCTGGTGCCAGAGGCATGAAGTGCTGTTAAAAAGGAGATCCAGTCCTTGAAGAAAAAAATTCTTCGTGGTCCTAGCAACAGCCCAATTTCAGAGGTTGCCGGTTAAAGTAAAAATAAAAAATCCCGGCAGTGTTGCCTTGAGTTGGAGAATTTGGAGTTTGTGTGTGGGGGTGGGGGTGGGGGTGGTTAAAGAAGCAAATGTCCTTTTCCCTCTTTTTTTTTTTTTTTTTTTAAATAAGAATAAAACAATTATGAATGAATGAAATTAGGGTTTTTTTTCAAACCTGACTGAAGAGGCAAGAGATAGGGAAAGCTGCGACCTGAATGGCATCAGTCCAAGAAAAAATTCACAGCTGAGGGGTGCAAAATTTAGAGGAATGGTCAAATGCCAGGCAACTAAAATTCAAAGCAAAGAAATGCAGAGTAATGCATTTGGGGATTAATAATCGGAAGGAACTGTATATGCTGGAAGGTGAGAATCTGATATGCACAGATGGGGAGAGGGACATTGGGGTGATAGTGTCCGAAGATCTAAAGGTGAAAAAAACAGTGTGATAAGGCAGTGGCTGCTGCCAGAAGGATGCTGGGCTGTATAAAGAGAGGCGTAGCCAGTAGCAGGAAGAAGGTGCTGATGCCCCTATACAGGTTGTTGGAGTATTGTGTTCAGTTTTGGAGACCGTATCTGGTGAAGGACGTAAGAAGACTGAAGCGGTCCAGAGGAGGGCGACTAAAATGATAGGAGCCTTGCGCCAGAAGACTGTAGGGGTGTTTCCGTATTCACAACTGTAGGTTAGGCCTCTCTGATGTCATCAAAGCCTGAACCATTGTCAAGAAATCTTTCTGCTGAACAAGAGATTTTTCCAGCATGAATTGCAAGAAGAAAGAAGTACACTGCTTTGCTGTTTCTGCCTGATGCATTATGGGTATAAGCCAGAATGTTACTATGCAAGGACATCTATCTGTGCCTTCATAATGGGACGGTGTGAGTCTTGGAGAAATTATCCTGTTCTTATCTGTCTAACGGCCCTGGGTCTACCAGCCTATATGATACTTTCCACAGAAAGGCTATTCATCCAAGTTCTGTTTCTGGATTGGTCCGAGGAAGTCATCTGATGAGATCCAAGAAAGAAGGTGCTAATTAATTAATTAGTTAGTCTGTGATAAGGTGCAGGGAAGCTCACATCTTCTCACAGGTGTTCTATATGTAACCTTTTCCTTTTAATAATTAGACCTGTAAGTTACCTCGTGTGACTCTCTGCTTAAGAGAGAGAAATTCGGACTTTTTAAACAGCTCTGAATTCAGCACTAAACGGGACTTGTTTGCTGATGATTTATAGCCTCACCAAGGATTGTCAACACGTGTACCTTTAACAACAGATTTTTGACGTCTTCCAAAGCTAACAAGAAGGTTTCCCTTCCACCTAATTTTGCCTGAGCGGCTGATCCTAAGGTGAGAATACGGAATTTACACTCTTATCAGCTGGGTTAGATAAGGATCAAATTGTGATAGGACAAGGGTTGTAAAGCTCTATTGGTGATAATATAATCATTTGCTAATCAGGAATTATTATTATTATAAGGAATTGTTTAGTGTGTGTGTAACAAGTAGAATTATTTAATTGTCTAACAATTAGATTGTGATAATTATGTACTGAGTTTCATTTGTGTAATCAGATATTTTGTGAACAATATTTAGATTTTGCAGCTGGCTTGTGAATTATATTTTTCTATTTTCATAATAAAGATATTTCTCATTAGCCTGGGTTTTGTGTCGTATAAATAGACCATGATATTTGGACCTGGATAAGAGTTTATGGTTTTCCCTAGACAACACTAACAGATGTGATTTGTTCATGCAACTGTTTAGTATCTACCATAAATCTTACTACAAGATGTACGAGGAGAGACTGGAAGCCCTGAATATGTATACCCTAGAGGAAAGGAGGGACAGGAGAGATATGATTCAGACGTTCAAATACTTGAAGGGTATTAACGTGGAACAAAATTTTTTACAGAGAAAGGAAAATGGTAAAACCAGACGACATAATTTGAGGTTATGGGGTGATAGATTTAAGAGCAATGTTAGGAAATTCTACTTTACGGAGAGGGTTGTGGATGCCAGGAATGCGCTTCCGAGAGAGGTGGTGGAGAGGAAAACGGTGATGGAGTTCAAAGAAGCGTGGGATGAACACAAAGGATCAAGAATCAGAAAATAATATTAAATATTGAACTAAGGCCAATACTGGGCAGACTTGCACAGTCTGTGTCTGTATATGGCTGTTTGGGGGAGGATGGGCTGGGGGGGCTTCAATGGCTGGGAGGGTGTAGATGGGCTGGAGTAGGTTTTGACGGAGATTTTGGCAGTTGGAACCCAAGCACAGTATCAGGTAGAGAGCTTTAGATTCTTGCCCAGAAATAGCTAAGAAGAAAAAATTTAAAAAAATTTAAATTGAATCAGGTTGGGAAGACTGGATGGACCATTCAGGTCTTTATCTGCCATCATCTACTATGTTACTATGTATGTGGAGCTTGAGAGGCAAGGTGTCTGCTCATGCTTAGTAGTAAAAAAAAAAAACCAACCACCTACTGTATCTAAGGGAGAGCACCGGCATGCAGGCTCATTCAGAGGACTTCACCAGCAAGTGTGCCTGCATTTCCCCTGCTTGTCTCTGGGAAAGGGTGGTAGATGCATGGAACAGTCTCCTGGAAGAAGTGGTGGAGACAGAGACTGTGTCTGAATTCAAGAAGGCGTGGGAATTTCTTAAAGAGAGGTGAAAAGATAATGGTTACTGTGGATGGACAAACTAGATGGGCCATTTGGCCTTTATCTGCCATCATGTTTCTATGTTCAATTCATGCTGGCCCGGGCCTCCAGTCCAAGGAACAGCTGTGTGCAGCACTTCCATCTGTGGAGCCCAGTGATAGAGCAATGCACGCTGAAGACTAAGCATATGCATCCTTGCCCAAAGGACCACATCAATGGAGGCCACCATGGACCCCAGGACATGGAGATAGTCCCACATAGATGGAGCTGCTTTGTCCATAAGACAAGAAATCTGAGAACACAGCTTCTGTCTGCATGCCTAGAGAATGAAATGGTAAAAAAAAAAAATTGTTCCCATCTCCACCCCATTCCTGTGAGCTTGGTCCCTGTCCCCACCCCGTCCCCATGAGCTCAGTCCCCGACCCCGCCCTGTCCTCGCAAACCGTCTGATCTCATCTGCACAAGCCTTGAATAGTTATATTGAACTTATTTTATTAAACTATAAAAAGAAACAATATTCTGTACAACTTGTCATTTTATAAACACAAAATACAGAGCAAAGATCAACAATACCTTTGTCTCCCCTCCCCTTCACAAATATCCCCTACACTATCGATAAAACTGTATATCTTATTTGAAAATCTGTTTTATTGTAAACAAGAGAAATCACAACAGCCAACCAAGGTAACAAAGCAAGAACAAATATCAACACCTATCCCAATCCCAAACCCCCACCCCACAAACCCCTCCCCACCCTCAGAAATGCATTAGACAACCCAAAGAACTGTCCAGAAATCACAAATTTCCAAATCAAAGTATTCAGAATCTGACTGCGGCCTCTCAGAGTCAGACCATTCAAATAAGGAGTCCACACTTGTAGAAAAGCTTTACGTTGCCTCTGAGAACCTGCTACAGCTCTCGCCTCCCATCGCATCAAGGTATGTAGTTTATTCCTCCAATACGGAAGGAGGTTGATCAGACAACCAAGGGTTCATAATACATTTTTTTACCCACCATATAACATTTTTCTCAAAAACAATTGGTTCCCGAGCTGGATGCTCCCAGGCGCCGAGACAGTAACGACCATTGTTCAAAATAGAACCCAAAAAAGCAACCACCTCCCACCAGAAATCTTTAATCATGGAACACGCCCACACACCACGTACACAGGAATTCACCGCTTTATGACATTTTATACACAACCGTATGTTTATACACCCCATATGATAAGCCTGGTTTTGGGGGACATAAGCACGCAACATGGTACCGTAATGACTCTCTTGCAGTTCTGCACTTCCTACCACTCCCGGTACCCCCTTAAGGGCCCTCAGTAGAATTGGTAATGTCAATTTCCAGCTAAGATCCCTCAGCCAATGCTGAAATTCCCAGGAGATTGTAATTGAAGCAAGCCCTTATGAAAATAGGAAACTGAAATACCAGTCTCTGCGGGTGCCTCTAGAAATTCCTCAACTTCTTCAATTTCTCTTTCTTTTTTAAGATTCCCCTGAGGAAGGCATTTTTGGATACTGAAACTAGGATCCTTATTGGGACAGACTATTATTTGGATATTTTCATTGGACATCTTGCTTGCCTTTTTTTGTGTGGATTTAAGTTTTGGAGGGCTCACCATACAACATAAAGGGGGTATAGCAAGATGTGTACCTGGGACCTTTTATGTCTGCAGTGCTCCCTAGGGTGCCCCATTACTCTACTAAGATGTCTGTGTGGCCAGCCTGCTAAGAATGTTGACCCCCCCCTCCTATATCCCAATGGCTGGTTTTTGCATATTTTTAATTTGGACTATTTCCCCCCCCAAAAAAAATGGTTAAAAAAAAAATAGATGCACTAAGGACAAACACATCTAGGAATTGGCCAGTTTTTTAAAAAAAAGTCTTTTCTGGTTTGAAAATGATAATTTTCTGTAGATTTTTCCCCACAAAATCATATTTAGACATCATATTGAAAATGTCCCTCCACATCACATAACAGCAGTCAGTCTCACCCTATTTACTTCAATATGGTTAACTGGCATGCTATATTGAAGGGAAAATCAACAATGCACAATAAGAGAGCAACATAGGCATTTATTTTACTAACACAATTAAAGGAAGTTTTATTTAATTTTGAAGTTATTTCTTTCCTCTAATTTTCTAGCCAAAATTACCATTTATACAATTACCTTTTTGTAGCATATTTTTTTTCCAGATCATCGTTGCAAACAAGTTTCATATCACCAAAATGCCATGAAGACTGCAAATCATAGCTTATGTCAAGCCTTGATTCTTCTAATGCATAATTCATTTCAATGTACTCCCTTCTATCTGTGTTGCAAGGTGCCAAACATACTGGAAGACAAACATATAGGAAAAAGATGTATCCATAATACAGCAGGTAACTCAATGCCTGACAGCAATGCAGTTCTATTACATATTGTAATGCAAAGGCCTCAGTTTTCCTTATGTGCCAGCCTATGAACTTGCTCAGAATGCCAGCACAGAGAAACTCGGTGATGGAGCACAACATTGCTGCATTGGAGAAGGCCAGCCATAAGGGGGCAAACAATGGAGAGGGAGCTGATTCAGTGGTGGAACTGATGCTAGGAAAGGGAGGAATGGTGGGGAAGAAAGAGGGTAAGTCAAGAGAACAGAAGTAGGTGAAGGAGATAAGAGGCAGGGGCAAATGTTGGGGTACCTGTCTCTGCTAGACTCTTATGGCCTGCATCAGCCTCTGTTGGAGAGAAGATAATGGGCTTGATGGACCTTGGTATGCGTCAGCATGGTTTAGCTTATTTTTAGAAGGTACAGCAGGAAGTAGATACTGAGAAAGGCAGAGACTGACACTGGAGAAATGGTAGGAAGCAGATACTTGGGAAGAAAGAAAAGGCTGATGATGGTATGGGGTAAGAATTAAAAAATGAGAAATGAAATAGAAATAGACCAAAAAGATGTGAGACCAAAAAATGGAAGAAGACAGAAAATATGAAGTGTAGGGATAAATGAAGGAGCCAGGGTAGATGAGGAAGAGAATACCAGGGAAGCAGCACATCCTTGGAGGGGGGAGATGAAAGGGGCACATGAGAAGGAGGGGAGAAATAGAAGACTAGTAGAGACCAGGAAGAAAGCTATGTGGAGAGCTGAGAAAGGAGAATTTAAAGAGATGAATAATATGTTCTCCTGTTAGACCCAGCTATGGTAAAAAAGGAAATATATACAATATATTTTATTTTTATTTTATTGTAACCCATTCTGAGCTTCTGGGGAGGACGGGCTATAAAAATGAACAAATAAATAAATAAAAGAACAAAAACAGAATGGAATATGAAGAAATACAAGATAAAGTATGGATATGTAAGAGAGACAAAAATGATAACAAGGGTAGGTCAGAGAGATAAAAGATGCAGCAGAGGGTAAAAAGAAAGAAGAAATGGCAATGAGGGGAAGAAAGGTGTTAGCTGATAGAACAATGGAAAAGAAATTAGATCCAGAAAAGAAGGAGAAGAAAAGACCCAATATGAAGGGCAGAAAGAGGGAGCCAGCAAACACAATAGAGATGGTAAACTCTGCATGAAGAACAGCCAAATCCAAAGGAAAAAAGCAGAGCATGCCTTGTCTTCAAAAACCCTCATTATTAGCAACCAATAATAAAATCCATGTATGTATGTCCCTCAAATTTCCACATTTACATTTTGTATTCTTATTTTAAAGTTTATTCTTTTTTTGTTATGATGTCTATGCCACATGGTACTGTATAATTATTATATACTAGTGTTTAAGCCCATTACATTAACGGATGCTAGAGTAGATGTCTGTCTGTCTTGTCTGTGTTTTTTTTTTCTTTGTCTCTCTCTCCTTGGACGCTGCCTGTCTGTCTGTCATTTTTTCTGTCTGTGTCTCTCCCTATGTCCTTAGTGCCTCAGTGCCTCCTTCCTATGTCCTTAGTGTCCCTAGTGCCTCCTTCCCATGTCCTTAGTACCCCTTCCTACGTCCTTAGTGCCCCCAGTGCCTCCTTCCCATGTCCTTAGTACCCCTTCCTACATCCTTAGTGCCCCCAGTGCCTCCTTCCCGTGTCCTTAGTGCCCCCAGTGCCTCTGTCCTGTCTTTAGTGCCCCAGTACCTCTGTCCTGTGTCCTTAGTGCCCCAATGCTTGCATACTGTGTCCTTATGCCCCCAGTGCCTGCGTACTGTGTCCTTAGTGCCCCCAGTGCCTCTGTCCTGCTTAGTGCCCCTTTCTATGTCCTTAGAGCCCCCAGTGCCTCCTTCCTATGTCCCCATCACTATCTTCCAGACTTTGTCCCACCTTACCCCGATGCCAGCCAGCCTGCCTCCCTCCCTCCCATCCCCCTGGACAGCCCCCATTTCCATTTAAACACCCCCCCCCCGCCACTACCGCCGCCGTGCAGCCGACCCCACTGATCCTCCCATCTGACCCTCCCAACGCTAGACGGCTGACAAACCTCCCGCCTCCAGCAGCGTCCGAGACACAGTAAACACGCTGCTTCGCAGCCTTCTACTGCCCTAATTTCCTCTGCCGTGTCTCTGATGATGTCATCAGGGACGTGGTAGAGGAAATCAGGCCAGTAGAAGGACGCAAAGCAGCGTGTTTACTGTGTCTCGGACGCTGCTGGAGCTGGGAGGTTTGTGTTCGTCTCGCGGTGGGAGGTTCGGCTGGGAGGGTCAATGGGGGTTTCGGGTGTGTCTGGTAGGGTCGGCGCCGGGAGTCGCGGCATGTTACCTGCCGGCGGTCGTATTTCCTAGAATAGAACTCTAAGCGCACATGCGCACTCTTACATGCCACAGACATACAGATCAGGGAACACGCAGATAAAAGTGCGCGCTTAGCATTTTATTATAGTAGATTATAGGACTCCTGATGCAGGCACTTTAGCCGAAACACAGTCTATGTCGAGCCCATGACTTTTCACATGCTTTCGTGATTGATAAGACTGTTCTATATGAATTTTATTATTGGTTGCTAATAAAGAGAGTTTTGAAGACCGGGCACACTCTGCTTTTTTTTCCTTTAGATTGGGTAGAAAGAGAGAGACAGATGATCGAGGATGGTGGGGTAAGAAAGCACAGTTACTTACAGTAACAGGTGTTATTCAGGGACAGCAGGCAGATATTCTCATATGTGGATGGCGTCATCCACGGAGCCCCGCTAGGGATAGCTTTACAAGTGCATTGCCGCTTTAAGAACTTGAGAAAGTTCATGAACTGCCCCACACCGCGCATGTGTGAATGTCTTCTTGCCTTATGTCACTCGCAGCACCTCAGTTCGGTAAGCAAGCTAAGAAGCAAACCAGGGGAGGTGGGTGGGTTGTGAGAATATCTGCCTGCTGACCCTGGATAACACCTGTTACAGTAAGTAACTGTGCTTTATCCCAGGACAAGCGGGCAGCATATTCTCAACACTTTCCCAAATTTTTAGGGAACATTTACTAAAAGGATTATTTATATTTGTTAAATCTTTTTCTCCCAGCCATGGTAAGTATTTCAGTTTTCTTATACCATCTTTCCAATCTAACATTGCTTGTTCTACCTTTACCCACAGCTTAGAAGGAGATGAATGCTATTCAACTATTGCTCTCAGCTGTGCTGCTTTATAATAATTTTCCAGAGAAGGTAAACCTAATCCTCCTTCCGTCTTGGACTTAAACATTGATTGCTTTCTGACCCTTGGTCTTTTTCCTCCCCATAAGAATCTCAATATCATTTTATTCCACTTTTGGAAAGACTGTTTTGGAATTTCTATCGGTAATGCTTGAAATAAATAGAGAAACCTAGGGAGAATCATCATCTTAACCACTTCCATACATCCTAACCAAGAGATGTAAATCTTTCTGAATATCCTTTACCAATGGTATATAGTTTTGTTGGAACAAAGATGTTGAGTCTGCTCCTAAAATTATTCCCAGATAACGAATCGGGCCTTTTACCCATCTCAAGGGTACTGCTCTTTGTAATTCCGTAATCCTCTCTATTGATGCTGAAATATTCATCACTTCCGTCTTATTTAAGTTTGCTTTAAACCCTGATAATTGGCCGTATTCACTCATAATATCTGTAAGGGTAATTAATGTCTTTTCAGATGCCTCAACAATAGCTAGTATGTCATCCGCAAACAAAGACAACTTTTACTCTTCACCTGCCACCCTCTAGCCTTTTACCTATTGGGGACTATCTGATTTTCTGTGCTAAAGGCTCAATGGTTAATGCAAAAATCAAGGGGGACAACGGGCAGTCCTGCCTTGTCCCTCTTTGAAGTTCAAATGTAGAGGAATAGGTTCCATTTATTTTAACGCATGCTAATGGACTATTGTATAATGTAAATATCCAATCCCTATATCTATGCACTAATACTGCGTCCATAAATCTCCATTCGACTCGGTCAAATGCTTTTTCAGCATCGACCGAGACTGCCACCCATCCTACTTTGTTTCTCTTAGCCCTCCATACCAAATCTAACACTTTCCTAATCCCATCAGAAGCTTGTCTCCCAGTGATAAAGCCTACCTGGTCTGGATGGATAAGTGACGGCATATATAATGCCAATCTATTAGCAAGGACCCTAGTCATAATTTTTGTATCTATTCCCAATAAAGAAATAGGTCTATAACTAGCACAATAAGTATTTTCTTTCCATGTTTTAGGTAATATTGCAATTCCTGCCAATCTCATATAATATGGTACTTGTTTTCTATTTTTTAAATTATTAAATAGCTTAGCTAAGAGAGGAGTTACATAAGATATAAACTTTTTAAAAAATATTCCTGTGAATCCATCCATTCCTGGAGATTTGCCTGATTTAATTTGATGTATCACTCCTCGTATTTCATCTTCCGTTATGTCTTCCTCCAATCTCTGAATCTCTGATTCTTGAAGCTTATTGAGTTTTAACTGAGACAAGTATTGTGTCAGGGATGTTTCCTGTCCCTGATATTCTGATGTATATAGTTTCTTATAAAATTCCAGAAATCTAACATGGATCTCCTTCTCTTTTGTTAAAAAATCACCAGGTTCAGATCGTATGCCCATAAAGCACAGTTACTTACTGTAACAGTTGTTATCCAGGGACAGCAGGCAGATATTCTCACACATGGGTGACATCACCGACGGAGCCCCGCAGCGGACAGCTTCAAAAGCAAACTTGCTTGAAGATCTTAAACTTTCGAGTGCTGCACCGCGCATGCGCGCGTTCCTTCCCGCCCGAACTAGGGGGCGCATCTCCTGTGAGGATCCTCAGTTCAGATACCTAGCCAAGAAGCCAACCAGGGGAGATGGGAGGGTTGCGAGAATATCTGCCTGCTGTCCCTGGATAACAACAGTTACGGTAAGTAACTGTGCTTTATCCCAGGACAAGCAGACAGCATATTCTCACACATGGGTGACCTCCAAGCTAAGCAAAAAGGGATGGAGGGAAGTTGGCAATTTAAGAAAAAAGATTTTGCAAAACAGACTGGCCAAAATGGCCATCCCTCCTAGATAAAGTATCCAGACAGTAATGAGAGGTGAAAGTATGAACCGAGGACCAAGTGGTAGCCTTGCAGATTTCCTCAATAGGAGTTGATCTGAGGAAAGCTACAGATGCTGCCATAGCTCGAACTTTGTAGCCCGTCACTCGACCCTGCAGAGGAAGACCAGCCTGAGCATAGCAGAAAGAGTTGCAAGCAGCCATCCAGTTGGAGATGGTACGCTTCGAAATAGGGCGTCCCAACTTATTCGGATCAAAAGAGATGAAAAGTTGAGGAGATGTTCTGTGAGGTTGAATGCGTTGGAGGTAGAAAGTCAAGGCACGTTTGCAGTCCAAAGTATGAAGTGCCGCTTCTCCCTGGTGAGAATGAGGCTTTGGAAAAAATACTGGCAGAACAATAGATTGATTGATGTGAAATTCTGAAACCACTTTAGGTAAGAATTTGGGATGAGTACGCAGGACCACTTTGTCATGGTGAAAAACTGTGAAAGGTGGGTCCGAAACTAACGCTTGTAGCTCACTGACTCGTCGAGCAGAAGTTAGGGCAATCAAGAATACAACTTTCCAAGTGAGATATTCCAAGTGAGATACTTGAGATGAGCTTTGTCAAGTGGTTCAAATGGAGGTTTCATTAGTTGAGCCAAAACAACATTAAGATCCCAAACCACTGGAGGCGGTCTAAGTGGTGGATGAAGATTAAAAAGTCCTTTCATAAAACGGGAAACCATGGGATGTGCAGAGAGAGGTTTCCCTTCCAGAGGCTGATGAAAAGCAGCAATAGCACTGAGATGGACTCGAATAGATGTAGATTGAAGTCCAGAATATGACAAGTGAAGCAAATAGTCCAGAACGGATGCTAAGGAGGAAGACATCGGTTACAGTTGACGTGTGGAACACCAAGCAGAAAATCTAGTCCATTTCTGGCCGTAACAGCAACGAGTGGACGGATTTCTGGAAGCAAGTAAAATATCTTGAACAGACTGAGAAAATTGAGATGAGTCTGTTACGTAGACAGGTACCAAGCTGTCAAATGTAGAGACTGCAGGTTGGGATGAAGTAAGGACCCTTGACTCTGAGTGAGCAGAAAAGGAAAAACTGGCAGAAGTAGAGGCTCCCTGGTGCTGAATTGAAGTAGAAGGGAGTACCACGGTTGTCTGGGCCACCGAGGAGCTATCAGAATCATGGTGGCATGTTCTGACTTTATATTGACTAGAGTCCTGAGAATCAGAGGAAATGGAGGAAAGGCATAAAGAAACTGAGCCTTCCAGTCCAGGAGAAACGCATCCGCCTCGAGAAGTTGAAGAGTGTAAATGCAGGAACAAAACTGAGGCAGTTTGAAGTTGCTGGGAGACGTGAAAAGGTCTATTTGAGAGGTCCCCCAACGAGCAAACACCTGACGAAGTGTGGGGGAATTGAGAGCTCATTCGTGAGGAGGGAAGGGAGAAGGGGGTCTGCTGGACAGGGGAGGAGGAAAAAAGGAAGGATACAGCTGGCAGGGGGATTAGAGGAGCGGAAGGGGTCAGGATGGAATGGAGAAATCAGATGAGGGAAAGGGGAGAGACAAGAATAAGAAAGTAGAGAGAGATTGATGTTGGGAAGGCGGTCAGCAGAGAAATAAGGAGAAAGGGACATAGATGCTAGATAAAAATGAAGAGAGCAGTGAAGCTGGAATGAATCATATAAAAAGGAGAGGGGGGGCGCAGGCTGGATGGAAAAGGGAGAAGGGCATAGAAAGAAGGCAGATACCATATGGAAGGGGAAGAGGGCAGACAGTGGATGGAAGGGTCAGATGCTGGATTGAAGAGACAGAGAGGACAGACGCTGGAAGGAAGAGAAAAGAAGATGAAACCAGAGACAATAAAAAGTAGAAAAAAATAATTTCATTTCAATTTTGTCATTAGAATATATTAGATTTGAAATATGTATCCTGCTAGAGATGGTGTTAGACATAACTGGGGACTGCAAAGCCCAGGCAGTACTTCTTTAGCTTCCAGCTGGCTTAGGGCTCTCTCTGAACAGGAGGCAGTTGCCCTAGTTGCATTCCCCTAACACTATTCCTGTTGTGTGTCACTGTGGTATTCTGTTAGCATGATATTTCTGTGTAGCATTGTGTAATAATTTGGCTTATTCAGTTTTCTTGATAGTAGAGGGTAGTGCTGCCCGATTCAGGAAAAAAATTTTGATTCGATTCAGCCTATTGAATCAATTTTTCAATTTGATTTTCCTGCACAATTGGGTGTTTTTTTCCTAAACATCCTGGTGAGTTTATTTTATAGCCTCTTCACCCTCTTTGCCCTATCCTACCCACACTGGTGCTGTGGTGTAAACAAAATAAACAAACAAAAAAGACTTTTCCTCTCTCTGTTAAATCCTAGCTCAGCTCTAGCAGGATACAAATTTTAAATCTGACACATTATAATCACGAAACAGAAAATAAAATTATTATTTTTTACCTTTTGTTGTCTGGTCATTTTTCAAATCATGCCACTTTACAGATCATTGGTGAGACCTCATCTGGAATACTGTGTGCAATTCTGGAGGCCGCATTACCGTAAAGATGTGCTTCGAGCTGAGTCGGTCCAGCGGATGGCCACTAGAATGGTCTCCGGACTCAAGGGTCTCTCATACGAAGAAAGACTGGGCAAATTGAAGCTCTATACTCTAGAGGAGCAGGGAAAGGGGTGACATGATTGAGACATTTAAATACGTCACAGGTTGTGTCGAGATGGAAAACGACATATTCTTTCCCATGGGACCCTCGGTCACAAGGGGGCACCCGCTTAAACTCAGAGGAGGGAAATTTAGTGGTGACGCCAGGAAGTACTTCTTCACGGAAAGGGTGGTGGATCATTGGAACAAACTTCCGATGCAGGTGGTCAAGGCCGCCAGCGTGCTCGACTTTAAGAATAGATGGGATATCCACGTGGGATCCCTACGAGGGTCGAGCTAAGGAACTAAGTCATCAGCACTCAGACTTAATGGGGTGGGTCAGTAGAGTAGGCAGACTTGATGGGCTGTGGCCCTTTTCTGCCGTCACCTTTCTATGTTTCTATGTTGTTCCCAGGCTCTGCAACAAACATCTTCTGATAACTTGCTTGCCAGGGTCTCTTGCTCAGATTCACCATCTCTCCTTTTTTCAACTACCCTGTCATCCAGCATCTCTCTCTCCTTCCCCACCAGCTCTCCCTTTCTCTTTCTAACTACCCTCCTATCCAGTATCTCTATCCCCCCCACCATCCCTTGTGTCCAACTTCTCTTCCTTTCTGTTCCCTCCCTTCCTAAATCCCATTGTCCACCATCTCTCTCCCTCTCCTGTTTTTAGATCCTTATTTCTTCTATCCTTCCTCCCGTCTCCCCTCTCCATGATCTCCCCCATGTCCATCTCCCCCTCCACCAAGTACATTTCTCCCATCTATCTTCTCACCATCTCTCCTCCAGTCCACCAACTCCCCTCTCCCTCCATCTACCTTTTTTATTTTTTATGGTACACAAAATATTTATTGCGGTGCAGCACAATTATTAAAGATTTTAGCCAGAAAAGAAAAAGACTTTACACTATCTCTCTAAGGCACATAAATTTGAGACACATTGGAGTGGCTGGGACAAGGACATTTCTTCATTAGGGTTAGCCAGTGTGCCACTCTCCTGCCACCACCCCACTAGAACTTCCCCAATCCCCCCAACCTGTGACACCCCCTCTCCAGATCCCCCTAAATCAGTAGACCTCCCCAAACCTGTAGACCCCCTGGCACTCCTAAGCCCCCACCACCACACCCCCCGCACCTTTCCCAAAGAGAGTCCTGCAAGAAGGATGCATCTGGGAAGAGGTCTGCCGGTGGCGGTAGCGATCCACTCTTGCCACCACTCTTTGCGTCTTCTCTCCACTGCGGCCCAACCTCAGTGAAAACTTCCAGTTTCCGCTTGGGCGTCCGAATGGAAAGAAGATGCCCAGAGTAGCGGCAGGGTAGTGAATTGCATTCACTACCGCTTTTGCCTGGCCAGAAAGGAGAGGAGAGAGCCTTGCTGCTGCCGATCTGCACCAGAGATCCATTCAGGATTTTCCACTGCCACCGGAGTCCTTGCTTCGATGTACCGTATTTTCACGCATATACCGCGCACCCGTGTAAAACGCGCACATGGGTATAGCGCGCGGGAAACCTAAATTTATGTAAAGAAATTATTATATACTGCGCACACGCATATACCGCGCATGCTGCTCCATGAATTTAAATCTCCTTCTGCCATCCCGACTCTCCTCTCGCCGCCCTGTCCTCTGCCCCAAGTCTCCTCTCGTCCCGACTCCTTTTGCCGCCCTGCCCTCTGCCCCGAGTCTCCTCTCGTCCCAACTCTCCTTTCGCCGCCCTGCCACAAGTCTCCTCTCGTCCCGACTCTCCTTTCACCGCCCTGTCCTCTGCCCCGAGTCTCCTCTCGTCCCAACTCTCCTTTCGCCCCCCCACCCTGAAGGACCGCTGGCCCCCCCACCATGAAGGACCGCTCGCACCCCCCCGACGTCCGATTCATCCCCCAGCGCCCCCCCCCCCGCACGGAGAAGCTGCCTACCGTTGGTTCCCGATGCCAGTGAGCCCTGCTGCTTCCTCTACCGGCGGTCCCGCCCTTTCTCTGACATCAAAGAAGGGGGCAGGACCGCGGTAGAGGAAGCAGCGCAGGGCTCAGAGAAGGGGCGGGACCGCTGGCAGAGGAAGCAGCAGGGCTCACTGGCATCGGGAAACAACGGTAGGCAGCTTCACCGTGCGGGGGGGGGGGCTGGGGGATAAATCGGACATCGGGGGGGTGCGAGCGGTCCTTCGGGGTGGGGGTGCGAGCGGTCCTTCGGGGTGGGGCAGGGGGATGAATCGGATGTCGGGGGGGAGGAAACTATGTAAAAAAAAATTTGTACAACACGTTCACGCATATAATGCGCATGGTTATGCTCGGTTTGTAAAATCGTGTATAACGCGCGCGTTATATGCGTGAAAATACGGTAACTTCCGGTTTTGCAAAACCAGAAGTTACATCAGAAGCAAGGACTCTGGTGGCAGAGAGAAAGCCCGAACGGGTCTCAAGCAAGGGGACCAACGAATCGGTTAGTCCGATTTTCTTCAATAACAAACCGATTCAAATCGATTCACCCAAAGTGAATCGGAGAATCGATTCGAATCGCGAATTGGGCAGCACTAGTAGAGGGGATATATGTGAAGAGGAGGGGAGACAGGGGTTTTGTTGATCTTTGCTCTGTATTATTTGTATTTATAAAATGACAATTGTACAGGATATTGATTCTTTTTATACTTTAATAAAATATGTTCAACATAAAATCATAACTGAGGCTTGTGCGGATGGGATCAGATGGCTTGTGGGGACAGGGTGGATGACTTGAGGGGACCGAGCCTGCGGGGACAGGGCGGAAATGGGGTTTTTTATTTCAGTCTTAGTAGTTTGCCGTTCCACAAAATAATTATTTTATTTCCGCTAGTCCATAGGTGTAAAAAAGTTGAAGAACACTGCTCTAGACAGCACAACATGCATGATATAGGTTTGTATACAGTGGTCTCAAATGTGTGCATATAACTCTTATGCATTCATTACAGATATCTTGAAAATCAAAACTGTTTTGATGTTCCTCTATGAAAAGCTTAAGCTTTGCTACAAAATAACTACTGGCTTTTTTCTGGACTGATTTTCTTTTAGTTCATTCAAACCAACCGTGGGTGTCACCATTTAAACAATTTTATATAAACACACAAACTAATTTGTTTGTTGACCTTATTTCTTTTTTCTAAGTGAACTAACAGCAACAACAAACTTTTAGGCTCCCTTTTATCAAACTGCAATAGAAGTTTTTACTGCGGGGCAGCAAAGTAAATGTTCCAACACTCATAGAAACTGAATGAACGATGGAGCATTTACTTTGCTGGTCTGCAGTAAAAACCTCTATTGCGGTTTGATAAAAGGGGCCTTTAGTACCTTAGTTCAACTTTACAATCTCACTATATATACCTTTATTAGAACTTCTTCTTAGTTTTGGAATAGTGAAGTTCTTCAAAGCTTCTGTTTCTAACACAGCAGCTGACATTTGGGATTTTGTTTCATTCAAAGTCCATTGTGCGAGTGTTTTTCCTCCATTTTCTTCCATTTTGGAAATCAGACTAAATCAAGAACATAAGTAAAAAAAATAAATTATATAGGTTAACTATATGCCTTTCTTAAAAGCAATTTCTACTCCTTACTAAGAAAGCAGCCATCTGATGCCCTTTAATTTTAACAATTTCCTTGCCGAATCCAATGGAATGAGTCATGTCATGTTATATATTACTATGCTCCATCTAGGACAGGGGTGTCAAAGTCCCTCCTCGAGGGCTGCAATCTAGTCGGGTTTTCAGGATTTCCTCAATTAATATGCATGAGATCTATTAGCATACAATGAAAGCAGTGCATGCAAATATATCTCATGCATATTCATTGGGGAAATCCTGAAAACCCGACTGGATTGCAGCCCTCGAGGAGGAACTTTCACCCCTGATCTAGGACCTTCATCACTACAGCAAAAATGCCACTTCTACATATTTGAAGGTCTCATTTATTCTACAGCAAAGCTAACGGAGGGGAAGGTAAAAGAAATGATACTGACCTTTAGCAGATGTTCTCCAAGGACAGTAGGCATCTATTCTCACATGTGGGTAATGTCATCCACAGAACTCGGTACAGATACTGCCCAAGTGCACTGTTGTTTTAAATCTTTAGGCAGTGTCAATACAGTAAAACCTTGTATTGCAAGTAATTTGGCATGCAAGTGTTTTGCAAGACAAGCAAAACATTTTATTAAATTTTAACTTGATATATAAGCAAGGTCTTGTAATATAAGTACATACAGTATGCACACATCGCATCATCACAACTGAGCTGATGGTTTTTTTTTTCTCTTTCTCTCTGACACTACAGGAGTGTAGTGACTGTTCTAAACAAGCAAGGTCTTACAGTATTTTGTATTAAAGATTTGGGGTTGTAGAGTTTCTATTATTTCTTATGGGGAAATTTGCTTTGATATACGAGTGTTTTGGCGGGGGAAGCAACAAACTTCAAATCATTCTTCAGGTACATCAAGGGGAAGCAACCAGCAAGGGAGGAAGTGGGACCCTTGGATGATGGAGACAGAAAGGGAGTGGTAAAAGAGGAAAAGGAGATAGCTGACAGGTTAAACGAGTTCTTCAATTCAGTTTTCACGAGGGAGGACACAGCCAACATTCCGGAACCGGAAGAGATCGTAAAAGGAGTTCAGGATGGTAATCTGGTCCAACTAGAGGTGAGCAAGGTGGATGTCCTCAGGCAGATAGACAGGCTAAAGAGCGACAAATCGCCGGGTCCAGATGGCATCCACCCAAGGGTACTCAAGGAACTAAGGAATGAAATAGCTGAGCCACTTCGACAAATATGCAACCTATCCTTAAAAACTGGAGAGATTCCGGAAGACTGGAAAATTGCAAATGTCACCCCCATCTTCAAGAAAGGCTCAAGGGGAGACTCAGGAAACTACAGGCCGGTGAGCTTGACCTCGGTCCCGGGAAAGATGATGGAAGCGCTGATTAAAGACAGCATCTGGGAACACATCGAAAACAATGGGCAGCTAAAGCCGAGCCAGCATGGCTTCTGCAAGGGCAGGTCATGCCTCACAAATTTATTATACTTCTTTGAGGGGGTAAACAGCCAGGTGGATAAAGGGGAATCTATAGACATCATTTACCTTGACTTCCAAAAAGCCTTCGACAAGGTACCACACGAAAGACTGCTAAGAAAGCTATGGAACCACGGGGTGCAAGGGGAGGTCCACCGATGGATCAAAAACTGGCTGGCGGACAGGAAACAGAGGGTTGGAGTAAAGGGCCATTACTCGGACTAGCAATGGGTCACGAGCGGAGTTCCGCAGGGGTCGGTGCTGGGACCGCTCCTGTTCAATATATTTATTAACGACCTGGAGGCAGGAACAAAATGTGAGGTATTAAATTTGCAGATGACACCAAACTATACAGCAGGGTTGAAAACACGGAAGACTGCAAAGATCTCCAAAAAGATCTGACAGCGCTGGAAGAGTGGGCCAAAAAGTGGCAAATGAGCTTCAACACATATAGGGAAAAAGAACCCGATGTTCACTTATAAAATGGGGGGATCACCGCTAGGGGTGAGTAACCTTGACAGAGACCTGGGAGTGATGGTAGACACATCATTGAAGGCGTCGGCGCAGTGCGCCACAGCCTCAAGGAAGGCAAACAAAATGTTGGGCATCATTAAGAAGGGTATCATGTCCAGGACGAAGGAAGTCATCCTGCCACTGTACCATGCAATGGTGCGCCCGCACCTGGAGTACTGCATCCAGTACTGGTCACCGTACCTCAAGAAGGACATGGCGATACTTGAGAGAGTCCAGAGAAGAGCAACTAAGCTAATAAAGGGTATGGAAGACCTCTCATATACTGACAGATTGAAGAAGCTGGGGCTTTTCTCCCTGGAAAAGCGGAGACTTAGAGGAGACATGATAGAAACCTTCAAGATCATGAAGGGCATAGAAAGAGTAGACAGGGACAGATTTTTCAAATTATGGGGAACCACAAGTACAAGGGGACACTCAGAGAAATTGAAAGGGGGAAGGTTTAGAACAAACGCCAGGAAGTTCTTTTTCACCCAGAGGGTGGTGGATACATGGAACGCGCTGCCGGAAGATGTGATTAACAGGAGCACGCTACAGGGATTCAAAGAAGGTTTGGATAGGTACCTGGAGGACAAAGGGATTGAGGGGTATAGATAGGAGTAGAGGTAGGTTATAGGGTTAGAGGATTAGAGGCAGTTACAAAGTTAGTCAGGGGCACTGTTCAGGCAATTAGGCCTGTTGGGCCGCCGCGGGTGCGGACCCCTGGGCAAGATGGACCTCTGGTCTGCCCCAGCGGAGGCAACTTCTTATGTTCTTATGTTCTCAGAATGAATTATGCTCACAAACCAAGGTTTTACTGTACTTTGCATGTACCAGTGCCTTCCTATCCAATGTCAGCTCGCAGGACCATCACTTCAGTAACAAAGCTAAGAAGCTAACCAGGGGAGGTAGGTGGGTTGTAAAAATATATATCTGCTGTTCTTGAAGAACACAATCTACAGGTAAGTAGCTTTGCTTTTTCTGAGGACAAGCAGATATAGCACAGTTACTTACCTATAACAGGTGCTATCCAGGGACAGCAGGGAGATATTCTCACAGATGGGCGATGTTATCCACAGAATCCCAGCATGGACAGTATAAAAGTGTACTGTCATTTTAACTTCTATAGAAGTCTCAAGACCACCCATACAGCACATGCACTAGTGCCTTCCCACCAATCAGCTTGCAGGACCATCAGCTCAGTAAAAAAAGGTACAAAGCCAACTAAAGGAGGTGGGAGGGTTGTGAGAATATCTGCCTACTACCCTTGGATAACACCTGTTACATATAAATTACAGATAACAAGCTGGAACCAAACCATCACCAATACTTTAAATACTCTCACCCCCCTCCATCCCCAGAAAACAAAATCATAATTCCCCCTGGTTCACCGAATCACAGAGATCCGACAAACAACTATACAGGTGACTGGAAAGGAAATGACGGAGAAGTGGCACACAAGAACTCAGAACACGATGGCGTTAGGCAATAAACAAATGCAAATCAAACATAGCAGAGACCAAGAAAAACTACTATGCCAGCAAATTAGGTATCAAACGTTGGACAATAAAAAGCTATTTCACCTGGTGCGACAACTCACAACCTTACCGAAACAAGAATCCACTGGACACCCCACCAACATCACAGCTCAGGAACTAGCAGACTTCTTTCTCAACAAGATCAAAAATATTCAGTCTGAGGTAACCAAAGCTCTCACCACCGGGACACACACCCTCGAAGTGTCTCAAATCCTCACTGAGCCTACCAAAGCAGATCAAATCTGGACTTCATTCTCCAACCTGTCCATCCCAGACACAAAAACTACTATCTAAATTGTCTGTGTGCTGCAGCCCCCTAGACAACTGTCCCTCTTATCTCTTAACTACTGTTTTTGAACAGATCGCCAGCTGGATTACCACCCTCCTATATAGCACCCTAAATAAAGGCCACTTGCCAGAAACAATGGGTAAAATAGCACTCACCCCTATACCGAAATCACCAAAGGCAGATCTCTCCTCAGCCTCAAACTATAGATCCATCGCAGGAATACCCATTCTGACAAAAATCATTGTGCAAACAGCTCACAACCTACGTTGAACAACACTCATGCCTCCACCCATCTCAATTTGGATTCCGGCAACAGCACAGCACAGAACTTCTTCTCCTCACCTTGATCACAAAAGCCAAACAACTACTCAGTACAGGAAGTCAAGCAATAATCCTCCAATTTGACATCTCAGCAGCTTTTGATTCAGTAGACCAGTGTTTTTCAACCTTTTTTGGGCAAAGGCACACTTGTTTCATGAAAAAAATCACGAGGCACACCACCATTAGAAAATGTTAAAAAATTTAACTCTCTGCCTATATTGACTATATATAAAGTAATTCTCTTGAATAGGAATCAAATAAACACAAAGAAAGTATTTTATAATTACTTTATTACGAAATAAAAATTATAAAAATTATAAAATACTTTATTCAGTGCGAAACCTGGGCCTGTTTGGCTGAACACAAAGCTGATATTCTGGCTGGAATCGAAGAAAGACACACATGTAGCTCTTCGTCAACAGCTCTCAGTCTCTCTCTGTATTTGGTTTTTATAGCATACAAAAATAGACAAATATACCCTCCATCCTTTTTATTAAACCACAATAGCAGTTTTTAGCGCAGGGAGCTGCGCTAAATGTCCAGCGCTGCTCTTGACGCTCATAGGCTCCCTGCGCTAAAAACCACTATTGCGGTTTAGTAAAAGGGGACCATATTGTAAAATATAGACAGCAGATATAAATTCAGAACTGTGCATAGTAAGTGAAGGGAAGTTTTCATCTCTGGGAATTTACCCAGTTAACTTTTAAGTTATTTGGGCAAATTCCTTTGAAAACTGTGGTAATACTGCCTCCACTTTGCTAAATTTAAAATAAAATCATTTTTCCTACCTTGTCTGGTGATTTCTGGTTGCACTTTCTTCTTCTGACTGTGCATCCAATCTTTCTTCCCTTCTATCAGCCTGTATGCTTTCTCTCCTCCACACCTCATTCCCTCCCCCAACTTTTTCTTCCTCTCTCCCTGACCTTTCTTTCTTTTTTTCTGTTTCTCTTCTTTCCTTCTGTTTCCCTGCCTGCCCCCTTTCTTTCTTTCTCCCTGCCGTTCCCCAAGCCACTGCCACTGCCACTGCCATCGGGGAACAGGACCCACCAATGGATAACAGGCCCCAAAGCCGACGCCGACGCATGCTCTCCCTGACGTCAGTTCTGCAATCGGAGAGGAAGTTCCGCCCAGCCAGGCAGCGATTGGCTGGCCCGAACTTCCTCTCCGACTGCAGAATTGACGTCGGGGAGAAGAAGACTTATCGATTAGATCGCCAAGACAAAGTGAGTCCTGGGTGATCGACTCACTTTGCCTTGGCGAGCTACTGGCGCCCCTGCCTCGGGCCCCCTGTCAGCTCCGGGCCCGGCGGCCCTGCGGCACACCAGGCAACATCTCGCGGCACACTAGTGTGCCGCGGAACAGCGGTTGAAAAACACTGCAGTAGACCACCACCTATTAATAACAAAACTATCAGAAATTGGCATAACAGGCACAGTGCTAAGATTGTTCTCAGATTTCCTGAAAAACAGGGAATACATCGTCAAACTGAACGAAGAGATCTCCAACCCCTGGAAAGCCTTCTGTGGCATGCCACAGGGCTCCCCACTCTCCCCCATCCTATTTAATCTCTTCATAAGCTCTCTCGATAACATCAAGTTTGAGGACGAGAGCATATTATCCTACGCAGATGATATCTTTCTCCTTATTCCCATAACCAACAATTACTCGGACATCACCAACAATGTCTCACATAATATTGAAAGAATCCAAATCTGGGCGACTACTAACAAAATAAAATTAAACACAACTAAAACCAACACCTCCCACACACCCCAACCGACGGCACCAACAAGCATTACTCTTCGATCGGGCAAGACCCTCCCTGTAGATGAATCTTCCAAAATCCTAGGTTGCATCCTGGACTCCACACTTACCATGGAACCACAAATCTCCAGTCTCCGAAAGAAATCCCTCTATACCTTGCGACAACTAAGACTAATCAGGCCATACTTTTATCAACACCATTTTGCCTTAGTTGTACAACTGTTGAAACTACCACAACTTGACTACTGCAACTCCATCTACATGGGAATCAACACCACTCTGATTCTCAAAATGCAACTCATCCAAACACCGCTGTCAGACTAATCTTCAACCTGAGAAAATATGATTTGATTACAGACTTCATCAGGCAACTGCACTGGCTACCCATCCCGTCACGAATAACCTTCAAAACTTCATGCATCATTCACCGTATACTTTACGGAAACTCCGCGGCTCCTCTCATCTAGCTCTTCTCCAAGGCATGATCTACTTTCCGCAGAACCCTCAACAGAATACTTCTAAATCTCTCTTCCACAAAAAATCTGCAATACAAATGTTTTTTCCACTCCATGTTCACCTTTCTAGGCGTAAAAACTTGGAATGACCTTACTGAAATGACCAGGACAGAACCTAACCACACCATATTCCAGAAGAAACTGAAAACTCATCTATTTGACACTTAATCATCTGTATCCTCTCCTCCTGTATCTTCCTGCCCTCCATTGTCCTCCCAACCCTCTAACCCCTTCTTCTGTAATGTCGCCTAGAGCTTGTATAGATGTGTGACGCACAAATGGAAGAAATAAATAAATAAATAAATAAATAACTGTGCTTTATCCCAGGATAAGCAGACAACATATTCTCACAGATGAGACTTCCTAGCTATTTCAAAAGGGATGGAGGGAAGCTCACATCTAAACAGAAAATAAATTTTGTAGAACTGCTTGGCCAAACTGACTATCCCATCTGGAATGAGTCACCGGACAGTGATGAGACGTGAAAGTATGTATTGAGGACCAAGTGGCTGCTTTACAAATGTTCTCAATAGGAGTGGAACGGAGAAAAGCTACTGAAGCTGCCATTGCTCTAATTTTATGTGCTGTGACATGACCTTCCAACAGTAACTCAACCCAAGCATAGCAGCAGGAGATACAGTCTTGGTTACAGGAGTTTCCAGTCGGTTAGGATCAAATGAGAGGATTAGTTAAGCAGAGGTTCTATGAGGCTTAGTACAATCTAGGTAGTAAGCTAAAGCACGTTTACAGTCCAATGTGTGGAGAGCAACTTCACTAGGAAGGGAATGTGGTCTTAGGAAGAAGACAGGCAGAACTATAGACTGGTTAAGATGGAATTCTGAAATTACTTTTGATAGGAATTTGGGATGAGTACGATGGACAAATCTGCCATGATAAAATGTGGTATAAGGTGGATCCATAATAGTGCTTGAAGCTCACTGACTTCACGAGCTGAGGTGATGCAAATTAAGAAGACCACTTTCCACTTGAGGTACTTGAGGGATGAAAATGCCAGCAGTTCAAATGGTGGTTTTATGAGAGTAGAAAGTACAATGTTGAGGTCACAGGGAAATGGAGGAGACTTGATTGGAGGGTCAGAGTGTAATAGATCTTTCATGAATCTGGAAACCAATGGGTATGTAGCCAGAGGTTTATCATTGAGAGGAATGTGAAAAGCACCAATAGCACCCTCACTAGTTTTGAGTCCCAAGTTGGAGAGATGCAAGAGGTAATCCCTTAGAACAGGCAGCGTCCCGTTGGACTGGAGGACGGCTAACGTCATTCCACTCCACAAGAAAGGCTCAAAGATGGAGACAGCAAACTACAGACCAGTGAGTCTAACATCGATAGTGAGCAAACTAATGGAAACTCTAATCAAACACCAATTAGATAAGATCCTGGATGAGGAGAATCTACGGGATCCCCGACAACATGGATTTACTAAGGGGAGATCCTGCCAATCCAACCTGATCAGCTTCTTTGACTGGGTAACGGGGAAGCTGGATATAGGGGAGTCCCTGGACATCGTGTACCTGGACTTTAGCAAAGCATTCGATAGCGTACCACACCGCAGGTTACTGAGCAAGATGAGTTCTATAGGATTAGGTAACACATTGACGAAATGGGTTGGGAGCTGGCTTGGAGGTAGGCTCCAAAGGGTGGTGGTGAACGGCACCCCCTCCGAAATGACGGAGGTGATTAGTGGAGTACCACAGGGCTCAGTCTTGGGCCCAATCCTATTCAACATCTTTATAAGAGACTTGGCAGAAGGGCTTCGAGGTAAAATAACATTATTCGCCGATGACGCCAAACTGAGTAATGTAGTGGGCAAATGCACAACAGACGAAGATTCAGTGCCCGACAACATGATGCACGACCTACTCCTACTGGAGCGATGGTCTAGGACATGGCAACTCAACTTCAATGCCAAAAAATGCAAAGTTATGCACCTGGGCAGCCAGAATCCATGCAAGTCTTATACCCTTAATGGCGAGATCCTAGCAAAAACGGTAGCAGAACGAGACTTGGGGGTAATCATCAGTGAGGACATGAAGTCTGCCAATCAAGTGGAGCAAGCTTCATCCAAGGCAAGACAAATCATGGGTTTCATACAAAGGGGTTTTGTCAACCGTAAGGCGGAAGTCATTATGCCATTGTATAGATCCATGGTGAGGCCCCACCTGGAATACTGTGTGCAATTCTGGAGGCCGCATTATCGCAAGGATGTGCTGAGACTGGAGTTGGTGCAGAGAATGGCCATCCGGATGGTCTCGGGACTCAAGGATCTCCCATATGATGAACGGCTTGACAAATTACAGCTATACTCGCTCGAGGAGCGCAGAGAGAGGGGGGACATGATCGAGACATTCAAGTATCTTACGGGCCGTATCGAGGCGGAGGAAGATATCTTCTTTTTCAAGGGTCCCACGACAACAAGAGGGCATCCGTGGAAAATCAGGGGCGGGAAACTACGAGGTGACACCCGGAAATTCTTTTTCACTGAAAGGGTGGTTGATCACTGGAATAGTCTTCCACTGCAGGTGATTGAGGCCAGCAGCATGCCTGATTTTAAGGCCAAATGGGATCGGTACATGGGATCTATTCACAGGGCAAAGGTAGGGGAGGGACATTAAGGTGGGCAGACTAGATGGGCCGTGGGCCCTTATCTGCCGTCTATTTCTATATTTCTATAATCCAAAACTGACAACAGAGGACACATATTTGAAAGTAATGTATGCCAGCTACACCAGAAGGTAAAATGGATCCTCTTGAAATGGTAACAGCATTGTGTGGACAGTTTTCTGGCAGTGTCAATGATAGCTGATAGTGGAGCAGAGATTGAATTCATTTACCCGTTGGGAGAGAGGTACCAGGCTTTGAAAGCCAGTGAACGTAGATTGGGGAGGAGGAGGGATCTTTCTTTCTGAGTAAGAAGAATTGGGAAAATCTGCAAATGAATGGGTTCCCTGACACTGAGATGAAGGAGAAGAGGGAACCAGGGATGTATGGGCCATCTCGGAACTATAAGAATCATAGCATCTGGCTCCTGTTTGAGTTTGAATATAATTTTTCCTATTAGAGATATTGGAGGAAATGCATAAAAAAATTTCTTCCTCCAGTCTAGGAGGAATGCATTGGATTTCAGAGAAAATGGCAAGGGTTCCCCATGTTGAGAAGATGTGATGCACTGTTTTAGAGTTCAGTGACCACTCGTGAGGCTGAAGATATTTGCTCAGCTTGTCCACTAGCATGTTCTGTTTACCTGCTAGGTATTGTGACAGGGAAAAGCACGCAGTCAGCAAATTGCCTAAGGTGCAAGCTGTGTCAAGCCCTGTCACTAAAGAGAAGCCCAGTAATGATGTCACTCAGGTTAAACATGAGGCTTCAAAAATCAGATGTCCCTGTAACCAAAGCTTATTTGCCTTCAGCTGAGAAGCCTGTGAGTCAGCAGTTTATTCCAAAGCCCACTTCTCCTGGTAAAGGGAAAATCCAGAGAGGGGGTGGGGTGGAAACAATTACACCTAAGAACACACCGGTAAAAGCTTTACTCAAAGCAGACAGGCTAGTTAAGGAACAGCCAAAGAGAACATTAGCTGTCCCTGCAGGTGTAAATAAACAGGCAGGAAAACAGAAGCTAAGGAGGAATGGCTCCATTCCCAACCAAAGCTTCATTCCTGAACAGCACTGAAGTCATAGGGCGGAAACCTACTGCCCTCAGGCAGTCAAGCTACTGGAGAAACCAAAGCTAACCCAGGACTTCTGGCAAGGAAACTTTCCAAACCCAGCACTATAGAAAGGTATGGTCAGGATTTAACCCAGGCAGTAGGTGGGCAAGATATAGATCTAGTTTCTTTATCTGGAAAAAGTGATATTCAGCTAGTGTGATATGTGCACGAGTGAACAAGAGTGAAAGGAAATGTGATACAATAAGCTTGTTGAGGGATGAAAAAATGCAGTGGGAACCAGTGTATAAGAGCATAAGTAATGAGTGTGGTGTTGTCTGAATGTGTGTTACAGTGAGAAACACTGAGCAGTAAAGCTGGCACGTCTCAGAGCAGTTTCAGTTCCCAAAAGATTTATTGTGAGGGAAGGGAATCCTTAACTCTGTTCCTCTCTAATTGACAAGCACAGCTGCAGCAGTACTAAAGCCTAACGATAAAGCCCTCATCTTAATTGAAGCTCACCAAGGGGTTTAATGTGAGGGATACAGACAAGCATGGCAGAATCCATCCTCCCCATCATTAACACCTCCCTAACCACTGGGACTGTGCCCCTCAGCTGGAAGTCAGCTATTATCAAGCCCACTCTCAAAAAACCCACCCTTGATCCTAACGAACCCGGCAACTATCGCCCAGTCTCCAACCTCCCATTTGTCTCCAAACTCCTTGAACGAATTGTGCTCCACCGACTTCACCCCTTCATTGAAGAACAAGCTGCTCTATCCCCTGCCCAGTCCGGCTTCCGAAAAGGCCACAGCACAGAGTCAGTACTCCTTGACATCATTGATGACAGCTGGGCAATACTCGACAAAGGCAGTGATGCCCTACTAGTCCTACTTGACCTCAGCGCTGCCTTCGACACAGTCGACCACCACCTCCTCACATCCAGACTCTATGACCTCGGAATCAAGGACACAGCCCTCCAATGGATCACCTCCTTCCTCCATCAAAGGACCCAGACTGTCCTACTAGGAACACACAAATCTCGCCCCAAGCCTATCAAATATGGTGTTCCTCAAGGCGCCCTTCTATCCCCCCTCCTATTCAACCTCTACATCAGGCCTGTCATTGATATAGCGCAGAAATATAGCATTAAAATCCACTCTTATGCAGATGACATCCAGCTGCTCCTCCCACTAGGCGAGAACCGATCGTCCCAAATTACTAACCTCCAACATTGCCTCTCTGATATGAAAACTTGGATGTCAAACAACAAACTTCAACTAAACGCCACTAAAACAGAACTCTTATGGATCAGGAAAAAAAGCACCAAATTCACACGTCCTACCCTAGCATGGGACTCCACTCTACTAACGGCAACAGATCAGGTACGCAGCCTAGGAGTAACCTTAGATGGACACCTATCCCTATCTGCCCACATATCCCAAGTAATCTCCACCTCCTTCTACTACCTCCGCCAACTGAAAAGGATCAAACCCTACATCTCCACACCTGACCTCGCCCAACTCCTCTACGCATATGTCCTCTCCAGAATGGATTACTGTAACTCCCTATTTAATGGACTAACCAAAAATAATCTCAAACGCCTCCAACGTGTCCAAAATGCAGCTATCCGCCTCCTACACAACCTCAACTACCATGATCCCGTCTCCCCAGCACTCCGCGCTGAACACTGGCTCCCAATTAGTCAGCGCTGTGCTTTCAAGGCCCTAGCAGTAGCCCACAAGAGAATTTATGCCACCACCCCCTCCTACATAAAATCTAAGCTTCCCATCTACACCCCCACTCGCTCCCTCCGCTCAAAATCGGAAATACGCCTATGCATTCCCCCTGGAAGGTCCCTCCTCTCAGAAACTGCCCGCAAACGATCCTACAGCCACTTCATCCCACATCTCTGGAATAAACTCCCCCCCCAACTCAGGCAACAGAACTCTTTATTGACATTCCGTAAAATGGTAAAGACCCTCCTCTTCAACTAAAGGTCTCCCTCAGTCTACACCCCCCCTTAAACCCCACCTCTCTCTTCTCTCCCCTATTTAACTTCTCCTAAATTTCAGTATTGTCCTCTCTTAGTCTGTACTCTGATAAATTGTCTGTACTCTGAAAAATTGTTTGTACCCTGATAAATACTGCACAATCTTGTATGTCCAAGCATCTAAACCTATTGTACACCTTATTTGCCTAATTACTTCTACTGTGTATGTTTACTTGTAGACCGTTCTGAGCTACTGGGAGAACGGGATATAAATCTAAATAAATAAATAAATAAAAATAAATAAGCAGGTTTGTCCTCTCTCTGAGTTCAGGCAATCCCTGTAAAGTGCTTAGTAGCCAGTTCTTTATCAAGATTAGGAGAGCTTTAGTGCAGAGGCAAAATATTGTGAGCCTGATTCAAGTATAATTAGCACTAGTGAATAAAATTTGGCAGAAGCCACCATAGTTGATGTACCTAAAACTAATGGGAAATGTAGTCAAGTTGCTAAATGGAAAGTGGAATCAAAAGGAAAAGTAATCTTGTATCTGCATTACAGACTGTGGCAACTTACCTTTCATTTGTGACAAAGACGTTTGTGCTTATTTTGAGAATAGACTGAACTTGGTTACACTTGCTTCAACACCCTAGAATTTGGGAGATAAAAGTCTTTAATTTTTGCACATGGCTGTTTTTGTGTTCCTTTTTGAGTGTGCAATCCCCTTGGCCACTCCAGTAATACCGCTCGGCTAGTACAGTGCTGTGAATTAGGGTCCAGCTGCCTGTCCCTATTCCCCACCACAGTATACAGCCTTAAGAAAGATGTTTCGTGGAATGGCCTACTTCCAGATCTGAGTCGCTTCTTGGCAAAGGAGGCAAGAACCTGTGCCTCCTTGTTTGTTGATATAATACATGGCAACTTGATTGTCTGTACATATGAGGACCACCTAATTGAGAAGGTGATTCTGAAATGTGAGAAGTACTCTATAGATCACCACCAGTTCTAGGAAGTTGATGTAAAAGGATTTCTCTAACAGGCAGAAAAAACAAGAACACGAGTATAGAATGTCAGGTGCAACTCTGGGTAAAAGCGAACAAGAAAAGGACCTAGGTGTACTGATAGATAGGACCCTGAAACCGTCGGCACAATGTGCAGCGGCGGCAAAGAAAGCAAATAGAACGTTAGGCATGATAAAGAAAGGAATCACGAGTAGATTGGAGAAAGTTATAATGCCGCTTTATAGGGCAATGGTCAGATCACACTTGGAATACTGTGTCCAACATTGGTCTCCCAACCTAAAGAAGGATATAAAACTGCTGGAGAGGGTGCAGAGATGAGCAACGAAGCTAATAAAAGGTATGGAGAACTTGGAATACGAGGAACGACTTAAGAGACTGGGATTGTTCTCCCTTGAGAAAAGGAGACTGTGAGGGGATATGATCAAGACTTTCAAAATACTGAAAGGAATCGACAAAATAGAGCAGGAAAAAAATTATTTACAACTAGTCTTTAAGCCCGTTTCATTAACGGGTGCTAGAATAGATGTATCTGTCTGTCTTTCTTTGTCTCTCTCTCTCATTGGCCGCTGTCTTTCTTTCTGTATCTCTCTCTCTTTGACCGCTGTCTGTCTGTCTTTCTGTGTCTCTCTCCTTGACCACTGTCTGTGTGTCTTTCTGTCTCTCTCTCTCTCTCTCTCTCTCCTTGGCCGTTGTCTGCCTGTCTTTCTGTCTCTCCCTATCTCCTTGGCCACTGTCTTTCTGTGTGTCTCCCTCTGTCGCTCTCTGTGTGTGTCTGTCTTTCTGTCTCTTTCTCTCTCTCTCCTTGGCTTCTGTCTGCCTGTCTTTCTGTTTCTCCCTCTCTCCTTGGCCGCTGTCTGTCTTTCTGTGTGTCTGTCTGTCTCTCTCTCTACTTGGTCGCTGTCTGTGTGTCTGTCTGTCTCTTTTTCTCTTTCTCGTTGGCAGCTGTGTGTCTGTCTTTCTGTCTCTTTCTTTCTCTCTCTCTCTCCTTGGCCGCTGTTTATGTGCCTTTCTGTATCTTTCTTTCTCTCTCATTGGCCGCTGTCTGTCTCTCTATCTCCTTGGCCACTGTCTGTGTGTCTGTCTGTCTTTCTATCTCTTTTTCTCGTTGGCAGCTGTGTGTCTGTCTTTCTTTCTCTCTTTCCTTGGCTGCTGTTTATGTGCCTTTTGAGGAAGGGTATAGAAGTCCTGTGTAGAA